>NC_064639.1:824310901-824616651 GCF_023864345.2 Schistocerca serialis cubense | reverse complement strand
CTCCAATTTCAGTTTTGTAAGGAGCACATGCTGTGAGTTATGGTTGAAAATGAACACACTTCGTACGCCGCGATCGCAGTGCAGACATTTTTATCGTCCCAAGATGAGAAGTTTCAACAGTCTTATGCTGCCATCATCTGATCTTGCAGAACTTGCTAGAATCTTATCCTACGGTACTTGTTAACTGAATCTTCCGTCGGTTGTAGGTAGAACAACATAATAATAATAAATGAAAAGCGCTAGTTTGCTTTTGTTCTACAATATTACTTTATTGTGTTAACCGATTTTCGGCTTACAAGGCCATCTTCAGACATTTACTCAATAAATGTCTGATGATGGCCTTGTAAGCCGTAAACCGGTTAACACAATAAAAGTAGTATTGTAGAACAAATGCAGACTAGCGCTTTTCATTTATTATGGTGCTTGCTGTAAAATTGCCCTGTTACATTGCATGAAGTCAAAGCATAATCTGTGCTCCCAGTGTATGCATGCATTGATAAAAAATCTAGTTGATAAAATGCGCACAATTGATAAAATCCTCGTATCGCCCATGCATGCTGGTGGCGAATACGAATCTCACAAGCTTGCCGGCCAGCACTACGCTGCCTGCAGCACGCCACGGATGACATTTGTGCATTTTATCAACTAGATTTTTACCAACATGTTTATACGTGGGAAGCGCCTTTTATGCTTTGCCTTCATGTAATGTAACATGGCAGTTTTATAGCAAGTTCCATAAAATCGGAAGATGGCAGCGTAAGGCTGTTAAAACCAGTCCTCTTGGAACAATGAAACTGTCTACACTGCCATCGCGGCTTACGAAGCATATTCATTTTCATTTTAAGTTTTATTAGTGTGTACACTCAAGAACAGACCTTTCTACCTTTTTCATTATTTTGTGTTTGTACAGTACATTAAGAAGAGATGGGAAACAACACAGAGCTGTATGAGCTCTGTTTTTTGAAAGGTTAACACTGGTTCTTATGTTTAAATAAGTTATTCACTTTAACACAAGCAGATTTCTCTATTTCATTGCTAATATATTTTTTCTCGACTTGAAAATATGATCTATCGTCCAATAAAAGCCGATCATATGTGAACGGGATTCACGCTGTGAGGGTTCCGTACAAACTTAATGATGTACTTAGGTACCAATAACAATTTCGTGTGGTTCAATGGAATGGCACAAGTCTTTCTATTGAGCGTCGCTTCGTGGACTAGCGTGTCCCTAACTAACTCAGTTAAGCAGTTAGTTAGTGTTTAAGATCCCGTCTACTCAGTTATCCAACCGTAGAGAAGGGGACCTACAGTTAACGTCGAATTCGAACCACGTGTTGGTTCTGACGGTTCCTCACAAGCTGAGAGCTAGACTAGATTCAAAAGGAGGCAGAAAAATCCGTGATCTGACCGAGATTCTATCCTGCGACTTCTCGGTTTCCAGGCATTGACTTAACTGCTAAACGACCATTCCGGACATTTATTTAAACAGTTCACGTGTAAGGTGAACATGTCATTCTGAGTTTTGTAAGTTATCGATGGGCACGTGAAAGAGAGAACAAGTTACGTCACTTGTAAGTAGACTGTTTAGTTTTTTTATTGGTAACGCCACGTAGCGCTCTTTATGAAAATCATTGGCTGTGCTGTGTGCAGTCTGTGGCTACTTTGCATTGTTGTCTGCCATTGTAGTGTTGGGCAGCTGGATGTTAACAGAGCATAGCGTTGCGCAGTTGGAGGTTAGCCGCCAGCAGTGGTGGATGTGGGGAGAGAGATGGCGGAGTTTAGAAATTTGTAAGACTGGATGTCATGAACTGCTATGTATATTATGAGTTTTCAACACTATTAAGGTAAATACATTGTTTGTTCTCTATTAAAATCTTTCATTTGCTAACTATGCCTATCAGTAGTTAGTGCCTTCCGTAGTTTGAATCTTTTATTTAGCTGGCAGTAGTGGCGCTCGCTGTATTGCAGTAGTTCGAGTAACGAAGATTTTTGTGAGGTAAGTGATTTGTGAAAGGTATAGGTTAATGTTAGTCAGGGCCATTCTTTTGTAGGGATTATTGAAAGTCAGATTGCGTTGCGCTAAAAATATTGTGTGTCAGTTTAAGCACAGTCTTGTATAATTGTTCAAAGGGGACGTTTCATATGTCGACCCTTAGCCTAGGATACCTCACTGGAATTTTCTGATTTTTTTCTTGTAGTTTGTGTAATTAGTGTAGATTTTGTTTATTGCTAGCGCGTAATTGTAGAGAGAATCTCCTTTGTAGTTGCAGTCTTTCATTGTTGTACAGTAAAACAGGTGTGGCTCGCATGTACATTTGCACCAAGTATTTCGCAGCTGCGCTTGCAATTAACTAGATATTATTTTCTGTGCTATGTTAATGTGTTCTTATTTTTGCTCTTCAAATTGTGTTTTTCTGTGTTGTCGTGTGAAATATTGTGACAATAATGGCGCGTGAAGAACGTAATACTAGGCTCCAAAGTAAACTGAGAAATGACAGTGAAGACGAAAGCAGTGTGCTAGCGCCACCATGTAATGAATTAACTAATATTCAAAGTAGTAATTTGGTAACTGTGCATAGGGAAATGGAGCGGGCGTCAAATAATGGTGTAGACAGTGAAACAGGTAGTGAACAGGGAAGCATTATCGATCGATCGGTCGGCAACAGCTCGCCTCAGAAATCGGGAATGACAGAACACAATATTGCAAATACTGTAGACTCAGGTTTTGGGTTCTCACCGTTTTCTCAAATAAGTCAAGACACATTTTCCGCTTGTCAAAATGTGAATGTTGCCGGTGCAAATTCACTGCCGAAAAGCACTGAGGAACATGTTTCAGACACCAGTGCATTGTTATTACAATTAACGCAACAAATGGGACAAAAGCTTCAAAAGTTAGACACAATGGAACAACACCAGAGACAAACACAGCAACAGTTAGACACAATGGAACAAAATCTTCAAAAGTTAGACACAATGGAACAAAATCTTCAAAAGTTAGACACAATTGAACAACACCAGAGACAAACACAGCAACAGTTAGACGCAATGGAACAAAATCTTCAAAAGTTAGACACCACGCTTGAACAGGCACGTGAAGATTTAACTACTGAGTTACATAACATTGAATCGAAATGTCAAAAAGTCTGTAATGACGTAAAAACTCAAATTTGTGAGCATTTTCAACCTATTTTTTCGCGGCATGAAAATGCATTACAGAATCACGAAGCAGCCATAAAAGAACTGCAAATTATTGTTCATGAAAATCATGAGACCTTGCAAGCTAAAATTGACTCAGTTGCGTCTACCGATTCGGTTACGGAACTTGCAAAAACTCAGGAAAACTTAAAGGGCACAGTAGAAAGACACATGGAGGAAATTAGTACTCTATCAGAGAAAGTAGTTAACTTTCGGATCAGCTAAATAATTTATCTACGAAGGTAGATGATAATCTGAATGACACAAAACCGGTAGTCTTTAATGACACAGAAGAGTGCGAAAAAATTAGGAAATTCAAACAAAATCAGAATCAAATTAATACGCAACACCAAAGAGAAATCCGCGAAGTACAAGATCAGCTGACACAGGTAGTACAAGAATTACGTATTTCAGAGGAGACTCGCGCTCCAATACGGGAGGAGGGACATAGAAATACGGAACAGCCACAAAATAATAACACGGGGTACTTCGGAAATTATGAAAGAAATTGGCAAGGTGCACCGAATTTTGAAATGGAACCGCCGAAACGACGTAACAATGACCGATATGCGACTCGCCGACATGATGACTTTGACTATTAGCTGTTCATTACTACACATAAATTCAAAACATTTAAGAATTCTGGCAACGACATTCATCCACAAGCATGGCTCCATCAATTCTCTCATTGTTTTCCTCCCAACTGGTCGTTAGAACACAGATTAGAATTTATGTGTGGCTACTTAGAGAATGAACCAGCTGTAAGAATGCGATCGGTCATTCACGATTGCCACAGTGAAGGAGAATTTTACCATGCCTTCCTCTCAGCATATTGGTCTCAAGCCACACAAGACCGAGTAAAACATGGCATCATGATGATGAAACACTTTGAACAATCTGAATTTTCCAGTCTTGTGAAATATTTTGAAGACATGTTGCATAAGAATCAGTACCGTCAAACCCATACAGCCCCTCAGAACTCATCTGCATTTGCTTAATCAAATTGCCTGAACATTTACGACATATTATTTTAGCAGGACGTTGCAAAGACGACATTGAAGCTTTTCAGGGACTGTTACAAGAATTAGAAATTGACACAGACAGTCCCAGGATGCGAAAACAGGAAAACAATCACTACAGGTCACATCTGTCACAATTCCGTGACGACAGAAACAATAACTGGATACGACAAGTCTATTCTTACAACGCAAATCGTGACCAAAACAGACACCACCCATATGACAATCACTGGCAGAGTAATAATAGTTACAGAGAAAGATCGCATTTCCGTAGTAATGACTATCACAGAGACAATCAGAGAAACAGACAATATGGGAACCAAAACAATTATTATCAAGGGAGGCAGAATAACTTCAGACGCAACATTTCGGCACATAGTTACGATTCAGGGAGAAATTCTCCACCACGTGACCGACAAGAAAGAAACTATGGAATATACCGACATGACGACAGACGATATATTCATAACGACAGAGCTGAATTGCATCAGAACTGGCGGGATTCAAACAGGGCAGGGCTTTCTCGTCAGAGTGAATTTGTAGAAGTTAGGTCTCCTAATCCCAATAACGGCGCGCGCCAACAAGGAGACAGACAATGACTCGCACAGCAGGCAACCACGTGCGCCCGCTGGTTCCGAGAAAAATAACATAAGACGCTAGCCTTGAGAAAAATTTTAGCATTCTTTACCGATGTATACAACATGATAATTGCTTTGAAGTTGAAACTCTGTGCACCAGGAAGAGTAAAGGTTTACACCACATTTCACATGTAAAACCGTTTATTGAAAGATAATCTGCTTTTTAACTTAGTCTTTGTCATAACATTTTTCGCTTCACATTACTAATATGCTTTGTCAGACTTAGAATCTGTTAACGTACAACAATGTTTGAAGTTAAATATCCAATCAAGAACCAAGAGAACTTATTTAAACAGAAATGACGAATGCATTGTTATAGTGAACAGACGTCACAGTGTTATTGTGTGTGTACATTCTTGCTTGTTAGTTGCACGATTACGTAACGTCTATAAGGCTCACATACTTAGAACGTTTACCAGTACTGCTAATGAGATTTTAATGCAACATTTTGGTTTACTTGAAAATACATTCTGGATTTAAAGTACTTTCTGTGAGATACCAGATGACACAGTGGTTAGTTTATGTGACAGCTACACGATTTTATCACGACGCTACTAATGTGTGACAATATACAATGTTGCTTTTTCAGTGTTTCTGTTTTATTTCTGCACAGTTTTCTGTTTTATTCTGGAAAGTAAAACATGTTTTAGTAGTAACTTTTGTGGTATAGCTACAATGAGATTGCCTTTTCCGTAGCACAACAATACGTTACAGCACAGTACTTTCTTCATCATAGCAATAAGCGTAATAACTAAGATATCTATACATAAAGCATTTCACTTTTGTTTATCATGAGGCAAGTACATTGACTTCTGCAGAACTTAGCTTTCGGAGGACGATAAGTACTGCACTTCCACAGAATTATCTTACAGCAAGACGCACATTTAGCGCTACAGGACACGCATTTGAGTGATTAATTTTGTACTTAAAACATTTATATTTAAAGAAATTTGAAGTACAATGATACAAAGGTTTTCAGTGACACATTTCATTTCATTGCTGTAATCTGTAACACCTGAGGGTATAATTACATTAATCCTCAGGGGGTACACGCTTACTTTGTGTATCATGTGTTTGGCAAGCACAAGGAGCCCTAGCTAATATGGTATTTGCTTATACAATTTTACACATCGGTACCATATTTCTCTAACACAGGATTACACAGCTATCTGATCATTTAACTGAGAGATAAACATTTTTTTTTGCGACATCAGTGACACATGTTTACACAATTACACAGTTGGGTAACTTCACACTTATGAAATTGTATTTTGTCCGTACTTTGAGAAATGCTTATATTTTGCGGAACCATTGTGATACTACGAGAGCTTTGAATGATGTATTTGGTATGAGATCATGATTTTTAAAGTACGTTTGAGGTAGATGACATTATTGGAAATGAGCAGAGAATATTTTTTAGGGTTTGAAATTATTGCAGAAAGCTACGACGTTTTTGAGATTTGTCTGAGGTGTTATGATGTTATTATTACGACGACGATGTGTATTATGTTGTTGAGTAATGTTTATTATGCTACGTATTTCTCATGATGAAATATTGAAGAAGTGTCGATGAATATGTATATGTATAATGAGGTAAGGAATAATGAGTAGTGTTTAGGGACTCTGATTTGTGGAAAAGGTTGTTGGAAACCAAGAATCGTACTTTAAGAGTTATGAAATGTGTGTAAATGCGTGAATGTATCACAATGCTGGCGAAAATTTTTTGGACTCTGTTATATTTACAGGATTTTGTTTCTACAGATTTGTAACGCAAATTCTTAACCTGTGATTTTTCTTATATGAGACTGTCACTGTAGCGGAAACTGGTGTCGTAAATATTTCGGTAAGAAAGTTAAGTGACCACCTGCACGTAATGCGTCGTGAGCGGCCAGGTGTGCCAGCCGCCTTGAGAAAAAGCCATTAGGTGGTAGAAAGAAAAGGGGAGGCCATATCCTCGCTATCGACATTCCTTTGTAGAAAGCATCGTAAATACGACACCCTCAAACTTGAAAACATGATTACACTGTAGAGTTCTTAATTTATGATATTTACTGAAATGAAATGATGAGAAACATTTTATGTCTATTGTCTTGTTAGTTGAAAGATTGTTTACTGCATTATGAAATGCCATATGGTTAGTGAATTACGTTTGATGCCTTGCTTTGCCTATTTTTTTTTTAATATCTAGTTTCTAGCTGCACTGCAGCATTGGTTAAAATAGAATTTTATAGAGGTACTAATATAAATATTTTCTGTCTACAGATCGAGTAAATAATAATTTTTTTCAGAAAAATGAAGGAGCACAAAATGACATTTACCTTCACAGGAACTGCATTCATAATTTTCTTTTCAACTACTTGGTAATTTTTTTGGTAGAATAACATCTTGTGGTGCACCACTTTAATTACATAGACATTTAGATGCGATTATACATTACCTTTATCTGCATTGTTGTCTTTACTGTAATATTTTTCTGCTTGAGCGTTGTCATGTTTAGATTTAATTTATTGCTTTTGCTTCTGCTGTTTGCCAGGCATAATGTTACAGAATTTGACTTTGTATTACGCTGTTAAGCCAGTTTTACTACTGATTTATTTTTCTTGTTTGCTGCTCATTGCCTTATATTAGTTGTAATTTATGCTGCTTGCTTCGCCATTTGTATTTTTGATCATTGCTGTTTGTATTAATTGTTTTGTGCTGCTGCATTGCCTCGTCCCTTAGTTTAGCATCTGAGCTCAGTAGATTTAAGTTAGCTTAAGAGGGGTAGACTATATAAGAAACTTACTATGGAGAGTAGGTAAAGAATGTGTTGCGAAGTTATATGAAAAAGATTTGGGCCAAAATGAGTATTGTACACTGAGAAATAATTATATTGAAAGAAATATGAATAGAATACAGAAAGCAGGTATAGATAGGACTTTTTGGGAATAATGATGAATGAAGGGAGATCTCCAAGAAGTAAAGAAAGTTTTGTTTGCAAAATACTGCAGTACAACAAACCCTGTCCTTTCCTTTTGTATTATCCCACTATATGTTTGTGTACCCTTGTGTATTTGTTTTCTTCCTGTCTGTGTAGTTTCATAGGATTTTTTCTTCTTCTAATACTAAGCTACATTCACTATGATGAGGAATACTGTTATCCTCAAATATAATTGACATTAATAATATGTTATTTACCTTGTAAATATGCTTTGACATTATTTATTCTGTTTTGTTTTAATGCTCATGTGTAACGTTGATGTTTCAAAAGTTATTCTGATCTTTTATGTATTTACTTATGTCATAATTCCTGTAACACTGATGTATATGTTAGTTCGATTCTTTTCTAAAGCCTGTACTACAAATGTTATCTGTACTATTATGTTCTTTAATGATGTATTTTGTAATTGTATTTTCATGTTGTAAATTTATAATTGTATAGACACCAGTTCTTCACATTAAGTTACATTTCACTGCACACGTTTCTGTTGGTCATAGTATATGGACAATATGTGAGAAGTAGGGATTGTTAGTGTTTGCACGTGTGTTAATAATTCAGCAAGGGACTGGATAACAGCATTGCTGGTTCTAAGGACAATTCCAAAATCTTTGTGAGTGCACAAGTGGTGGTTATGGACTTGCTATATTATCCGCAAGACTCTTCAATGGTGATTGTGCACCTGCACAGTCACAACAGATGGCTGCTGGCCGTCTCTACAAGGACTGCAGTGGGTCTGCATCTTTGATGGCCCACCATTACCATTACTTCTACAAGGACTGCAGTGAGTCTGCGCCTCTGGTGGCCCACCAATACCGTAACCTCTACCAGGACTACAGTGGGTCTACTCTGTGATGACCTACCTACCAATATTCTTCAAAACTTCGACTGACTGTGTTGTGGGTTTGCTCTGTTGTGGCCCATTACCTGTCTGCATGTCAAGAGTCAGCACTGTCTTTTCGTTGGAAGGACAACACTACTTTTCAAGACATGGAAATCCACTACTTCCGTGTGCATTTTCTTCTACTGCTCAGACTTTGAGAAAAACACGATCAGGATTGTCTTTATGGACTGTGAGAAAATTTTAGCTTTTGACCAACATTGTATCAATAAGTGTGTGCATTTGATTTCTTTGTTATTGTAATTATGAAAAAATTTTTCAAATCTGTATTGGCCACTGCCCAAAACAATTTGTAAAAATTTTTGTGGGGAGCATTGGGGCTATGTAAGTAGACTGTTTAGTTTTTTTATTGGTAACGCCACGTAGCGCTCTTTATGAAAATCATTGGCTGTGCTGTGTGCAGTCTGTGGCTACTTTGCATTGTTGTCTGCCATTGTAGTGTTGGGCAGCTGGATGTTAACAGAGCGTAGCGTTGCGCAGTTGGAGGTGTGCCGCCAGCAGTGGTGGATGTGGGGAGAGAGAAATTTGTAAGACTGGATGTCATGAACTGCTATGTATATTATGAGTTTTCAACACTATTAAGGTAAATACATTGTTTGTTCTCTATTAAAATCTTTCATTTGCTAACTATGCCTATCAGTAGTTAGTGCCTTCCGTAGTTTGAATCTTTTATTTAGCTGGCAGTAGTGGCGCTCGCTGTATTGCAGTAGTTCGAGTAACGAAGATTTTTGTGAGGTAAGTGATTTGTGAAAGGTATAGGTTAATGTTAGTCAGGGCCATTCTTTTGTAGGGATTATTGAAAGTCAGATTGCGTTGCGCTAAAAATATTGTGTGTCAGTTTAAGCACAGTCTTGTATAATTGTTCAAAAGGGGACGTTTCACACTGTTAAACAATCTTTGGTCTTGTTGTGGCACAGACTTTGTCTCTCCGCAGTCTGATACATTCTTAGTTAAAGTGAGGTAGGTGATGAACGTATTCAGCAGTGCTGTGTTGACTTCTGATTGTATATGTTTGATGAAGAAAGATTTATTCTAAATGATAGCAAGGATGAATATGACGTATATATTGAAAGGCGAAAGGAATATAAATTTTTTATAATGTTATTATTTTTGAAGAGAATAAGTTTGAGGTAAGACCTCACTATTGCGCACCTAATTTGAAGAAACATTTATTAGCAGCTAGTTAACTTCTTTTACTTTTTCAGAGCTGAGAGAAAGACACCCCACTTCCTTGAATCATGCATTAAGATTTCAACTGATTAAGCTGTTTGAGTTTTTGAAATTCTCTGTTAACATGGCGCCTTTTTTAAATCATTGTTCACTTTGTTAAGCATAGTGTCGTTAATACCAATCTTGTGTGTGAAGATCAGGCGAAGTTTTACTCCTTCTTTTTGAATATATATTTCATTCTAAAATCATTGTCTTGGAATATCATTTCATAGGAATAGTTACTCTCCCCATCCCACCGTTTATCATTATACATTACCACATTGCACCATGTGGTATGCAACAGACTGAATACTTACTTAGAAATAGAAATCTAGCGTAGTCGCTGCCTGCTTGCTGTCTGCTACTGTGTTTTCGAGAAATCAGCAATAATGTTGTCAAGATGCAAAGTAAGTACAAAATTTGATTAGGGGAAGATAAAACGAACTGTAATGAGATTAGCTACAATTCGACTCAAATTAGGCTCTGTTTAGTCAAAGATCTGCATACGAGTTTAAGTTGGGTAATAGTTTGTGGGTGCATCGTTTTGCTAATACGTAGATTTTTATAGAGTAGGACGTAAATTGGGGCTACATTTCATACAGTTTCACATATGGTCGGAGGATTACACATCTTAAGTTTTTGATCAGTGAGTCTACAGCAAATGTCAAAGTAAGTGAGATATATGGCTGTATCTTTTGCTGTATTGACTTGGTCCCACGAAGAAACTATATACCTTAGTAACTGACATAAATTTCAACTTGATGCCTCTACCTGTTCCTAAGAAAAAGAGGTCGTGTCAGACTGATAGAGACAGACGGACGACTAACGCCCAAGAAATACTTTTTTGTGTGATATGATTACATGCTAATGATTTTCGGACTTTTTCCTTTACTAGTACTGTGAAACTTTTCTTCTTGTCTAATTTCATGACTCTAAGTTAAGAAAAAGTACGGTACAGTTTTTGATGGGTGTCGGCCGGAGTGGCCGGGTGCTTCTAGGCACTACAGTCTAGAACCGCGCGACCGCTACGGTCGCAGGTTCGAATCCTGGCTCGGGCATGGGTGTTTGTGATGTCCTTTGGTTAGTTAGGTTTAAGTAGTTCTAAGTTGTAGGGGACTGATGACCACAGCAGTTAAGTCGCATAGTGCTCAGAGCCATTTGAGCCATTTTTTGATGGGTGAGTTTGCAGTATCGAAATATGTGAAATAAATGACCGTATTTTTTGATAGCATTGACTTAGAAGCATAAATGTTTCAAGTCACTAAACGACCATAGGCCTTAGTATGTGACAGAAATTTCATCTTGGTACTTCTATCCCTTCCTGAGAAAAGAAGGTTCTTAACAGTCAGAACGACAGACAGACAACGAAGTGACACTTCAATGGTTACATTTTTACCAACTTACAGAACCCAAAAAAGGACTTTTTCTGCCGCCTGATTCAGAAAACGAGATTTATCATTAACGTAGAACAAGGACAGTACTGGTCCTATGCTCGAACCCTTTGGACGCCTAGTGTGATTTGTGATGTAAGTGATGCTACACGTCCCTCCCTTTCTTCTTATTTGAACATCGTGGTGTGAATTTCTGCCTCCTGTTTCTCAAGTACAATTTAAATCAGGCATGCGCTGAATCATGAACCCCATAAAACTGTATATTCTCTAATACAAAATTACGACAGGCATAATCAATTAACTTCCATAATTCGCAGAAAAGCCCAACTGGTGCCATTTTAGCACTTACCATTTATTATGTTCTCAGAGAATGCATAATTAGCTGCCTCCGTAGAATACTCCTTCTCAAATCCAAACTATATCTGATTTACTCAACTATCACATTACTACACAGATGGAGGACAGCACTTGAGTACATCAGTATCTGTTTTTTTTTAATGATGTAAGGAGAGAGACTGGCCATTAGTTACAGCTAGCACTGAACTAAGACGAGACACCAGTGTCCCAGTAGAAGAGAAATAGGAAGAAATAATGTATCAGTACAACGTCTCGTTCACAGCGGCGTCAAGCAGTAGCTAAATTGGAAAACATTGCGGTAGGAATCGGCAACGGTCTTACCAGAATATTATCCCTAAATGTTCCATATGCAGTTTGGAAATGACGAACAAATGTACACCGCCTGGCAAAAAAGTGAAGTACCCAGAAGTGGAGGAAGAAACAAAATGAGACTTCACAGGTTGGGAGAGAATGTGATGGTATTTCACTGATGATTCGAGTCAGCGTGAGCCCAGTTATTAATAAGACGCTGCACCCTCTCTGGCCATATGTGTGCATTCATTCCGTTCGGATGGATCTCATAAAGCCCTTGTATCCTTTCCTAAGGCAGGCTGTTGTAACTGGTCGTTGATAAAGTCGATACTCTAATACTGGGATAGAACTGATGTCCAAGCTGGTCCCACATATGTTCAATAGGGGTTCTATCTGGGAACCTTGCTGGCCATGGGAGTACCTCAGCACCACACATGCAGTTCATAGAGAAACCTGCCATATGTGGACGAGAAATCTTCTTTTGAAAAATGGCACCATGATACAGTCGCATGAGAGGTAAACGTATTGTTGTGCCATCATAGTTCCCTCAAACACTACCAGCCGTTTCCTGAAGTCCTGAAGTCATGAACCATGGCTCTCCACACCATGAGGCCAGGAGTAACACTGCTGTGCCTCTCGAAAACATTGGAGGTATAGGACCTCTTCTCAGGTGGCATCCATACTCGTCGACAGGGTAGTGCAGAAACGCGATTCATCGCTGAACACCATGTGATGACATCCATCAGTAGTGTATGCTTCACGGTACCACTGCAGACGAAGTAGTTTTTGTTACGGTGTTCACAGCAGCCTACACAATGGGCGACAGGTCACTAGTACGGCTGCTGCTTGTCTCAGACCACTGGTGCGGGATGGTAAAGAACGTTGTTTTCTGCTCTCGGATGGCGGGTGCAGATGTGAAGGATTACGATGTGTCTGTTACACAATACGATAATCTTCCTTCCCGGTGGTCAGGCATGTTTGACCGGAACCTTACGACGAATATGTTTACGCTCAAGTTCCAATACAGTCCAACATCGGGCCACTGTAACATGTGAACGCCCGACGATCTGATCAGCTGGCCAAATGGAGATCCACAGCGAGGCCCCTTTGAAACACTGATAGCTGGTTAAAGCGCTTTCACACGATTACGCGGTCTCTCCGCAGTGACCACTCAACATCTCACCTGTTCGAGGCCCTCGTACACTCTACCAGGCCTGGTAACAACACTAAACACGAACAACACTAATGCAGCCTGGTAGCCGTTCTACCTGCCACAGAACATTGCAAGTCTAATAATTTACACACTCACCAATGATGTGCACACATGCGAAGATAAGGTGACATCCGATCATGACCCCTGGGTTGCTTCACATTTTTTTGTTAAGCATTGTAAATGGGTATGGCTGGTTGATTATTTGGACTTCATTCGTTCCTACGGAGTGAAAATTAAGCACGTGATAGGGAATGGGAGGAAGATCCAAAACAACGACTCTGAGTCATTATGGGCAGCCAATAATTATCTATCACCCAGTGAATTACAATTACAATGACAAATCTGCAGACGAACAGACGACAGGAAGAGCTCACTAAATACCTAAACTGCTGCCCATGAAAACTGTTACTACATGAAGGCGCAGCACAAGAATTGATGGCAAACAGGCACAAAGTGTACCAAATGACTGGATATGTGTGTTGTTGGCATTTCGGCAAAACTTCACGAATTCGTTAGGAATAACGCCATAAGAAGCCTGTACACATGAAACTATGTGGCAGTGGTTTTGCATTCATAAATCACATTAGAATGTTCGTTGATTGTGTGGAGAAGTTATTATGGCTCACTTAGGAAGTATGAATCAGAATTCGGCCGTTATAGCATCGGTATCCATTGGGAGTGAAATATACTGATCCGCGATATTGCTTTTCGTGTTTTCCGGTACCCAGGACTGTCATGCAAATGAGGAATGAAGGGTTCAGGAGGGCAATACTGAAGCCGTGCAGTATATCAAAGGCCTCAACAGACTAGCACCCGTGGGGACAGGACATTCTCTTCGTTCGGCACGACAGGTTCCTACAGCCACGTCGCGTACCGTGAGCCAGGAAATGGGACTGTTTGAGGGTATTCACACTGACAGTGCAGTGATATCTGTTACAGCATGGACTCTCAGCACAGCGACCATTGCTGTGGCTTCGCTTGACGCAGTAAAAGTGAGGGCGCGCAGAGAGTTATACGCTTCACTAAACTGGACACTGCTGTGGCACAGCGTCGTCTTTCCAAACGAGTCTCGACTCTGGACACAGAAGCAGTATTGTATGGGCACTCCGAAGAGAATGAAAGCTGCCAGACTGCATTCGTCATCTTCATTCGGGCGCAGCACCTATCACGGTGATTTTGGTACCAGGCGATGCACAACGCATTCACGACTGATACTTCAGGTTCACAACTACTGAGGCACTCATCGAGAATCCACACACGGCACGAATCTCGCGATGGTGGTAGAAATGTCGATATTTAGGAGAATGGATGACTCCAAAGGAAGAACTTACCCCAGAACATTCGGAGAAATGGTCAATGTGGAGGTCTCTCAATAGATTACGATCAAACACAACGAGATGCAAGACCAACCTTCTGCGGACTTGGAGTTTCCCTGCGGGCATAGTTCTTTGCCGGTGTGGCGTTGAGCAGAGAAACAGCCATTTCCTTCAGTGTTCCTCATTACCAACGACCTGCACCATGCAAGACCTTATGAGAGCTACACCAAATGCACTTGAAGTTTCTTTTGTGTAACATTATGTCAACTCATAAATATATAGGGTGGTCAGAAAATGTGTGAAATGCTTGTAGGGATGTTACAGGGCAGGTTGTACTGAGACACAAATGTTAAGAAAGAAATTCGATACGTTGCTCCGTTTCCGAGTTATTTAGCATAGAATGTAGCCAAACGGAGCGTCGCGCACTCGGATTCAAGCGGACTGCCAGGGGCGGTGTTGCCCAACGAGTGCTTTGTCTCGTTAGCTGAAACTTGAATTTACGCGCGCGACGATCGGTACTTTTGACACGATAAATAAATAAATCCCCAATAAAGCGATCTTTTACACAAGATCGAAAATTAACGCGGGAAATACTATCGATGACAATGCTGCTAAAGCTGAGATACTGAACACAGCCTTCCAAAATTCCTTCACAAAAGAAGACGAAGTATGTATTCACGAAATCTAATCAAGAAGAGCTGCCAACATACGTTACTTAGAATTAGATATCCTCGAAGTAGCTAAGCAACTTAAATCACTTAATTAAAGCAACTCTTCCGGTCCAGACTGTATACCATTTAGGTTACTTTCAGAGTATGCTGGTGCAATTATTCCATACTTAATAATCATATACAACCGCTCGCTCAACGAAAGATCCTTACCCAAAGACTTTAAAGTTGCACAGGCCCCACCAATATTCAAAAAAGGCATTAGGAGAAATCTACTAAATTACAGGTCCATATTATTAATGTCGATATGCAGCATGATTTTGGAAATTATGTTGTGTTCGAACATTATGAATTACCTCGAAGAGAACGGTCTATTGTCACAGTCAACACCGTTATAGAGAACATCGTTCTTGTAAAACACAACTAGCTCTGTACTCGCACGAAGTGTTGAGTGCTACCGACAACAGGTAACAAGTGATTCGGTATTTCTAGATTTTCAGAAGGCTTTTGACACTGTACCTCGCAAGAGGCTTGTAATCAAACTGCGTGCCCATGAATCGTCTCAGTTATGCGACTGGATTCGTGATTTGCTGTCAGAGAGGTCACAGTTCGTAGTTATTGACGAAACGTCATCGAGTGAAACGGAAGTGATTTCTGGCCCTCCTCTAGGTAGTGTTACAGGCCCTCTCCTGTTTCTTGTCTATTAAAACGATTCAGGAGACAATCTGGGGAGCCGTCTTATGTTGTCTGCACACGATGCTGTCGTTTATCGTCTAGTAAACTCATCAGAAGATCAAAACCAATTGCGAAACGATTTAGGTAAGATAACTGTAAGGTGCGAAAATTGGCACTTGACCTTAAGTAATGAAAAGTGCAAGGTCATTCACATGAGCGCTAAAATGAATACACATTAAACTTCGGTCCAACGATAAATCAATCAACTCGCGGCCGTAAATGCAACAAAATACCTTGGAATTACAATTACCAGCAACTTAAATCGGAAGGAACACACAGAAAATATTGTGAGAAAGGTGAACCAAAGACTGCGTTTCATTGGGAGAACACTTAGAACATGCGACAGATCTGCTAAAGAGAATGCCTAGACCGCGTTTGTCCGTCCTCTTTTGGAGTACGCTGCGCTGTGTGGGATTCTTACCAGACAGTATTAACGGAGTACATCGAGCAAGTTCAAAGAAGGGCAGTACGTTTTGTACTGTCGAGAAATAGGGAAGGGAGTGTCACGGAAATGATACAAACTTTGGGGTGACATCATTTAAAAAAAATGGTATTTGTCGTTGCAGCGAGATGTTCTCACGAAATTTCTACTCCAAATGCGATAATACTAACGCCTACATACATAGTGAGAGACTATCATTATAATAAAATAAGGGAAATCGGAGCTCGCACAGAAAGATATGGGTATTTCTGTTTCCCGTGCGCTGTTAGAGAGTGAAATAATAGAGAATTGTTGTGAAGGAGGTTCGATGAATCTGCTGGCAGACACTTAAGTGTGATTTTAAGAGTAGTCATGTACACTCATGCTCATAAATTAAGAATAATTGCAGAATGTGGCACTACACAAAACTGGCGCTAATAGCATAGGCACATAGGGAACATACAAAACACAGATCTGTAAGTCCACGGTAATGATAAGTTGAGAAACCCATCCTGAAACACATGTGCTACAAAACTCCACTGTTTCCTGCGCATGTACCCCGACATCTAATGGGATATGATCACCATGCACACGTACACAGACCGCACAACAGGTTGGCATACTCTGGATCAGGTTGTCGAGCAGCTGCTGAGGCATAGCCTCCCATTCTTGCACCAGTGCCTGTCGGAGCTCCTGAAGTTCAAAAATGGTTCAAATGGCTCTGAGCACCATGAGACTTAACATCTGTGGTTATCAGTCTCCTGAAGTTCAGAAATGGCTCTGAGCACTATGGGACTTAACTTCTGAGATCATCAGTCCCCTAGAACTTAGAACTACTTAAACCTAACTAATCTAAGGACATCAAACACATCCATGCCCGAGGCAGGATTCGAACCTGCGACCGTAGCGATCGCGCGGTTCCAGACTGTAGCGTCTAGTACCGCTCGGCCACTACGGCCGGCCGCACCTGAAGTGCCCTAGCAATGTGAAGACGTGCAGCGATACGTCGACAGAGAGCATCACAGACATGCTCGATGGGGTTTAGGTCTGGAGAACAGGCAGGCCACTCCATTCACATCTTCTGTTTCAAGGTAGTCCTCCATGATGGCAGCTCGGTGGGGCCGTGCATCATTATCCATCAAGAGGAAGAGGGGACCCACTGCACTCCTGATAAGGCGGACATACTGTTGCAAAATGACGTCTCGGTACACCTGACCTGTTACAGTTCCTCTGTGAAAGACATGCAGTGGTGTACGTGCACCAATCGTAATCCCACCCCACACCATCAAACCACTACCTCAATAGAGGTCCCTTTCGAGGACATTAAGGGTTTGGTATCTGGTTCCTGGTTCACACCAGATGAAAACCCGGCGAGAATCACTGTTCAGATTATACCTGGACTCGTCCGTGAACATAACCTGGGACCACTGTTCCAATGATCATGTATTGTGTTCTTAGCACCAGGCTTTACGGGCTCTCCTGTGACCAGGGGTCACAGGAATGCACCTTGGTACTGCAGCGCCTGGACACGTTTCCTGTTCTGCTGGAATCGTTGCCATAATCTTGAGATCACACTTTGTGTCACACGGAGGGCTACGACCTGCTGTGTTTGACCAGCCTCCAGTCGCCCTAGTATTCTACCCCCCATTTTCAACACAGTGACTATTAGCATGTCTGAAAACGTCTGCACAGTTACTTGCTGCACCGTACCCCGACATGCACCAACACACCTCTGCGTATGTGGACTACTGCCAGCGCCACCGTGCGACGACCGCGGGTCAAATGCACCGCGTGGTCATACCCCGTGGTGATTTAAACCCTGAAACCGTCCACCAGAGCGTTGTTTCGCCATATATCAGCATTATCCTAAATTTATGAGCGTGAGTGTAGATGTAGATGGTCTGGCGATCCTAGTCGCCAGCTAATTGTACTACCACGACCAAACCAGCGATTAGGTTAAGAGCGGTTGAGATGTCCTCTCACACGTCTGGTAAGATGTGGAGGGGTTATCCATAATGTTTGAAGCACGTTGCAGCCTACAATGGAAAACGAACGACCTCAAGGTATTCAACAAACAAATTTTCCAAAAAATGAGCGTGATTCTGTCCCGTCTTTCGCTCTTCTAAAATGATTGGACGTCTCAGCATGTTACCGATCATGTCGGACCAAACATTGATCGATAAACGAATCTGGGAATTGGTTTCCACTGTAGCGTGTGGATTTTCATGGGTCCATCGATGACTATAACGAACAGTTAAACGAATAATACGCAAATGGAGAAAATTAACTAAATTGTATATTATTTCAAAAGTAATCACCATAACTGTTGATATATTTACCCCAATGTGACAGAAGACGCTCAGTGCCTGCGGAATCATGATTGTATCCAAGCACGTACCTCTTCCTTCGAAGCAAATTGACGGCCACGAATGTCTTTCTTCAGAGCTCGAGAAATGTGGAAGTGGGATGGAGAGAGATTGGGACAATATGGAGTTTGTGTAAGGGCTTCCCAGCGAAACCTCTGCAGCTTTCTCGAAACGGCGTTGGCAACCTGTGGGAAATTTTCATGTTTTTGGAATCCTGAAGAAAGAAATACGTGGCCGTCGGTTTGCTTCGGACGGAGAGGTGGACATCTGGGTACAGACATCATTCCGCAGGCAACGGCAAACATTTGTCCATCAAGGCACTGACTGTGTGGTCTGACAAAGGGACAAAGGTATTAACAGTTACGGCGATTACTTTTGGAATAATAAACAGTATACCTATTTTAGCCCACCTGTCTCGTTTTGAGTTGACTGTCCCTTATACTATGTGTGGTGTTGATTCCATTCCATGGAAAAATGGTTTCATCAGTGAACAGCGTTAATGGAATTAACGTACATGAAACGTCTTCTAAGAGGGGCGTTTGAAAAGTCCATGCAAAGTCCGAGAGATGGCACAGCCGGAGCGCATCGGGGTCATGTTTAGTTAGTAGCACATTTGGGAAGAACGCACACCAACTTTCAGCCATATTGGTCTATTTCTTTGTGTTTGGCATTCGTGTGAATCAAGGAAATCGAGTGATTGTCAAAAAATGGACGAAAAAAGAATCTCGTGTGGTGATTAAACATTACTTTATGGAACGCAAAACGCCTCGTGAGACTAAAAAGAAGCTTGATAAACATTAAGGTGACGCTGCACCTTCGATTAGAGCAATTTATAGGTGGTTTCAAAATTTGCGGAGTGGCCATATGGGCACAAGCGATGCTGAAAGTCCTGGACGACCTGTGGAGGTTACGACTGCAGAAATTATTGATAAAATCCATGATATGGTGATGGATCACAGAAGAGTTAAGATGCATGAGATTGCTAGTGCTGTGGGAATCTCAAATGAATGGGTACATAATATTTTGCATAAACATTTGGACGTGAGAAAGCTATGCGCAAGATGCGTTCCGCGATTGCTCACTCTTGACCAAAAACGGAATCGTGTGAAGTGTTGCAAGGATGGTTTGCAGCCGTTCAGGAAGAATCGCAGGACTTTAAGCGTCGTTTCCTCACATTGGATGAAACACGGATACGTTACTATACTCCTGAGATCAAACAACAATCTAAACAATGGGTTACCAAGGGAGAATCTGCACCAAAGAATGCGAAGACCATTCCCTTGGCCGGAAAGTTTATGGCGACGGTCTTTTGGGATTCGCAAGGGATAATTATCAACTATCTGGAAAAGGGTAAAACTATTACAGGTGAAGATTACTCATCGTTTTTGAACCGTCTGAAAACCGAGCTGCAAGAAAAACGCCGGTGATTGGACCGCAAAAAAGTCCTTTTCCATCACGAAAATGCACCAGCACACACCTCGGCAGTTGTGGTCGCAAAATTAATGGAAATAGGATTCCAACTCGTTTCAGATCCCCCCTATTCTCCAGACAATTTCAATAAATGGTTGGCAGAACAAAGATTTTATTGAAACGAGGAGGTGATTGCAGCAAATAATAGCTATTTTGCAGACTTGGAAAAATCCTATTATTCGGAAGGGATCAACAAATTAGAACAGCGTTGGACGAAGTGTATAAGTTTAAAAGGAGACTATGACGAAAAATAAAAAAGGTTTACCCCAAACCCGTAATTAGTTTTTATTTTTGCACGGACTTTTCAAACTCGGAAACCATTCGGAATAGGGCTTAACTCCACATGAATCATTTTCTTTACATGAGCGTTCTTGTCATATTCCTGAATACCGACCCACGCTCCTGGACCACCCTATATGCGCGGCGGAAAAGAGAGGTTGCTTGTACCTGGACCCTTTCTGCCGAATCCCGTTGCGAGCAATCGGATGCTGCACAGCAAGGGCGGACTTGGACAGCAGCTCTCGATGTGGCGTTATTGAATGCGCGCGCGGTCGTAGATTTGCCGCGCGCATCTCGTTTGCTCGGCGACCCAGATCTGCCACAGCGCTCTCCACGCTGCAAACAGGGCGGCTGCATTAAATATGAGCGCTGGGGGGGACGAAGAAAGAGTTAGTGGAAGAACATGTCGCCTTCCGTTATTTAGGAAGTTTCGGAAAACGAACGCCCATGCGGCCTGTCACAAGAAAAGGAACGGTCGCGAACAGTGTGTCGACGGCACAACAGCGAGATCTGCACTGGAGTCACAGTGAACGCGATTAAGAAAATTGTTCAAATGGTTCTAAGCACTATGAGACTTAACCTCTGAGGTCATCAGTATCCTAGACTTAGAACTATTTGATCCTAATTAACCTAAGGACAGCACACCCATCCATGCCCGAGGCAGGATTCGAACCTGCGACAGCGGCAGCAGCGCGATTCCAGACTGAAGCGCCTAGAACCGCTCGGCCACGAGATTAAGATCATGAGTTTGAATTTTCCTGGGACTACATGAAACAGTTTTGCGGGATTGTTCTGGAAGTGAGACCACTGCGCTACCTGCCTGGAGAAATCTGGCCTTTGAATACAGAGCCACAGCGGCCCTGCCGAATCCTGTCGTCTGCATCGTCCGCCGTATCTCAGTTGGTTAGAAAGTTTCAGCCAGCCATCGCGTCATTTAGTATTATTTACTAATTGCAGATCATAAACCTTTCGTCTTGGACTATAGCTGTAACTGTAGCTTGGAATTACGAGATCGGTTCGATATTGCAATACTTATTTCATCAGATTATTCCTTTCTTCATCAAAGCTACGAAGTTTAAAATCTCTGTTCCGGTCTTGTTCCTGCACATGGTAACAGAAAAGTTTAGTGCTTCAGAAATATTTCGTGTGCGTTTTATCTTTACTGTGCATATCCGGGAAGAAGATGACAAGCATTTACAATACTATTCGCAGACAAAGTATATCATAAGACGAATATCCGCAAATGAGAAACATACTGACAGAATAAAAAATCCGCTTCGCTTGACAATAATTTCTTCTTTATTGCACGACCAGTTTCGAAGCTTAAAGCTTCATCTTCAGGTGTCACCAAATAATTATGGAAACATAAATATATCGCGGTCGGGGCAGTCAGTCATTGGGGATCACACTCACGTCAAACAAATGCGTGGGAGTTTCAGATCGGAAACTGCAGCACGACACGGTTGACTTCCGATGACTGGCTAGCACGACCATTACATGTTTATGTTTCCATAGTCGTGCAATAAATGACAAATCACTGGCAACTGACGAAGATTTTGATTTTTTTTATGCTATCAGTACTATTTCCAGAATCCATCATCGTCTTGTAAGGTCCCTATTAGGTTTCAGAAAAGGATTACCTGTGACAGAAAATGAGGATATGACCAGCTGTGAGAAGAAATGCCCTCTGAAATACTAAGTTTCGAGACACGAATCAAATTAAGTAAAGCAATACGACTATGAAAAGTTTATATGAAATTACCCAAGCAGCGAACACTTACCGAACACTTAGTTTATTAGCACAACATTTTAACGAGGGCATAGCAAAACGAAAATTGAATTTAAATGAACGTGAGCAATGGTATCTGATAGCTCACCAAGCACATTAGTGCTTAAGCAACGTTGCTTACTGAAACTTTATTTTTGTGGGAGTGCGCCGCCTCAACGTGTTTTGAGAATGAAAACATGTTCCAAGTAGCCTGTATTATTTTTACCAGCCGCATAATTAGCCACTCTCAACCGTGGGTCGTTTTCAAAAACATATCTTAAGCTTCCAGACTCATTCCACGTTCTAATACCAGCGAAGTGTTCGTTTTTATCATTGAAATTGGCCAATTTGAACCGTGGATCATTTCCAAGCACAATCTTAAGCTTTTAACTTCGTTTCACACTCTAAGTCGGCGATGTGTTAGAACGTGAAATAAAGCTGCAAGCTTGAGGTTTGTGCTTGAAAATGACCCACTGTTGCCGGCCGCGGTGGTCTCGCGGTTCTAGGCGCGCAGTCCGGAACCGCGCGGCTGCTACGGTCGCAGGTTCGAATCCTGCCTCGGGCATGGATGTGTGTGATGTCCTTAGGTTAGTTAGGTTTAAGAAGTTCTAAGTTCTAGGGGACTGATGACCACAGCTGTTAAGTCCCATAGTGCTCAGAGCCATTTTTTTTTTTTTTTTTTGACCCACTGTTGAAATTGGCCAATTTCGTGGGTAATAAAAAGAATGCAGCCTATTTAGACCATGTTTTCATTCTCAAAAACCGTGGCTTATAGCCAGGTAAACTGCAAATGGGCATCTGGACCGAGTGTCTTTAAATACACCGGTACCCAAAACTTAAAGACAGAAATAACTTTCACTTCACTTTCTACTGCGAAGTAACGTAGTTCGATGAAACATGGACCATACATAGAAAGAACTGTTTCAAAACAGTACAGAATCTAACTGAAACAAATACACAATGGTGAGCCGTGCGTGGTTCGTTTTACCGCCATCATGTATTTTTCACCCTGTTTTTAACGTACTTCCACCTCACTACGTTAATTTCAATTACTGTCACTGAGTTGCTGCTTTGCCCTACCGTGAGCGGCGTTAGCAGCGCGTATCGCTATATCGCCTCTCGTAGTATCTTTGATCGACTGCTACTACTTCCCGGTCGTTGTCTGTCGTCAACTAGTTCCGGTCACGAGTTCGGGCGGCCAGTCAGTTGGAACGCGTCTGGAGCGCAGTCCGGACCTGCCAGTCGGGGAGTTCCAATGCGGCACTTGTGCAGTCGGGATGGAGCAGCAGTGAGGTCTGCGTCGACATGGCTCGCCCGACCGCTGCAGCCACGCGTCACTTGAGCCGGGCCACGGTCTTGGTGGATCGTAGGTCGGTCGTCCTACTGGGCGCGTTTTGGCTCGCCGATCGTTCATGAGTCGGCTGTGTGTGTGCATCGACTCCCGATTTGTCTTCGTGTGTGCTTAGTAACTGTTGTGTATCGTTCAGGTCTTCGTGCAGTGTTTGTCAGGTTGTGTGTGTAGTTGGTGTTATTTCCACTGACGACTATTTCAGATATCGTCGGCATTCTGGAGGCAGTCGGTCGGTTGTTGCGGACGAGGGAAGTTATCTCCGCGGGCTGCAGACGGTTGGGTCCGCTGGCAGCCCCTGCGTAGTGTCGGAGCGTGTGTGGAGCTGTCCGATCGCTACGAGCTTCGTGGTTCGCGACCCAGGACGTCAAAGTTGAGTAATGTTTCAACTACCCACGCCACGTCCATTCATGTTGTGGTGGTTCGTTTCGGCTTGCTGTTGAGGAGGTTTTCCTGTGAGCAACACCACGTGTTTCTACTGTTCAAATTTAGCTGCCATGCGGTACAGTTAATTATTTTGGTCGGCTACGTTTGAGTGCACCAGTGGAATTTTCTGTCTCTTGGCCGTTAGTGGTCTGGTTACCTGCCCTGGGCACTGACGGAAATTCAGGCAGTGTTCTTTTGAGTGAAGTTAACTATATGAGCGTGTTTCACATTCGAGTGTACCAGCGGAATTTTGTGGCTAGTGGCCGTTAGTGTTCCGGTTACCTGCCATGGCCACTAACGTAATTTCAGACAGCGTCCTTTCCTCCCTGTCCAACATGGTGTGTAATTTTGACAGCTAATACATACTCCATTGTGGATTATCACGTTTGTAACATTACCGGTTTGAGTTCTCATGTACTGATCGACGGGAAGCAAGTCGTTGTGCCGCTCGGTCCGTGGCTGTCCCCTGGTTGGGTTCCGACGGATTAAGTACAGTTGGGCTCGCTACCTGTCTCGCCTAAGTGAACGAGGGCAGACCGACCTCCCTGGAGGCTTCTGAGTACCACAGGTGTTTAATTATCTGTTGTCAGCTACTTTAAATTTGAGGCTTATGGCTATTTGTTTTTATTTTCGTAAAAATTTTGCAAAATTAAGTTTTAAATTTATCTTTCAAGCATAAACATTGCGGCCTTCTGACTTTAAGATTATGGTAATACATTCTAAAATTTTGAAACTTAATTGTGGTGTTCATCCACTGGTATTGCACCTTGCATATGTATGTTCTATCTGCTTAGCCTTAAGGCTTTCCACGTAGCTGTGATACCATTTTTATTTTATTCGATTTGCCTCTTTAATTGCATTTTAATCTAATTGATTTTTAAGATTTCTTGTTGTTAAACATATTGGCCTTCTGCCTTTAAAAGTCTATGGTAATATATTCTAAAATTTTGAAATTTAATTGTGGCCCTTAGCCATTTGTATTGCGCTTTGCATATGTTTGCTGTTTTTTTCAATTACTTTATTGCTGTCTTAATTGGATTTTTTTCTTGTTGATTTGTTAAGATTTCTTGTTTGGAGGCCTTCAGCCGTGAAAGAGTTGCATTCGGTAAAGGTACGGCTATGTGCCGCTTTGGTTGTAAGGGTTATTAAATTACAATAAATGATAATTAGAAGGAGAAACTGACCTCGACCTTTGGCCCTTTCCACAATCCTGTTACCTGTTCTGCCAGCGGGTTTGGCGGGCGTATCAAATGGGACGAACAGGAATTACACTTGTATTCAGAGACAATATCTGCACTGAAGTCACGGCGATTTGTGATGATCCCCTGGACATTAAAAAACGAGACATGGTTTTTAATGGGGTGCGTGGTCGCCACAGACGTCAATGCATGCTCCACAACGCGCACGTGCTTCATGCTAGGCACAAGGCTGACAGGGAGTTGTTGTCGTAGGACGTTCCGTCCCTCCATCGGCGATCTTGACAATCGCTGGATGGACGTTGGTACCTGTGGACGTGCTGCAGCAAGTCTGCCAACGCAACCCATACGTGCTCGGTGCATTTAAGTCGGGGGATGCGACAGGCCAGTACTCCGGGCCGGGTGCACCTCTGAAAAGACGCGCTTGGGGAATTAGTGTAGTGCCATTGTCACGTTGGGCGGTATGTGTACAGTGTTCAGCGATTGGGATGTCAGTTCTCGCATGCAGCCTGACGCCTCCTCAAACTACAACACCTGACCACCAAGGCAGTAATGTCTGACAATGTTCGTGGGTGCATTTACGTGGTACCACCTCCCGCCATACGAGGATATGTCCAGAATTATCACACAGACTGAATCTGCTCTCATCCAAGAAGGCCACGTGACAACATCCCACGCTGGCCCAGTCTCTACGCTCTTGGCACCATCGAAAAACGGTGCTGCCGATGTGCAGGTGTCAACGAAACGAAGAGACCACCCTCATGCAGTCGCTGTGTCACTCTGGAGCGTGAGATGGCGTGCTTTGTAGTCCTGTTAAATATGGTTGCAATTGCACCCGGTTTTCCACGTGGGTTCCTTCTTGCCAGTTGCTCAATGTAGCGGTCACTGCTGCTGTAGTTGACCGTGGTCGATCATTTCCTCTCCGGGCAGTGGAGCTCGTGGCTATGAATGGCCCTTATACACGTGAATGCTGTGAACAATACCAAGCTCCGGGTTACATTCGTCGCACTTCGTCCTTCTTCCAGTTTCTCGATGATTCTTTCCCGTGTTAAGTTATACAGATTTTGTTTCTGAGACATCTTGTAATGAAGAACACTACCACAGCAGTCACAGTAGCCGTTTTATTGCTCAAATGGAGCAATTTCTCTGACGTCCGAAAGTTCACGATCATTGGCTTCCGGGCGAAGGGTGAAACTATTTTCGAAACGGCTACGTCTGCAAACCGTTCGCGCCGGCCGCGGTGGTCTAGTGGTTCTAGGCGCTCAGTCCGGAACCGCGCGACTGCTGCGGTCGCAGGTTCGAATCCTGCCTCGGGCATGGATGTGTGTAAAGTCCTTAGGTTAGTTAGGTTTAAGTAGTTCTAAGTTCTAGGGGACTGATGACCACAGATGTTAAGTCCCATAGTGCTCAGAGCCATTTGAACCATTTGCCAAACCGTTCGCGTGCCGGCTTGGTTTAAGCATACCACGCATGGCAAAATGGTGCTATCCAAAAAGGGCGCCGAGGCAACTGTGGTGCACCATGGGCCATAAATGACGCAGATGAACAACGGTTGCAGAGATGTGTACCGACGAATAGTATTGCAACTGTTGAGCAAATGACCGATTAGAGGAACCAAGGGGCTACAAACAGAATTTCCTCAACGAGCGTTCGGTGAGCGTTGCTGCGTACGGGCCTCTGCAGCAAATGTCTGGGCCATGCACCCATGCAGACTGCTGTTCATTGGCGACGAAGACTGAAATTTGCACGCCAATATCGCATCTGGACTTCCACTGACTGGAGATCGATAGTCTATTAAGATAAATGACGTTTTATGCTACGTAAGACCTAAGGCAATCGTCCGAAGGGTCCAGGCCGGAGGCCTAGTGGTATGATTCGGAGAGTGCTTTCGTCAAATTCCCTGGGTCATCTCCTCATTCTGGAAGGCACAATGGATAAACAGACGTATGCATCTATCCTTGGCGAAGATTTCCATCCCTAGATGCAGTCAGTTTTTCCTCTTGGCGATGGCATCTACCAGCAATATATTGCAATACGACACATAGCTCTCAGTGTACATGTGTGTTCGAAAAGCATCAGGATGAGTTTGTCGTACTTCCTCGGCCACCGAACTCATGGGATTTAAACCTAAACCAGAATCTGCGGGACTACCTCGATCATGCTGTCCGCACCAAGGATCCTCAACCGATAAATCTATCGTCAATATCCACGGCACTGGAGTCGGAAAGACTCCACATCCCTTTTGGTACCTTCCAGGACTTCATTCACGCTTTTCCTGCACTGTCGCAACGATCCGCGCTGCAAAAATTGGTTATTCAGACTTTTGACAGGTGGTCACATTAATTGACTGGACAGTGTATTTCGTGTACTTTTTCTCTTTTCTGTGAATATCCGGCAAGAAATTGACAGGCATTTGGAACGCTATTCCCCAAATGCATCATCATGTTGTGAGGTTCCTGCTAGGTTTTAGAAAGTAATTACCTGTGACACTTAATCTTCTTAAGCCCCGATTTGAGAAAAAAATGTCGTCTTATATACTAAGTTTCGACCCACGAATTTAATTTAGCACTGGCTGGCCAGTTAACGCATTCATGATGCAGTGATTTACGGTGGACATAGCAAAACGAAAACTGAATTTTAAGTGAACCTGAGCAATTGTACAAGATACCTCACCAAATTTAAAAATGTTTAAGCTACGTTGTTTATCATTGTATTTTGGCATGCGGACTGAATTTCTTATAATAATACTCAAATAACAGCATTAAATAAACACACATTGCCAGAAGTCGATGTTTTACGAGCACAGACACCACCTCTACGAATTCACTATGGGTAAGAAAATGATCAAATGTTGCTAATTTATCGTACCTGCTCCTTAGAGATGATAAAATAGCCCCATGAAGCACATGGATTACACGTTTGTGCATAAGAAACGCTAAAATTAAATATTTGAAACTATCGGGCGGTCTCGCCCTCTGGCTTATGGTTCGAGATTTCGGGCAGTCGATATATATCGTAATCTAATAACTACGGAATGAGAGAGTAGAATCAGGTAACATTTTTCTTTTTATTCAAGAATAAACTAGGTAAATCAGAAAAGTTCATAAACAGACTGGAAGCACGATATTTTTTGAGTAGTTGATTGCAAAGGGTCGCCATCAATATTAGATAAGTCGATTGATGTGGTAGTGATTTACTGACACACACACACACACACACACACAAGTAATAGTTTCAACCGTCGTAGAAAGATAAGCAAATTAGCATTAACTCAACAGAGTACACAGGTGTAACACACACACAAGTAATAGTTTCAACCGTCGTAGAAAGATAAGCAAATTAGCATTAACTCAACAGAGTACACAGGTGTAATGGAATTTGGATTCAAAAGTTGTAAATCGTTAGAATAGTCGCGAGACCTACAGCTGGTAACAGCATCAGTTTATTGATTCAAGAGTGGTTAACGACTCAAAATCCCCAGAAAAACAAAAATTGCCTTGTAGAAATGAATGCAAGACTTCAAGTAAGTCAAGAAGTGCCTCAGAAGCACTAACATAGGTGTAAAGCGTGGTTAAGCCTCTCTTTCTCCACTCCGCCGCATAACCTGCAATTGAAGGCGTGCATCGCAGTTCGCAGTATTACCGTGGCAGATGTAATCGTAGTCGAAAGTGGTGGCGCCGACCTCTGAGGCGTGAGAGCTGCTAATGAGGAATGGCGCTGGTTGTCGCGGGTTGACTGCACGAAGCCAACAACGTCATCTTGACAATACCGACGCCGTTGAATAATCTGAAAATCGGGAAAAAGTGGAACTCTGCAATGACTTGGCAGAAGGCCGAAGTCCAACCATCTCCTTCACTTAACTAGCCACCAACTTGACTCCTCTCTCTTTGGCACACAAGCCTATCATCCTCACCTTGCCAAAAAACCCTCCGCGACTAATCAGTAAAACAACCTAAGTGAACCGCCAATCCCATACTTGGAAAATTGGGTCCCTGTCTACCACCAGCCACTGGGGTGACAAAAGTCATAGGATACCCCCTAATATGGTGTCGGAGCTCCTTTTTCCCGATGTAGTGCAGCAACTCGACGTGGCATGGACTCAACAAGTCGCTGGAAGTCCCTTGAAGAAATATTGAGTCATGATAACTCTACAGCCGTCCATAATTGCGAAAGTGTCGCCGCTGCAGGAGTTGGTGCAGGAACTGATCTCTCGATTATATCCCATAACCGTCAGGCGATCTGGATGCCCAAAGCATTCGCTCGAATTGTCCAGAATCATATCGCGAACAATTGTGGCAAGATGATAAGGCGCGCCATCATCCGCAAAAATTTCACCGTTGTTTGGGAACATGAAGTCCATGAATGGCTGCGAACGATCTCCAATAGCCGAACATACAAATTTCCGGTCAATGATCGGTTCAGCTGGAGCAGAAGACACTGTTCATTCCACGTAAACACAGCCCACACCATTATGGAGCCACCATCAGCTTGCACAGTGCCATGTTGACAACTTGGGTCCGTGGCTTTGTGGGGTATGTGCCACACTCGAACCCTACTATCAGCTCTTACCAACTAAAATTGTGAGTCATATGACGAGGTCACTTTTTCAGTCGTGTAGCGTCCAATCGATATGGTCACGAGGCCGGGAGAGTCGCTGCAGGCGATGTCGTGCTGATAGCAAACGCTATTGCGTCGGTCGTCAGTTGCCACAGTCCATTAACGCCAAATTTCACCGCACTGTTCTAAACGATACGTTTGCCGTACGCCAAACATCGATTTCTGCGAAGTGTTGCTTGTCGGTTAGCACCGACAGCTCTACGCAAGCGCCGCTGTTCTCGGTCGTTAAGTGAAGGCCGTCGACCACTGTGTTGCCCGTGGCCAGAGGCAGTGCCTGAAATTTGGTATTCTGGGCTCACTCTTGACATTGTGTATCGGGAAATATTGAATTTCCTAACGGAACGACTTCCGGAATATAATGTTCCATGTCTCTAGCTCCAACTAGTATTCTGCATTCAAGTCTGTTAATTCCCTTCGTTCGGCGATAATCACGTCGGCGACCTTTTCCCGTGAACTACCTGAGTATGAAAGTTCTGCCAACGCTCTGCCCTTTTATACCTTTTATACGCCATCTGTAGATGTACATCGCTATCTAATGACTTCTGTCACCTCAGTGAATAATTTAACACGCATAAGCCAATGAAAATGTAGTTTCACCAGACAGCAGGGACCGAGCAAAGATTCCCACAGCCGGTTCTCCACGATGGGAAATTCTGCAAATTTTAGGAAGGCTACTAGTCTCGTTCCCATGGAAGAAACGTAGGGGAAGGTTTCGAAATGCACGTATGGCAATATTCCTGGCTTGGCAAGACTGCTCCAAGAGAGCAAACATGGCAGGTAGTTTCACTATGGACTGTCAAAACTGCTCGCCGTTGGCTCTTAACGAGCGTCAAGTCTTAGTCTGACCACCCACGAGTTCGCAAAGCTCGCCTGAGCTCCTTCGGGTCCGTCTCTCATTGACCAGACGCGGACATTGAATAATCTCCGCGCCGCCGTGCGCCAGAGAGCTGTTCCTCTTGGGAACCCAGGTACTAGGACAAACGAGGCCTGTCGGACATGTCACTCTGTAGAGCATGGGAAACTTGATGTTCCACATTTGGAGGAGATGCCACGTGCCGAGCAAAGATATGAACAGAGATATCTGAATGTCACCAGCAGTGAGCCTGATGTTCAAATCCACTATGATCACCCACCTACCTTACTAGCAACTATGTCCTAACCACTCATGAGCTACATCCGTACAACTGCGAGTAGTGCACGGTAAACACAGAACAATTCGGAAAGCAGACTGGAGAAATCAAAGTTCGATATTCTAATCGCGTATCCAAAGCAGGACATGCATGAGTAATGCCTGGAATGCAAATTCATATAATTTACTTTAAAAAAGAGAGTAAATAGGCAGTAATATTACTGTTGCCAAGAAAAACCGTGGCACAGGAAGTTCCAAAATGCAGGAAATACAAACAAAGTATGACCAGTATAAATCTCAAAGAATTGACAAAGGTTGAAGGGTCTCTATGTGGACCTCTTCATCATGTTTCAATAAAAAGAACTTCATTCCTATACCTTTGGCACCCTCAGCTCTCAGTGCAGTTAGTCATTTCCTTCCGATATAAAAAGAAAAGACTCTGCAGCTGAGTGCGTTCATATCGGCGAAAATTTTCCTTATCACACATTATATTAGCCTGCTCATGACGTGTGGAAAGGAACGAATAGTGATCGTGGCTGCGACGAGAATGAAAAGGAGACAGTTCACTCACTCTCTCCCTCTCTCTCTCTCTCTCTCTCTCTCTTTTCTACACTGCTCCCACCGCCTACCGCATATAACCGGTCACTGACGTAACAACATTTTCCGAAATTGCTTTATGGGAACGTGTATATCCATATGCGGTATTTAAGAATAGTAGGGAATATGACTAAATAAAACCTTTCGTAATACAATAACTGTTACTTCGCTACGGATATGAGCAGTTGAAAACAATACATTCTGTTCACGAAGCCTACCAACATTGTTCTGATAAAGTCTCTAGCAGAAGAAGGACAAAACACCTGCGTATGCCCACAGACTGTACTCTGACTCTAGCCGCTATGCATTTATTCTCAAGAAGTGAGTGGTTATGTTACCAACTCATGCCTGTAACCACCGTGAGCATTTATCCATGCAAACACGTTATGGTTCTCTAGCGTTAAAAGTTCTTCTGAAGTTCAGGAAAGTATTTGCATGAATATGAACCTTCAAAAAAATAGAAAAAGAAGAACAGATTACAAGCGACTCTGGGGAAAGAAAAAACGGAGTACTAAAATTAGACAAAAAAATACGGATGAATCCGGCAAAAACGGACTATCTAGCAACCCTAAGTTTAACCGATCGCTTGCTATTTTTTATTTCTGCTGAGGACTGTAGCGAAGCATTAAACTTGAATGCTTCAAAAATACTTGAGAGAATAATAAGTGAAATAGAAAAAAGATCTGACATATAACACACCATGTTATCTCAATTTAATTTCTTGACAGGAAGGCATTAAATGAGAGATCTATAACTTATTTTGAAAAATATACATCCAATTTTGGTGCCAAATAAAACAGCAGTATGGATACAGCAGAACTACTTAATGAAATACCTGCTTTCAAATTCTAGTTAAAAAACTGTGAAGAGCATGCAGGCTGATTTCCATTCCGAAATTACTTTTTTTTCGAAGTATTGATTACGAGATGCTCATCGACGTATCGAAATAGCGTTGAGGGTATTATCACAATTTTAAACACAAAGTCAGCAAATTAAAGATGATAAAAAAATACTGACGGTCGAGTAGCAGACTATGAAATTCAGCTATCTTGTAAGCTAGAATACGTCACGTCTGCTAAATTTGACTTCAATGACATTATCAATGAGCTTGGTGCGCTCAAAGCAAGGAAATGGAAAGTGAAATGAATGTAAGAACACAGTCCTTGAAAAAGAAGTGTGTTATCAACACTTACTTATAACTCTTTACCTTTTATGTCCTATTATTGGTTCAAACACTGTTAATAATTTAATAGGAGCAAATAAAATGTGTTAATTATTATAAATCATGATAAAATCAATGTACAGTGGCTACCACAAACAATAAGACTTAAATTTTATTTAACTTTCAAACCTTTCAGGAAGTTTGTACAGTTCTACATCTACAACATACTCAGCAAGCCACCCACCAACAGGCGTGTAACGGAGGGTACCTTTGGTACCACAAACTGATCCCCCCTTCTCTGTTCCACTCGAAATGAAGTATGATTGTTGATAATTTTCTGTATTAGCTCTAATTTCTAAAATTTTCTCGTCGTGATCATTTCTCGGGATATATGTGCGAGTAATATGTTGTCCGACTCTTCACAGAAATTAGTCTATGGAAATTTCAATAGTAAACCTCTCCGTCAAGCACTACGCCTGTTTGTTTTTAGCATCTCTGTAACGCTCTCGCACCGACTAAACGATCCCGTGAGGAAACGCGCCTCTCTCGTTTGGATCTACCCTACCTCTTCTATCAGTCCTACCTGGTAACGATCCCATATGATGACCATTACTCAAGCGCGTTCGAACAAGCGCCTTGTAAGACACTTCCGTCGTGGATAATTTCCATTTCCTTAAAATTCTTCCCCTACAAATCTCAGTTTGGGATCTGCTTTCTCTAATATTTGTTTCATGTAATCCTTCCACTTCAGGTCACTCTGGATAGTAACTCCTGGATATATTATGGTAGACACTGTTTCCAGCAATTTCTCATCAGTAGTGTTTTTATACAGAAGTGCTTTTCTATTTCTATGTACGGCAACAGGTTACATTTATTTATGTTGAGAGCCTGTACCATTCATCAATCCTCTGCAGGCCATTTTACAAATCAATACTGTCTTCTGGCGTTGCTCCTTTGATATAGACAACCGCATCATCTACCAACCGTGTTAAAGAGCCTCCAACGCCTGCTAGTAGATCATTTATATACACTATAAACAGTAACGATCGTTTACTGCATTTATTGGGCTGCTTCGGAAATTACCTTTAATTCTGCCGTTTTTGTTCCGTTAAGATCGACGTTTGTAATTTACTTATCACAATGATACATTTAATTTGTTGTGTGCAATATTTTTCATCAATATAGCTCATTTAGGTAACATTCTCAATAACGCTTCATTTCTATTAAATCTATTTTACGTACGATTACCTCGGTACGGCTCTGATTGAACCTTTATAACAGACTCTCTCATTTGATTGTTTTAGAGGTAATGGCAGAAGGGAAAGAAAAGATAAAAAGAAGAGTAAAGCGAAATACAAGTGCTTAATGAGGACAGGTGACTGGTGCAATTTGTGGATATATCTATACCATCAAAAAGTAATGAAGACTTGTAAGAATTAAAATGTGTAATACTTGATGATAAATAACAGAAAAACGAAGTTAGAAGCAGGAGAAATGTCGAGAAAGCCGTGCTAAAATTCTATAATTTTGAATACACAGTAGTGGGTTTGCCTGTCTGCCGTTAAGACATTAAAGTTAGGCGGGATTGACAAGCCAGTTAAAACTGCAGATTAAATTGTAGATGGCTGTGATAATATTGTTTGCAGAGTTCTGTAGAAACGTATGGATAATGTTTCCCAAGTACAAGTATGATTTCAAAAGAACTTCATTCATTTTCTGTTTCTTTTTTACTGTGAGAACTATTTGGTATGCTTTTTGACAGTACTCTAGCATTTTCAGGTTTGTGTATTATGAATACAGTACTGTGCTTGGTTCATACTTCACTGAGGCACTATATAGTGTCTAAGTAAGCCACTGTCTAACTAACTCACTCAGAAACAATGAGATATATACCGCACAGATTAATGTACCCGGTATTAATAACATACTAACACCTGAAGATAGCATCGTCCGCAATCATTTGGTATAAAAGTGGTAGAAGCAGAAAATTATAAGTCGTTTTTCGCAATTTCACTCTGATACAAATTTAGTATTGTGTTTCCACGAATACTTAGATGTCCGACTGCTCATTGTTTTCCATTGTCTAGGGACTTGCTGGAAGTTTTAAATAATTTTACGCACACTAGCACGAAACTGTCCTCTATTGTGTCTGACAACATAATAGCGCGGGACTGCAGCCAAAAAAGTTGCCTGTTGCTGCAGGGCTGCCAACACAAAAGGCGTCCCGACGGCAGCCCGACGCAACGCGTCACTGTATATCCCGGCCGAAACATCAGAGCTTTGATCGATTTGTGTGGCTCCTATTTATGTTGTAGCTCATAAGCTAATCAACAAAGCGACTTTAAATTTCCTTTTAATATATTTTATTCCCCAAACATGTTTTTAATTAGTCGAGAAACGACTTTAAAAATATAATAAAATTGTAAATTGTGTTAGAAAAAAAAAATTTGTTCAAGTTTGGTATGTTGTTGAGAAAACGGGACGTATATAACAAAGGAATAATATGAGGTAGCCGAAGGAACTGTATTAAATGTAAAATATTTAAATGCGAACATTGAAACCAGAAGATTATGTTACCAGCCGCTGTTTATTTCCACAACGCGTTTCATAGTCTTAAACATCCTTCATCTGGTGCATTTATTTGTATTAATATCACAAGTTTGTGCTGTGTTACGAATTTGGGGTAATCCATGTCACTGTCTAGCAGAGAAATAAATCACTATTTCAGACACCTACATCTACATAATACTCCACAAGCCACATAATCGTGTGTAACAGAGGGTGCTTTCGGTACCACTATCTGATCGCTCCAATCCTGTTCCACTCGCGAATAGTGCGTGGGAAGAATGATTGTCGGTAAGCCTCTGTATTGGTTCTAATTTCTCGAATTTTCTCCTCGTGGTCGATACGCGAGATGTATTTGGGGGGAAGTAATATGTTGTCAGAGTCCTCCTGAAAAGTGGTGTCACGAAATTTCAATAGCAAATCTCTCAGTGAGGCACAACGTCTCTCTGGAGCTTGTTTAGCATCGCCATAACGCTCTCTCGCCAGCTAAACGATCCCGTAACGGAACGCGCGGCTCTTCGTTGGATTTCCTCTATCTCCTCTATCAGTCGTTCCTGATAGGGATCCCAGATAGATGAACAATACTCAAGAATCGGGCGAACAAGCGCCTTATAAGTCACTTCTTTCGTGAATGAGTTACACTTCCTTAAGATTCTTTCTATGAATCTGAATCTGGTGTCTATTTTTCCCACTATCTGTTTTATATGGTCATTCCACTTACGGTCGCTCTGGATACTTACGCCTAGATATTTTACGGCAGACGCTGACTCCAGCTGTTTGTCATAGTAGTGGATTTCTTTTCCTATGTATGCGCAGTATGTTACATTTATTAACGTTCAGGGTCAACTGCCACAGTCTGCAACATCCACCAATTCTCTGCAGGTCGTTCTGCAAATTCTTACCATCTTCTGGCGTTGCTACTTTGGTATAAACCACTGCATCATCTGCGAATAGCCTTAAAGAGCGTCCGACGCTTTCTACTAGATCATTTATATGTATTGTGAACAGCAACGGTCCTATCACACTTCCCTGTGGTACTCCGGATTTTACCTTTACGTATGTCGATTTAGTTCAATTAAGAGCGACGTGTTGAGTTCTACCTGCAAAAAGTCTTGTATCCAATCGCAAGTCTGCTCCGATATTCGTATTTTTTTCGTTAAACGGCAATGCGGAACGGTGTGAAATGCCTTACTGAAATCAAGGAACATGGCATCAACGTGAGCGCCGTTGTCCACTGCGCTGTGGACCTCGTGGAGGAACAGAGCGAGCTGAGTCTCGCAAGATCTCTGTTGCGGGGTCCATGTTGATTTTTATAGAGGAGCTATTTGTTTTCGAAGAACGTTATAATTCTTGAACATAAAACATGTTCCATAGATCTACAACAGACTGACGTCTACTATATACGTCTATAATTGTGTGGATCTGTCTTACGGCCTTTCTTAAAAACGGGAATGACCTGCATTTTTTTCTAGTCGTTAGATACCTTTCGTTGCTCAAACGATCTAAGATAAATTGCTGCTAGAAGGGGAGCAGGTTCTTTCGAATCAACTTTATAGAATCTTATAGGTATCTCATCTGATCCAGAAGCCTTTCCACTACCAAGCGATTGTAGCTGCTTCCGCGATCGGTTATCTCAATATCTGCCATTTCTACGTTCGCTTGACGATTGAAAGGAGGGACAGTGTTACAGTCTTCCGCGGTGAAACAACTTCGGAAGACCAAATTCAGTATTTCAGCTTTCTCTCTGTTATCTTCCGTTTCGGTGCCGGTGTGGTCGCTGAGAGAATGAATAGATGATTTTGACCCATTTAATGGTTTTACGTAATATCAAAATCTGTTAGGGTTTTTGCTCAAGTCAGTTGACAACGTCTTAGTTTCAAAATCATCGAACGCTTCTCGCATTGTTCTCCTTACGCTCATTTTCGCTTTGTTTAGATTTTGTTTGTCAGCTACATTTTTACTTCTCTTGAATCTGAGATGAAGTGCTCTTTGTTTACGTAGCGCTTTTCTAACACGGCTATTAAACCATGGTGGATCTTTCCCATACCTTAAAACCTTACTCGGAACATACTTGTCTATGGCATATTGAACTAAGCCCTTGAATTTTTTCCATTTATTCTCCACATCTTCGTCATCCTCACCGACTGACTGCTGAGATATTCTGAAATTCGTATCCTGTCACCCTTGATGAGCAAATGTATCTTCCCACCTTTCTTAACATTCCATGCAGGACCCGTCGTCATAGATGTGTCACAGCCTTATGGTCACTGATACCTTCCTCTGCGTTAACTGATTCGATAAGTTGGTTCAAATGGCTCTGAGCACTATGGGACTCAACTTCTGAGGTCATCAGTCCCCTAGAACTTAGAACTACTTAAACCTAACTAACCTAAGGACGTGACACACATCCATGCCCGAGGCAGGATTCGAACCTGCAACCGTAGCGGTCGCGCGGTTCCAGACTGCAGCTCCGAGAACCGCTCGGCCACCTCTGCCGGCGATTCGGTAAGTTCAAGTCTGTTTGTTAACAGGATGTCTAAGACGTTACCCTCACGAGTTGGTTCTCTATCTGCTCAAGGTAATTTTAGGACAAGATATTAAGAACAATGCCACACGATTCCCTGTCTATGGCACCAGTTTTGAGGGCATAACACTCACAATCTATAACTGGAAAAATTGAAGTCAATCCTTATTACAACGCCATGGTCAGAAAAATTACTGATGATATTCTGCAAGCTCTGTCTGAAGCGCTCTACAACTATAGATCCTGACTCAGGTGATCTATAAAAGCACCCGATCACCATTTTTGACCGTTCTTTGATACTCAATTTCACCCAGATTAATTCACATTCGGAATCCGTGTTAACCTCGCTAGATTTCATTTAATTTTTTACTGCAATACACACGCCGCCACCATTGGCAGCTAACCCATCCTTACGATAAAATTTCCATTCTGAACTTAGGATTTGGTTGTCACTGACGTCTGGCTTCAACCAGCTTTCTGTTCCCAATACTATCCGTGCATTATAACCTTCAATAAGCGATACTAATTCTGGGACCTTTCCTTGGATGCCCCTGGAGTTTACTAAAATCATAGTAATCTTTTCTATCTCTGATCTGCCAGGACGCAAATACTCTGAGGTCGCTGTGGCTGATTTAACAGGCAAATCGTGAATGGTCCCAAGGGAGGGGTCCTCTGACCTAAAAAGGCCCCCATGTGCACGCCACACGTACTCCGCTACCTTAGTAGCCGCTTCCTGCGTGTAGTGCACGCCTGACCTATTAAGGGAAACCCTACAATTCTACACCCGATAACGGAGGACGAGGAATTCGCATCCGATACAGTCGCAGAGCCGTCTGAGCCTCTGGTTTAGCCCTTCCATCAGAGGGCCGCTATCAACCCTGGGTACGATGCTACAAGTAGACAGCTTAGCCTGCACCCTGCGTGCGTCGCTAGTTGCCTTCACCAAATCAGCCAGCCGCCGAAAGGAACCGAGGATGGCCTCAGAATCCAAGCGACAGGCGTCATTCGTGCCGACAGGTGCCACTACATGCAGCCGTTTGCACCCGGTGCGCTCGATAGCCGCCGGCAGGGCCTCCTCCACATCCCGGATGAGACCTCCGGGCAACCATACCGAATGTGCACTGAAATTCTTTCCCGCCTTGCCTGCTATCTCCCTGAGGGGCTTCATCACCCGCCTAACATTGGAGCTCCCAACGACTAGCATACCCACGCTCTGTACTTGTCCGAACTGGGCAGAAAAATCGACCGCTGGCCCAACAGGAGCGGTATCCCTTGTTGGCTCAGAGTTATTATCAACACTGGGAAGCACCTCAGACCTGTTGCTAAGACGTAGGGAGCCAGCTGCATGGCCTGCTCCCTCTTTCGCCTTCCGCCCAGTGATACGTGAACCCACCACTGTCTGCCGCCCACTCTGGAGTGAAGACGGACCGGTCAGATGTTGCGTATGAGAAGCCGCAGGGACGTCCGGGTCACCAGGGGATTCCAGTGGCACCAAAGGTGGCGCAGGTCTCGTCACTGGGGCCCCGACGTCACCGCAACTTCGAGCATTAGCTAGAAGCTTGTCGACGGTAGCCTACACAACTTCCAGCTGTTTACGGACAGCAGCCAACTCTCCTTGTGTCCGCTCACAACAAGCACAGTCCCTAGCCATATCGTATTGTGTATAAAATAGTCTCAAAAGGCGCCACTGAGTTTGAAAATATACCAGAGGGGAATAAAGTAACACTAAAAGTTGATTTCTCACTGAACTCTGAGACCGCAAGCTATTAAAAAGAAATAAATTTCTCTGCACGGAAAAGTTACAGTAGGAAGCCGCCCTACACAAGGATATTCACAAGACTTACGCAAAAACAATAACTACGATTAATTTTCTAACCACTAATCTACACAGTAAAACACACACGTACAGTTAATTCTTTGCAGAAGCACGTGAACAAAAAAGAAACAAAGACTAAATTAATTTACAGTTTATCAAACAAGTGCTGCTGCTGCTCTGCTGTGCGTCCTCTCGGCTCGGCGGCTGCCGCTACACCAAGGCTCTGTGGAGTTCTTTAACCAAAAACTGAACGTAAATGTAAATGTACAAATAAAACAACTATAACAGAATTCCTCTTGTGGTACAGGCCCCTTTCTCTGTCGTGAGACATCACGTATGAACTGTCACAGAGCACTATTTCAAAGTGCAACGAGCAATTTGAGCTTCAGTGATTGCTATTAACATTAGCAGTTCAGGTTCTCTCCCAACACAGCAATGAAAATTTACAACTACTGAACTGTCTGTAGCTAGCAAGTCCTGTGTTTGCCCTGCATCCTTTGATCCTGAAGCCTTTTCTGTAATTTCCCAACCAAGACCATATAACCTAAAAAGCAACCACGTCCAAATTGAGGAATATAGTCTACACATTTGCAGAACCATCTGAGGCTCTGATTCAGACCCTCCACTCAGCTCTGTACCAAACATCCGCAGTTGATCCTGACAACGTTGCTGCAGATAGTGAGCTCTGCCTTCATCTCACAAACAAGACTGGCAGCCTTTACCATATCAGATAGCCGCCCAAACCCAGAGTGCATCTCTTCCAATACAAAGCGACTTACATCGTTAGTACTAACATGAGCCACCAACTGCAGTTAGTTGTACCCTGTGTGCTCTCCATGGCATATGGTAGCACACATTCCACACCAGGAAAGGCCCCCTTCCCTCCCCCCCCCCCCCCCCCCCGCCACACCCCGCGCCCTCCACAGTAATGCACACAGAGTACAAGCTAGACTTCTTATCCTCCTTGGCCGCCATATCTGTAAGGAGTCGCACTGCACGCCTAACACAGGAGTTTTAAGGTACCAGTCATCACAGCCTCTGTCACTGACCAGATCTTGCCCACCAAGAGGCTTCCTCTGAAACAGGGCAAGCGACAGCAACTTGATCAGTATCTTAACCAGACTGAGGCGATACATTCTCGAAACGGCTACAAAAACCATAACAACAGATGTGGCCCTATGCACACATCCTGATGTAATGCTAGCATCTTAATGAGTGAATGTTACGCCAGCCAGGAGAACGTGTTTTGACACGTTGGAGGGGGGGGGGGGGGGGAGGGGCATGCCGAGCAATTTTTGCCGTTTTCTCAATAGGTGGTGGCACCTCTGACATGTGATGTTTGGCAGACCTCAGAGACATCCTGAGTCCAGGTCAGTTAGCCGGGAAACAAGCCACATGGTGGAAACAACGGGACCACTTGAATGGACTGGGGAATGTAGCCGCCATGGGCGAATTGACTGAATAGAGAAAATACGAAATAAGAGGAACTCTAAATAATACCTAAAGTAGCCCAGTGACAGAAAAGCCAGTCATGTGGTTTTAAAGAGAAAATTAGAAGAGTGCATGAGTAAAGGCGCACCCTTGCTATAGGATTTAGCTTTCAAGTTATTTGATTTTAAATGTTTTCGATATAAAATTCTTTTAACATTAATAACTCACTAATGCCTTAAGCGATTCATACAAACATTGTGTCAGTGGATTGGTTTCGGCGAACACTATCGAACTGTTATGATAGACTGTCTGTGAATTTTAATTACAGGCCGAAATGTGTATTCCGCGCATGAAGAAATGAATTCTCTCGTAAATACAATATGATGATAGTGAAAGTAGTGATAGCGTTAGTAAATAGTTGTGATAAGAGATGTATGACCGTAAATAGTTTAATTATTTCGTATTTATTAATTATATAATGACACAGAATAGCATCCACATGAACAAAAACAGTATTTGAAACAAAGCCATTAGACCTACAGGAAAACTACGAGCAGCTTTGGAAATTTAATGAAATTTGCGTCGAAATTCATGAGCAACATATATATATACAAATTTTAAATTTATAGCTTATGTATGTTTTTGGAAGTCGGAAGTGCGTGAACTTGACCCATGTCGGTGCGAATCTAAAAGAAGCAACGGCCAGTTTCGCGCGGGGGATCTGGCATCGGGCGATCGCTTAGGAAGGACTTCAGGAACAGATTGGAGGTATGCTGGGCTGGACGTCGCCTTATGTGTGTCACACAAATATTTTATAAATTTTTCTGTCATGAAATTTCGTGTGTGATAAGCGTGAGAACTCTGAAATATTTTTAACTCATTAGGGCTTAGAAACATTACTGTTAGGCGAACTGTTTGGTTGGGACTTGTATTACTTTGTAGGTGACGGTCACAAACACTTTGAAACGTTTTCAGTCGGAAAATAATGTATAATTTCGGGTTAGGCGACTTAGCCTAAACGTTGAAAACTGTTCTGCTGTTAACTTTGAGAGTGCTTAACACTCAGAATATCTTTAGTTAGAGATACAGAACTTCAATTTAGAAGTGCACTGAAGCAACTTTAAATAATTTTCGTGGATTATTGAAAAGTTAAGCAAACACTTCATGCTGGTCAACTGCCTAAAGTTCTCGCACTGACACATATTATTTTAATAACAAACTGTCATGAAAAGTGTGAAAGGATATTTCGTCTGATTTTTCTGCAGTGAAATCAGTTTGCGAAAAAATTAAATCGTTGTGAGAAGTGAACATTATTTCAGCACAAATTCCTACCTGGATATTTATTCAACTTATGATTGATTTCACTTCGGGTGACGTAGGCAATAATTTGAAATCAACCACGCATTATTTTTACTCAGTTTTTTATTCGTGCAGATGCTCCGGGGGCTCACAAGTCGATCGTTGGTGAAAGCAACTATGATTAACTTCACCATTAGACAATTACTTATCTAATAGGAATCAGTAATAACAGCAGTGCGATCATTCATTGTCATTTCACATACCATAATTTATTCCGCAACGTCGCAAGGCACGGATGGTGCCTGAAACCTGTTCGGCATACGAATCGTGGATGTCTTTTGATTGGACACCCGGAAAGCCACTCGCTGCCTGCCGTACCTCTCACTCGACGAACGGTGAGAGGTCAACTTCAGTGCAGGCAATAACCAGGGCAGCCACGATAATGCATGAATCGCGGGACACATGGGACATCTCGTCCAGCCCGCCAAAGTGGTGGTCATTGGCACCAGCTACAAGCTACATTACCGAAGTTGGCACCAAGTGGAGTTGCGAGCAAAGGGTCACCTTCGTGGATCCCATCTGAACACAGCAATCACGATCCCCACCCATACTAAAGCTGTTGGAGCTATACACCACACAGTATTAAAATGCGGAACTGTGCCTGGTAAAGACACAAACACACAAGAAATCAAAGAATTTCTACTACAGAGTGAACAGGTAGATCAAAATAAGTCTCTTGATGAAACTTCCTGGCAGGTTAAAACTGTCTGCCAGACCGGGTGTCGCACCCGAGTCTTCGCCTTTTGCGGGCAAGTGCTCTGCCAGCTGAGCTAGCCAGGCACGATTCACGACCTTTCACGACAGCTGTGCTTGCTCCACCAGCTCATCTCGTACCTTCCAAACAGCACAGAAGTTCTCTCGTGAAACATGCAGGACTACCACTCCTCGAAGAAAGGAGGTGAGGAGATGAGGTATGGCCAGAAGCAGACCCGTGAGTCGTACTTGAGTTGCTCAGCTCAGCTGCCCGCAAAAGGCAAAGATCCCGCTTGAGTCCCGGTACGGCACACAGTTTTAATCTGCTAGTAAGTTTCATGTGAGCGCACCTTCCGCTGCTGACTGAAAAATTCATCCTGATAGTCACTTCTTATTAGAAGCCCATGCCAACGCACAAATGAAGCGCTGTGATCTGATGTGCTGTAGCAGGAATGAAAGCTCTCGTCTAACTTAAGTCTCGGTCTAAGGCGCTGCAGTTATGGACTGTGCGCCTGGTCCCGGCGGAGGTTCGAGTCCTCCCTCAGGCATGGGTGTGCGTGTTTGTCCTTAGGATAATTTAGGTTAAGTAGTGTGTAAGCTTAGGGACTGATGACTTTAGCAGTTAAGTCCCATAAGATTTCACACACAGTTGAACATTTAACTTAAGTCTCCAACAACTGTAACTGGCTGTTAAATCAATTACAATCGCCAGTTGCGAAGCAAATGGCGGAACTATACTCTGGACAGATATTAAAATACGAAACTATGCTATAATTTCTCCTTGTCTTTAGTGAAATATTGAAAAATGTTTCCTTAATCAGCTAGCGAGAAGAGAAAGAGGAATTATTTTAACGAAGGGAGCAGTTACTGCAGTCAGTGTAATCTTTAATTCTTGGTTCACTGACCATTGGAAGGAATGTCAGTATTTCAATGCCAGTATTTGCATTGCATTACAGTGATTGTTTAAAAGGTATTGGATTTCGTAAAATTAATCGAAAGTAAATGCAAGTTCTTTTACTGACCAACTAATATGCATCCAAGTCTACAAAATGGCGGCCGAACAACAGTAAAATCGTATTATCAACTCCTAACTTCGATGGTTGTTCATCGTTACGAAGCTGTAAAAACGTTCAAACTGGACGACGCTATTCAGCGAATCAACACTCGATACATACACTCACGTAGGGGTCTTCACTGATTTTCATTGTCAGTTATTGTTACAGTTTACTAGTATTCATAAGTAGTATCATCCCTTCATTTTGTTTATTTTTATTTTTTTGTTTTATAGTTCATGCAGCACAAGCAAGGACGTTGCCACAAAGGGATTCCGGGGAGCTCCGGACCCCCTTATCATCTGAATGGCATTACACACCATCTAGTTGTCGTGTAGTGAAACTGAAAGATACAAGGGCCACTCGAAAAGTTTCCGTTTAAGGGCGTTGCTGCAGCGTATAAGCAATGTAGCGCGACTCCGGTGCTGGTATACAAGCAGTGACATGTAGGCAAGGAATTAGTGTAGAATTCGTTTCCCTCCGACGTGTGTGCGGTAAATATGGAAAGATGAGGTATGAAGATATTATTACCGAAAACGTCGAAACGGGACCAACGTGCTGCTCTTTTTTTCTTGGCTGCCGAAGGACAAACATCAGTAGACACCAATCGGAGAATTAGGAATATATATTAGGCGGAATCTCTGTCGGAAACCACCGTTGTGCCATGGTGTGACAAGGGGTGCCGCTGCTTCACGATAACGGGCGTCCCCATATCGCAGAAGTCGTAAAGCAGAAGTTACGCCAACTCCAGTGGGACACAATCGAACACCCATCTTATTGTCCTGATGTCTCTCCACGCGATTATTGTGCCCTCTGTCCCTTAAAAAAGGCCTCACAGAGTCGAATATTCCCATCTGAAAAGGGTGTGCAGCAGGCAGTTACGGACTTTTTCACGCAGCACGACGCAGTGTTTTACCAAATGGATATCTTCAGCCTGATGCCTCGATGGGATGAGTGTCTCTATGCCCACGGCGATTATGCTCGACGGGCATACCAATTATGGACAGTATGGCCTTTGAATGGAAACGTTTTGATGACCCATTATATTTTCATTATGATAAAAAATGAATATGTGCTATAGCCAACAAGGCCATCGACAGAATTACAAAATATATATATATAATATATATATATATATAACGATTGCTCTGTGGGCCGCCGCCCATCCCTTCTTGAGCCGACACCATCTATTGTAAGTTGTTGGCTTTACTTGAACTCAGTTCTTGTTTTGTTAATCAGTTCGTATTTGCACTTGAATTTAACGTAAGTGCTTCCGTTTATTGTTTTTCTACGTCTACATCTACATGGATACTCTGCAAATCACGCGTAAGGCCTGGCAAAGGGTTCAACGAACCACCACCACAATAATTCTATATTATTCCAATTTCGAACAGCACCCCGAAAAAACGAACACCTATATCTTTCCGTGCGAGCTCGGATTTCCCTTATTTTATTATGATGATCGTTTCTCCCTATGTAGTTCAGCGTCACCAAAATATTTTCGCATTCGAAGGAAAAGTTGGTGATTTAAATTTGGTGAGAAGATCCCACCGCAGTGAGAAACGTCTTCGCTTTAGTGATGTCCACCCTAAATCCTGTATCACATCCGTGACACTCTCTCCCCTTTTTAGCGATAATACAAACTTTCTCGATGGACTCCGTTAATCCTACCTGGTAAAGAACACAGACCGCGTAGCAGTACTCCAAAAGGAGACGGACAGTAGACAGTCTCTTTAGTAGATCTGTTACGTTTTCTAAGTGTTCCGTCAATAAAACGCAGTCTTTGGTTTGCCTTCCCCACAACACTTTCTGTGTGTTCTTTCTAATTTAAAAAAACTAAAAAAACTCCGTCCGAACAGGCCTTGAAAGGCCCAAAGGTACCGACCGACTGTCGTGTCGTCCTCAGCCCACAGGCGTCCTGGATGCGGATATGGAGTGGCATGTGGTCAGGAAACCGCTCTCCCGGCCGTATGTTAGTTTACGAGACCGGAGCCGCTACTTCTCAATCAAGTAGATCCACAGTTTGCGTCACAAGGGCTGAGTGCACCCCGCTTGCCAACAGCGCTCGGCAGACCGGATAGTCACCCATCCAAGTGTTAGCCCACCCAACAGCTCTTACCTTCGGTGATCTGACGGGGAACGGGTGTTACCACTGTGGCAAGGCTGTTGGCTTCTTTCGGTTTTAAGATGCTCTAATTGTAATTCCTAGGTGGTTAGGGTTCACTTTACGGTCTTTAGATTTGACTGATTTATAGTCAAAACAAAGTTTAACGGATTTTTTTAGCACTCTTGTGGATGACCTCACACTTTTCGTTATTTAGGATCCAAGCGAATTTTCGCATATAGATATCTTTTCTAAATCGTTTTGGAATTTGTTTTGATCTTCTATTGACTTTACTTGACGATGAACGACAGCATCATCTGCAAATCACTTAAGATGGCTGCTCAGATTGTCTCCTAAATCGTTCATGTAGATAAGGAACAGCACCAGGCAAATAATACTACCTTGGGGAACGCCAGAAATCACTTCTATTGTACTCGATGACTTTCCGTCGATTACCCCGAACTATGACCTTTTAAACATGAAATCACAGATCCAGTCACACAAGTGGGACGATATTCCATAAGCACGCAATTTCACTACAAGTCGCTTGTATTACAGTGTCAAAAGCCTTCTGGAAATCTAGAAATATGGAATGAATTTGAAATCCCTTGTACTCAGAACTTCGTGTTTCTAAAGAGCTAGTTGTATTTCACAATAATGGTGTTTTCTAAATCTGTGTTGACTGTGTACCAAAAGACCATTCTCTTTGAGGTTGTTCATAATGCTCGAACACAATGTGTTCCAAACTCCTGGTAAATATAGACTTTATAAATGATATGGGCCTGTAATTTAGTGGATTGCCCTCCTACTACCATTATTGGTTACTGATGTGACTTATGTAATTTCCAGTCTTTGGATATGGGTCTTTCATTGAGCGAGCAGTTGTGTATGATTGTTAAGTATGGAACTAAAACATCAGTGTACTGGATCGGAGGACTTTCTGTTATTAAGTGATTTAAGTTGTTTCACCCCCCCATGAACCATGGACCTTGCCGTTGGTGGGGAGGCTTGCGTGCCTCAGCGATACAGATAGCCGTACCGTAGGTGCAACCAAAACGGAGGGGTATCTGTTGAGAGACCAGACAAACATGTGGTTCCTGAAGAGGGGCAGCAGCCTTTTCAGTAGTTGCAGGGGCAACAGTCTGGATGATTGACTGATCTGGCCTTGTAACACTAACCAAAACGGCCTTGCTGTGCTGGTACTGCGAACGGCTGAAAGCAAGGAGAAACTACAGCCGTAATTTTTCCCGAGGACATGCAGCTTTACTGTATGATTAAATGATGATGGCGTCCTCTTGGGTAAAATATTCCGGAGGTAAAATAGTCTCCCATTCGGTTCTCCGGGCGGGGACTACTCAATAGCACGTCGTTATCAGGAGAAAGAAAACTGGCGTTCTACGGATCGGAGCGTGGAATGTCAGATCCCTTAATCGGGCAGGTAGGTTAGAAAATTTAAAAAGGGAAATGGATAGGTTAAAGTTAGATATACTGGGAATTAGTGAAGTTCGGTGGCAGGAGGAACAAGACTTTTGGTCAGGTGAATACAGGGTTATAAATACAAAATCAAATAGGGGTAATGCAGGAGTAGGTATAATAATGAATAAAAAAATAGCAGTGCGGGTCAGCTACTACAAACAGCATAGTGAACGCATTATTGTGGCCAAGATAGACACAAAGCCCATGCCTACTACAGTAGTACAAGTTTATATGCCAACTAGCTCTGCAGATGATGAAGAAATAGGTGAAATCTATGATGAGATAAAAGAAATTATTGAGGTAGTGAAGGGAGACGAAAATTTAATAGTCATGGGTGACTGGAATTCGTCAGTAGGAAAAGGGAGAGAAGGAAAGATAGTAGGTGAATATGGATTGGGGGGGGGGGGGGGGGAAGAAATGAAAGAGGAGGCCATCTGGTAGAATTTTGCACAGAGCATAACTTATTCATAGCTAACACTTTGTTCAAGACTCATAAAAGAAGGTTGTATACATGGAAGAATCCTGGAGATACTAAAAGGTCTCAGATAGATTATATAATGGTAAGACAGAGATTTAGGAACCAGGTTTTAAATTGTAAGACATTTCCAAGGGCAGATGTGGACTCTGACCACAATCTATTGGTTATGAACTGTAGATTAAAACTGAAAAAACTTCAAAAAAATGCTAATTCAAGGAGATGGGACCTGGATAAACTGACTAAACCAGAGGTTGTAGAGAGTTTCAGGGAGAGCATAAGGGAACGATTGACAGGAATGGGGGAAAGAAATACAGTAGAAGAAGAATGGGTAGCTTTGAGGGATGAAGTAGTGAAGGCAGCAGACGATCAAGTAGGTAAAAAGGCGAGGGCTAGTAGAAATCCTTGGGTAACAGAAGAAATATTGAATTTAATTGATGAAAGGCGAAAATATAAAAATGCAGTAAATGAAGCAGGCAAAAAGGAATACAAACGTCTCAAAAATGACATCGACAGGAAGTGCAAAATGGCTAAGCAGGGATGGCTAGAGGACAAATGTAAGGATGTAGAGGCTTATCTCACTAAGGGTAAGATAGATACTGCCTACAGGAAAATTAAAGAGACCTTTGGAGAGAAGAGAACCACTTGTATGAATATCAAGGGCTCAGATCGCTACCCAGTTCTAAGCAAAGAAGGGAAGGCAGAAAGTTGGAAGGAGTATATAGAGGGTTTACACAAGGGCGATGTACTTGAGGACAATATTATGGAAATTGAAGAGTATGTAGATGAAGATGAAATGGGAGATAACGTACTGCGTGAAGAGTTTGACAGAGCATTGAAAGACCTGAGTCGAAACAAGGTCCCGGGAGTAGACAACATTCCATTGGAACTACTGACGGCCTTGGGAGAGCCAGTCATGACAAAACTCTACCATCTGGTGAGCAAGATGTATGACACAGGCGAAATACCCTCAGACGTCAAGAAGAATATAATAATCCGAATCCCAAAGAAAGCAGGTGTTGACAGATGTGAAAATAACCGAACTATCAGTTTAATAAGTCACAGCTGCAAAATACTAACGCGAATTCTTTACAGACGAATGGAAAAACTGGTAGAAGCCGACCTCGGCGAAGATCAGTTTGGATTCCGCGGAAATATTGGAACACGTGAGGCAATACTGACCCTACGGATTATCTTAGAAGCTAGATTAAGGACAGGCAAACCTACGTTTCTAGCATTTGTAGACTTCGAGAAAGCTTTTGACAATGGTGACTGGAATATTCTCTTTCAAATTCTGAAGGTGGCAGGGGTAAAATATAGGGAGCGAAAGGCTATTTACAATTTGTATAGAAACCAAATAGCAGTTATAAGAGTTGAGGGGCATGAAAGGGAAGCAGTGGTTGGGAAGGGAGTGAGACAGGGTTGTAGCCTCTCCCCGATGTTATTCAATCTCTATATTGAGCAAGCAGTGAAGGAAACAAAAGAAAAATTCGGAGTAGGTATTAAAATTCATGGAGAAGAAATAAAAACTTTGAGGTTCGCCGATGACATTGTAATTCTGTCAGAGACAGCAAAGTACTTGGAAGAGCAGCTGAACGGAATGGACAGTGTCTTGAAAGGAGGATATAAGATGAACATCAACAAAAGCAAAACGAGGATAATGGAATATAGTCAAATTAAATCGGGTGATGCTGAGGGAATTAGATTAGAAAATGAGACACTTAAAGTAGTAAAGGAGTTTTGCTATTTAGGGAGTAAAATAACTGATGATGGTCGAAGTAGAGAGGATATAAAATGTAGACTGGCAATGGCAAGGAAATCGTTTATGAAGAAGAGAAATTTGTTAACATCGAGTATAGATTTAAGTGTCAGGAAGTCGTTTCTGAAAGTATTTGTATGGAGTGTAGCCATGTATGGAAGTGAAACATGGACGATAACTAGTTTGGACAAGAAGAGAATATAAGCTTTCGAAATGTGGTGCTACAGAAGAATGCTGAAGATAAGGTGGGTAGATCACATAACTAATGAGGAGGTATTGAATAGGATTGGGGAGAAGAGAAGTTTGTGGCACAACTTGACTAGAAGAAGGGATCGGTTGGTAGGACATGTTTTGAGGCATCAAGGGATCACAAATTTAGCATTGGAGGGCAGCGTGGAGGGTAAAAATCGTAGAGGGAGACCAAGACATGAATACACTAAGCAGATTCAGAAGGATGTAGGTTTCAATAGGTACTGGGAGAAGAAGAAGCTTGCACAGGATAGAGTAGAATGGAGAGCTGCATCAAACCAGTCTCAGGACTGAAGACCACAACAACAACAGGTACCAATATCAAATGCCTATTAGGCCTACTACAAGCAAAAGCTTTATGTTAGGAAATAGTTTCACATGCCATTCATACGCACCAGCTTCTCAAGCATGAGATCGAAAAGTAGTATTACGAAATTTTTATACAAAATTGGAATCGTTTTATTCTTCCATAATTTGTGTGATGTCCCCGTTTCTTCTCGTTCCTCGTTCTAACAAACAATCTTGTCAACACCAATTCTGTAGCTATTGCTGCCACTGTCAAAATTTGTTCGCCGATTAACTTCACTAACACTGCCAGAATCAGAGGTTTATTTACCCCGCGATTATTTTCCGGTTAGGCGTTATTACGTGTTCGAACAACACGTTTTCCGCTTTACTTCCAGAATAGAACTCACGCGGCTGCTAGCCGGAGACTGTACTACTGGTCGTTACTAGTGTAGCGATCTGGCCAAAAATTTTCCGTCAAAATTTTGTTTTCTTGGATACACCGAGAAGATAATATGTAATCTTTCTCAGCTGTTATTCCTGTCAGTCGTTTATTTCCACTCTGGTAGTCTGAATCTGTGGATTTCGCTAGTAATTATAACAACGCTGATCATTCGCAAACCCAATCAACCACATAATCAGACAGCGATTGGCATTCATCTTTTCGGCTTTACTCCCTCAGCTCGTACGACCCCGTCCCCTTTAGTCTGCGGAAAGTTTATTTATAGAAGCGACGAGGATTCTCCTGACAGACATCACGTACACTATGCATACATTCAAAGGTCAGCTTATGATTCATTCAGAAATCAACTTAAAATGTGTTGAAAAACCAACAGGGAAGCGTTTCAAAACGATATGAATAATCGATAGGCAAACGTGCGTTGGATGCTAGGTGCTTTGTGAAACAAGTTGTTTTCCTCAAGAATATGAACTTGGCGCCCAATTTTCCAGATAGCATCTAGCTGCTTGCTGCGACTGCTTGTGCAGTCAACAGCCACATTTCCGTTTCCAGAGGCTTTACTACTACAGAGAATCTACTACTACAGTCTAGTTAGACTGTGCTACTACTCAAACGTGACCCAACTGCGCATGCGCATGAGCCCGCTCGTAACTGCTAAAACAAATCGAATGTAAACAGTTGCGACTTCACGCTCATTGGAGGCAATTTGTTGTTATGAAGCACTGCATAGTCTTCCTAAAGCCTTTGACACATTTTCAATTGGCAGATGCTTGCATGAGCACTGTGTGTCGTTGTTGTAAATGGCGCCATTCCTTTGCAATTTATTTTCGTTTTTTCTCTTGTTTATGTTTTATTATTTAAGTATTATTCTGCAGTAGCGGGATACAATAATATCCTTTGTTAGAGTATCAGTTCTTACCAGACAAAAACACAAAAATTTAACTGAAAACTAAAACAATGAAAAATTCCTGGAATTCTAAAAATATCCCAGGTTTTTCCCGGTTTAAAAAAATTTGAATAAAACCTGTCCAACTTAAAAGTGGAAGCTCTCCTTCACTGAGAATATGGTACTACGTGGTAGTAATCAACAGAAAAAAATTAAACTTACCTGGTTTGGCATTTTTGAAAATAAAATAAAACAAAATTTCCCTAAATCATAAAAAATTCAAAAGAAGACACTAAAAGAACTTAGATATGTCCAGACAGAGGATACCGCAGTAATCATAAAGCAATTATCTTTCAAACAAAAAAAATAACTAACAAAATATCTAGAAATATTACAGACATACAGCATTTTAAAATTTTTTCCAATATTTGCATCTTCTAAATGGTGTTCGCAGTGTCATCTTTGGAGGCCTGTATATCGGAGCAGGAATTTTTTCGCAGAAAACAAAAAAATGTGTTTCTTACTTACTCCTTAATGTTAACACATGCAAAATGGGAGATATGATACTGCGTGAAGAGTTCGACAGAGCACTGAAAGACCTGAGTCGAAACAAGGCCCCGGGAGTAGACAACAGTCCATTGGAACTACTGACGGCCTTGGGAGAGCCAGTCCTAACAAAACTCTACCATCTGGTGAGCAAGATGTATGACACAGGCGAAATACCCTCACACTTCAAGAAGAATATAATAATCCGAATCCCAAAGAAAGCAGGTGTTGACAGATGTGAAAATTACCGAACTATCAGTTTAATAAGTCACAGCTGCAAAATACTAACGCGAATTCTTTACAGACGAATGGAAAAACTGGTAGAAGCCGACCTCGGCGAAGATCAGTTTGGATTCCGTGGAAATGTTGGAACACGTGAGGCAATACTGACCCTACGGATTATCTTAGAAGCTAGATTAAGGACAGGCAAACCTACGTTTCTAGCATTTGTAGACTTCGAGAAAGCTTTTGACAATGGTGACTGGAATATTCTCTTTCAAATTCTGAAGGTGGCAGGGGTAAAATATAGGGAGCGAAAGGCTATTTACAATTTGTATAGAAACCAAATAGCAGTTATAAGAGTTGAGGGGCATGAAAGGGAAGCAGTGGTTGGGAAGGGAGTGAGACAGGGTTGTAGCCTCTCCCCGATGTTATTCAATCTCTATATTGAGCAAGCAGTGAAGGAAACAAAAGAAAAATTCGGAGTAGGTATTAAAATTCATGGAGAAGAAATAAAAACTTTGAGGTTCGCCGATGACATTGTAATTCTGTCAGACACAGCAAAGGACTTGGAAGAGCAGTTGAACGGAATGGATGGTGTCTTGAAGGGAGGATATAAGATGAACATCAACAAAAGTAAAACGAGGATAATGGAATGTAGTCGAATTAAGTCGGGTGATGTTGAGGGTATTAGATTAGGAAATGAGACACTTAAAGTAGTAAAGGAGTTTTGCTATTTGGGAAGCAAAATAACTGATGATGGTCGAAGTAGAGAGGATATAAAATGTAGACTGGCAATGGCAAGGAAAGCGTTTCTGAAGAAGAGAAATTTGTTAACATCGAATATAGATTTAAGTGTCAGGAAGTCGTTTCTGAAAGTATTTGTATGGAGTGTAGCCATGTATGGAAGTGAAACATGGACGATAAATAGTTTTGACAAGAAGAGAATATAAGCTTTCGAAATGTGGTGCTACAGAAGAATGCTGAAGATTAGATGGGTAGAGCACATAACTAATGAGGAGGTGTTGAATAGGATTGGGGAGAAGAGAAGTTTGTGGCACAACTTGACTAGAAGAAGGGATCGGTTGGTAGGACATGTTCTGAGGCATCAAGGGATCACCAATTTAGTATTGGAGGGCAGTGTGGAGGGTAGGAATCGTAGAGGGAGACCAAGAGATGTTTACACCAAGCAGATTCAGAAGGATGTAGGTTGCAGTAGGTACTGGGAGATGAAGAAGCTTGCACAGGATAGAGTAGCATGGAGAGCTGCATCAAACCAGTCTCAGGACTGAAGACCACAACAACAACAACTTGTTTTACTACTCTGATGATACAGCGTGCGCAAAATGTTGTGGCTAGATGAGCATTATGCTGGGGAAGTAGGGGAGAGTGGCAGTGGTGGGGGTCACTTAGAGTGATGTAGGAGAAATACCGAATGCTGGGGGGGAAGGGCCGTTGTAAACTGAAGCCTACACTCATATTTTTTGTAAATATTAAGTAGGGCCTCTCCACGCCTGCACTTAAATGGTGACCATTCAGGAAGATCTACTGTCACCTTTGTTTTTGTTAGTATGTAAACAGAATTCTACCAAAAACGCATTTATTTTCGCCTGGGTTGTTAACCACTTGAAATTTACAGAGAAGCATCATAAATGGCGAATTTTTAGTAAAACCCACACATTTGTCTGGTTCCCACGAGAAAATTTGCTCCTTTTGCCAAATTACAGCGCAGTTTACACTGTCTCACCTCACTAACATCTTGTGCAGACACAATTGCGCGAAAATTCTGAAACAGTGGTTTATTGAGTGAGGAACTGAGGAAAAGTAAAGTCAGTAGCTTATGAAAAAGCGTATCCTCGGTACAAAAAATGGTGCGATTTCTTCACATATGTTGTTCCAGAACCTACAGCATTGCTCATTTCACCAACTATCATGGCCCTAAAAAATTACATTCTTTCACCTAAAAAGTCTTTAGTTATTGGAATAACACGGTAGATAAAGAAATTTTACATAATAATGATGTGGTAAAATACTCTCCTCTTTAAGTGGTATCATTTGCCAAATTCTCAGTTCCATATCTGAAACCGTTTATGAAATATGAGGGATGTTGTGGATAGTTCGCTCTGGCTTTATAGCTGGCGCGGCGAGATCGCAAATGAGTGTGCCACATCAGATCAATTTTCTCGAGATTAGTGGCAGATAGATACCTCTGGCCAAGTCTAAAGAAAAACTCAGTACGTCAGATAAATATGTGACAACATATTATGTAATATGTTCCAAACGAAAAATCATAGCGACCTCTAGTTTTCATGTACACTTTTCCAAATTACGCGCAGTATCTTACTTTCACATAAATATCACACTAACTATGACCATTAAGGGAATGATGGGCATTTCATCATGAACCTCGCATATAAAGTTAGAAGTAAAGCAAGAATGAAATTTTTGTACCGAATGGTTTCTGTTAAATCGCTTGAGAAAGATTTCAGGGAGCGTGCCCCGATTTTATCATCGCTGACTGGCTGGAAGGTGGAAAACACTTATCAGCATCCCCTTCCAAACAAACGAATGAACTCGGGCTGCGCTTTGGACGAAAACTGATCACTGAACATCGGCCACCGTATCCTGTGCGAGCTATATCTACTTCCAAGTTACTCATGTTGATAGCTGTTCTTGATTTGATGGAGGAATTTAGGAAGGCTATGTTCAGCAACTCTGTCTTAGCAGCATTGTCGTCGATAGCATTTACATTGCTATCGTGCAGAGAAGCATTGACTGTGCCACTGTCATACTTTACGTTCGACCCAAGAGTCTTTGGTTTTTCTGCCTGGTTTCGAGACAAAGACTTGTTGTGGAAACCATTAAAAGTAACTCGCATTGAAGTCATCGCTAAACTTCGAGCTTCTGTAAAAGACCGCCAATCTTGGAGATTTCGAGTTCGTTTTAAATTTGGCGTGCTATTTTCGTTGTTTCTGCAACATTATTATGACACGTTTTGTGTACCAAGGGGGATCAGCTCCGTCGTTTCTTAATTTATTTCGTTTAAATCTCTCAATTCCTGTCGATACTAATTCTTTGAATTCAAGGTACATCTGGTCTGCACTGACATTGTTAATTTGGAGGGAGTGGAATTGTCTCTCAGGAATACGACAAGTGAATTTTTATCAGGTTTTTTTCAATAGGTTTATTGCTACTTTATTTTTGGAGGATTTAAGGGTTACAGTATTCAGTCTTGCTACGACAACCCTGTGTTTACTAATCCCTGTATCCGTTTTGGTGCTCGTTGTTAGCTCAGGTTATTTGTTGCTAAGAAGTGCGTTTCCACATCCGTTAACATTTCTTGTGTGCTCTTGAACTAATTATTCGAAATAATTTCCAGAGAATGCATTTAGCACAATTTCGGATGTTGTTTTATGTGTACTTCCGGATTTAAACATTTATTTGCGTCAGCATATCGAAGATAAATTAAAGTCAGCACCAACTATAATTGTATGAGTTGGGTACGTGTTTGAAATTGAGCTCAAGTTTCTTTGAAGCTTTCAGCAAATGTATCATCTGAGTTGGGAGGTCGGTAAAACGATCCAGTTATTATTTTATTCCGGTTGCCAAGAATGACCTCCGCCCATACTAACTCAAAGGAGCTACTGCAAATTCGCTACAAGATAAATTATTTCTAACAGCAACAAACAAGCTACCGCCAATTGTGTTTAACCTAACCTTTCGGGACACCGTTAGATTCTCTGAAAACATTTTGGCAGAACTTCCCCGGCTTTAGTCAACTTTCAGTGCCTATAACGATTTGAGTATCAGTGCTTTCTATTAGCTCTTGGAGCTCTGGTACTTTCCCAACACAGCTAAGACAATTTACAACTGTTAAACAGATGGTTCCTGGAACTACGTTCTTCCTGTGATTGATCTGCACCCTTTGAGATGAAACCCTTTATGTGTCTCTCTGAGACACTCTAACCTAAAAAATCGGCCAGTCCACACCACGGAGCCTGTATTATCGCCTCCTGCATGTAGTGGACTCCTGACCTATTCAGCAGAACCTGAAACTCAACCACCCTGTGGCACAAGTCCAGGAATCTGCAGCCTACATGGTTGGAGAACCATCTGAGCCTCTGACTCAGACCCTCCACATGGCTTTGTTCCAGAGCTCTGCAATTGGTCCTGCCGACTATGCTCCAAATGGTGTGCTCTGCTTTTATCTCACAAGCAGGACTGGCAGCATTTACCACTTCTGCTAGCTGATCCAAAGCGATTCACATCATTGATACCGACTTGAGTCACCACCTGCAGGTGGCTGCACCCGGAAGGACCCGTTCCACATTTGAAATGACTCCACCCAGTATGCACACAGTGTGCTTATTGGCTTTCTTCGCTTCCTTGGCAGCCATGTTCCTAAGGGGCCCCATAATGCGCCTAACTTTGGAGCTCCCAACTACCAATAATCCCACCCTCTGTGATTGCCCAGATATTGTAGGCTGAGAGGTTTCCTCTAATACAAGACAAGTGACTGAATCTGGTTTGTCAGCCACAGATGGCACCTAGAACCTGTTTGTTACACTAACCATGGAGCCTTACATGTGGCCCTCTGAGAAGTTTTTCGCTTCCTACCACGCAGTGAGACGATCTCCCACCTGACCATGGTGAGGGGTCAACCTTAGTGTGAGCAGTAACTGGGCTGGCCACCAGTGTGAACCGATCCATGAATTCAGACATGCTGGATGTCTGTTGGATCCCCACGTCTGGCCCACAACAATGATGCCCATCCACTGCAGCTTCAAGCTGTGTAACCGGAGCCATCACAGCCTGGAGCTGAAAGTGTCACCAACTCAGTTTGCATCTGCACACAGCAGTCATAATCCCTATCCATTCTAAAGACCCTGCAAAATTACACTACACAGACAAATAAGGTCAATGACACATGCTATGAAACTCTACTATAGACACAGAGGAAAACTCAAGAACTGTGTCTAATAAATTAGATTTCAACTCTGAACTACCAGAGACCAATTATTCGCTCCTGATTAGGAACTTGTGATATGTCTCAGAATCGGTTTACTTTCAGATGCAAACAGAAATGAGAGAACTGTGTCTATTACATATTAATTTAAGGGGGCATTGTGTGTACATGAAACTTGTTGAAATTTGATATTTTCTGTTTCCTACTCCATGACGTACTTTGAACTTTCCTGAACATTTTGGTTCAAAAATGGTTCAAATGGCTCTGAGCACTATGGGACTTAACATCTGAGGTCATCAGTCCCCTATAACTTAGAACTATTTAAACCTAACTAACCTAAGGACATCACACACACCCGTGCCCGAGGCAGGATTCGAACCTGCGACCATAGCAGTCACGCGGTTCCGGACTGAAGCGCCCAGAACTGCACGGCCACTGTGGCCAGCGAACATTTTGGTATATAATACATTAAAATTAGACAATTGTGAGACCTTCAAATAATATTTTGAATGTTGACATGTGACTGTCAAATTTCCTAACTATGCATATACTGCCACCGTTGAGCAGTCATATCTTGGGAACTACACAGTCTAGAAGGCTATTTTGTGCCTACTACTGCGTCTCAGAAGTTGGCATTACGAATAAACAAATCAGTCCTTTGTTTTTGATACTAGTTTCTGTTGAAAGACAATAAAATGTGCTGGAAGACTAACGGACAAAATAAATGATGAATTACAGGAGCATTGTGGGAAGGCTATTAGAGAGAACTATGACAGTTTATAGAAGATAAAAACACTGTGTGGAGCACTTTCTTTCATCGAATATCAACCGATGAAAAGCCATGTCATGCTTTGTGTCCTCCTCCACCAAACACTTGGTGTAAATATAGGCAAGCTGAATTTCCTGGCACCCTGCGTGAATTTACACATAAAAATTCTCTTCCTTGGGGAATGATAGAGGCAATCAAACCTATTACAGAGATTTGACAAACCCTGAGCTACTAAAGAAGTGTTTACGTAGGAAGACCAAGAATGTGAATGAGTCCTTCAATAACGTTTGGTGGTGCCTAAAAATGTATTTGTTGGCGTCATGGCTCTAAAGTTAGCAGGTCTGATGATGTAATAACTTTTAATGGTGGGAACTATGAAAGAATTAAGGTTCTGGAGAAGTTAGAGGTAAGATTTGAAGAGAACACAGCTAAAGGACTGCGGGAACTGGATGAGATTTGTGTATGTGAAGGAGAGTTAGCTGCTCAGCAAATGATAAAAGAAACAACAAAGATTGAGGAGGCAAGCACTGGGCTGTTGTGGCACTGAAGAAGACAGAGACTATGGGCCATAGCTATTCTAGTACATAAAAGATGCAGAAATGTAAGTCTGTATAAGAATTTGCTTGTTTTGTTTTTATGTTCATTTACTTACAAAATTCTGTCAAAAAATTAAGTGTTTGAAGAAAAAGATAACATGCCCCACAATAAAATTGTAGTAATAATTATAGTTCAGTGTATCTAGAAAGGTGCATTCAATAATTATAGAAAATTGTAAGTTGGTGTCTTAAAAAGTTTCCAAGATAACAGCTCACAAAATTTGATGATTTAACCTTGGCGGCATAGGACATACAATGTCCCCTTAACATGCAGAAACTCGAGAAACTAAACTATCAAAGCACATAACGAAACTATACAATTAGTCCCAGATTAGGAACTCGTAAAACGTCACAAAATCCATTACTTCTCTTTTGCTGCTTGTGTCTCACCGGCTGCTGCTGCCTGACTCAACCATGCGGTGTGTCATGTGATGTTCTGGTAGTTTCTAACTATGAAAAAGTTTGTAACAAGAAAGAAGAGGAAAACTTATTTTAATTCGTCCACTAGCATTATGTAAGTTAAAATATGCATGCATGACTATAATAGTGTAATTATCTGTCTATAACAGTTTCATGTTACCACTGGAGTCGTTATTTGAAGATGGACAGAACTTTCAGGTTGCAATATTTCAGTATTTCACAATGCAACGGAGCGGTAAACATCTTTACAAATAACATTAAATAAAAATCAGTAAGTAAAAATACACCTGAATTTCCCATGTCGCCCAAAAACCGCCCAAACGGCGATGGTTTTATTTCTTTAAAAATTTGCTCACACTTCTATGATTACTAGTCCAAATGGCAAAAAATCTCTCAGTCGGTTCACTTAGGTGTTGCTACGAGACAAGTTCCGATATGAAATGATGAGGAGTTTGTGGAGAGAGGAAGGGGTATGTGATGTCAGTACATTCTATAATTCGTTCCTTTCTAAGAGATTTTTCCAGTGGACAGCTTGAATTCGTCAGAGCTGACTGCATCCTGTATCTCCCCTCCCCACCCACTTTGGTCCAAAATACATTTATGCTCTTTTACTCTTATCATAACTGAACCCACGAATTCATTGCACAATTGAATCTTAAAATATGCATGCATTCATGCACTATAAAATGAAGAAACATGTACAATTAAAGGATAAACATGCAATTCGGAATTCCATTTTTTGTTGTGATGCATTTCATTTTATTTGGTAACAATTTACAACAACCAAATTTGCCAAATTTTCCATTGAGCAGGGTAACTCTCCACCTTGAGGCACCGAACTAGCAATTACTGGACTTGGGATGTGAGGTGGTTTGTACCAACACCTCCTTGAACCCATACACTGTCAATTCTGGTTTTTCACATTCAACCTAAGCAAATACAGGGGTTGGTACCTTCTACAGTCCACAGCCAGTTCCTTGTAAATACCTTTATTTCATCTCTCCTTAAATGCAAGAACGTGCATCAAAAATAAGCCAAACATCTCTTCAGAGACTCCTGGCACTATGTGTCTGTGCATAAAGATGGCTCACTTCTTGATCGGAGAGGTATCATTTCGTCAAGTTTGCATAAATACATATTCATTTATGAGGTCGCATACATTAGAAATCTAGTTGAAATTAATACATAAATCAATGTTAAGATCCTAAAACTATTTCTGGTAGCATCTGTGTATTCCAAATTGTTTTATAAATAAATTGGGTTGTTATAGCTTCCAGTTGACTGTTGAAGTAATAAATGAAGAAAAAATTTGATTACTCTAGCAAATTGAAGAATTTTAATGAAATGAACGTTACTTCCAAAAAACTCGAGACTGAATTGAAGAGCTTGGGGTACTCTGATGTGCTGAAGAAATTGTGAGTTGGTTTCAGAGAAGTCGTAAATTTAAATACAAGATTTTAGTAGGAGAAAGATATCTGTTTTCAAAAGAGATTTGAATCCATTTAACTTTATAAATTATTCAAGCCAACGTTAAGATCTTCTGCTCTGTCAAAGTGAACTTTATGTTAGAAGACTGAGCTGTGTGTTGTTAGAAAAAAGGCAATGCATTATATTCGTATTTAATTCATTCGCCAATAGAGTGCAGTTACCATACTGCCAAATAAAGAAATATTTTTTTATGCATTTGGGTGTTTCTTCTGTATACATATATTGTTGAAAATATTTGTTACACTTTTTTAAGGAAAGATTTTCTGGCTTAATTTAATAGACCAAACACGATCTCATGAAGCACTTCCGAATGTAAACCACGCAGTTTAAATTAACAAATAAATACATGTATTTTCAACATAAAATGAAAAATATGAGCTTTTTAATGTTCTCCGTAACAAATTGGACCCCTAGTTGTCAAAATCCTGGCTACATGCTTGGCTCAAGGACACCCCTCTCCCACACATCGAACCACAGCCAACCAGTGGCTCACGTTGTGACTGAACCCAGGCAACGCAATTTTTCACTTCCTTGAAACATCTGCGTCGGTGAAATTGTGTGGCTGCACTATGCAACACTTGCCAGACACGCTGGCGTACTCAGTCTGCTAGTACACTTATCCCACTCGCAAATGTTTAATTGTTTTTAGGTACATGAACAGATTTTACAATAGCTTTCACACTGGTTTTCACATTAGAGTTCTGTGATTTATATTACATGGGTATATTTCAAATTCGTTCCAGCAAAAGTGCTAGTCTTAATGGAACTCAAAATCTTTTCATTAACTTACACAATGAGTATTAATTTTACTTCTATTGTTATTTATGAAAGTATTACTCTGCGTAATAGTACACAGTTCTCAACGAACTACTGTTTGGATAAAGACTGAGTCGATTCTTGCGTTATATGGACTCAGTACGACTTAAAACTTAACAACAAATCTTTACCTATTCCCCGAAAAAAGCTCATATGCTCTTAGCGAAATAACGACCATACGAAGCACAAAATCCGCGCAAATCCAACTGACAATTATAAATATGTGCTCAATCAAGTTAGTACCATTTCTTATTATATGTACAACTTCAACAGTAAGATATTCATCCATCACTTGACTACATCTACTTATCTACTTATAGTTAATGGACTAGAAATTTGCTTCAGTCAAGCTCAGGAATCTTCATTCCACAAATATAAACTATTAGTGAATAGTACAGCCATACCCAAACAAGTAATTATATCAGAAATATTTACATATCGTTTCCATTGCCCTACTTCAGAGCTCATATTAACTTAAATAATTTCAATGTCACAGTGAAATAACCATTCATTATGCATGATATATCTCGATGACTAATATATTTACTAGAATTAATTTGATGAAGCTTGACTATTGGTAGCTGGTTGTGGCTCATTGGCCACTTAGTAATATTAATTGACAGGCCTTGATTCTGCCAGGTGGTGTCAGATGGACCACCCTTAATTTGATTATTGTGTGAATGAGTATTATTCATATGCCCCTGGTTCTGGTTTACCATGTGTGAATTCCAGTTGACATGGACATAATATGTCCTACGTTATTTTCTGGTACATGAACCAATTTCTCACAAATGTCTAAAGGCAACTTCACCTTTAGAATGCTCAGTAGATATTTATGAGAAATTGGCTCCTCCCAATAGCAAGTTTTGTTTAAGTACTCCTTAAAATTTTCTGTTTGTCATGAAATGGTTCAGAGTGGAACACCTGTTTACTAAGCCTTTCCTAGTGGCATCCTGACCAGTATCTAGACAAAAATGCTCTTTCAAAATGTTCACATGTTTGGGAAGATTCTTAAGTTTGAAATGCCCAGATGGTATTACCACTTTGAACATAGTCTGCTGTGAAGCGAATCTTTTTCTGTTCACGCCAGGATCAAGGTAGAACACTATCGAAAGCCTTTATAAACACAGGTGGATGTGGGATACATTTATTCCACGAAAATACTTGGAACTGTCTATGCTTACGTAAACTTTCTTTGTGTAGGGCAGAGAATAGTACCGGTGCAACTCCTACCTCATTTTGTACACAATCCAGAAATAAATCACCATAATTCATTTCGTTTCCATACATCACGGCATGTGCAGCAGAGCTATTGTAACTTGCCCTGAGCTATTTTTCTAACCTCATACAATTTTTGTTGCATAGTTGTGATTTACACTGTGACTCAGTCATGCCATTCTGGCAGATCTTTGTTTAAAGTAGATTTTATCTGTGCTAATTCTGACTTTGCAGAAGTTGTCCCATCTCACATTGTGGTTGTGACCAATCTATTTACCGTACACCCCAACTCTGAATCTAATGTGCTATGAATCTCTATGTCCTTGTGTGCAAGCCACTGCAAAATGTGCTACCAACAATGTGCTTTCACAGTTCATCAAATTCTTTTTGTGCTTTAGCTCCCTGCTCTTTCACAAATGTATCAGTTTTATTTTATAATTTTTGTATTGTCACTTTTAATTGTTTTTATTCTCTACTGAAAGTGTAAGTAGGCTGTTTAGGTTTTCTTAGTGGTAACGCCACTTAGCGCTCTGTATGAAAATCACTGGCTGTGCTGTGTGCAGTCTGTGGCTGGTTTGCATTGTTGTTGGCTATTGTAGTGTTGGGCAGCTGGATGTGAACAGCACGTAGCGTTGCGCAGTTGGAGGTGAGCCCCCAGCAGTGGTGGATGTGGGGAGTGAGATGTCGGAGTTGTGAGAGCAGATGATCTGGACAGAGACAGTAAATTTGTAAGTCTGGATGTCATGAACTGATATATATATAATATGACTTTTGAACAATATTAAGGTAAATACATTGATTTTTCTCTATAAAAATCTTTCATTTGCTAACTATGCCTATCAGTAGTTAGTGCTTTCAGTAGTTAGAATCTTTTATTTAGCTGGCAGTAGTGGCGCTCGATGTATTGCAGTAGTTCGAGTAACGAAGACTTTTGTGAGGTAAGTGATTTGTGAAAGGTATAGGTTAATGTTAGTCAGGGCGATTCTTTCGTAGGGATTATTGAAAGTCAGATTGCGTTGCGCTAAAAAAATATTGTGTGTCAGTTTAAGCACAGTCATGTATAATTTTTCTAAGGGGACGTTTCATATGTCGACCCTTAGCCGAGGATACCTCACTGGAATCTTCTGATTTTTTCTTGTAGTTTGTGTAGTTAGTGTAGCTATTGTTTATTGCTAGCGTGTCATTGTAGAGAGGATCTCCTTTGTAGTTGCAGTCTTTCATTGTTGTACAGTAAAACAGTTGTGGCATGCATGTAGATTTGCACCAAGTATTTCGCAGCTGCACTTGCAATTAACTAGATATTATTTTCAGTGCTATGTTAATGTGTTCTCTTATTTTTGCTCTTCAAATTGTGCTTTTCTGTGTTATCGTGTGAAATATTGTGACAATAATGGCGTGTGAAAAACGTAACACTAGGCTCTATAGTAAACTGAGAAATAATAGTGATGACCAGCGTAGCTTACCAGCACCACTGTGTAGTGAATTAACAGACATTCGAAGTAGTAATTTGGTAATTGCGCATAGGGAAATGGAGCGGGCGGCAAATAATGGTGTAGACAATGAAACAAGTAGTGAACAGGGAAGCATTATCTATCGATCGCTCGGCAACAACTCGCCTCAGGAATCCAAAATGACAGAACACAATATTGCAAATACTGTAGACTTAGGTTTTGGGTCCTCACCGTTTTCTCAAATGAGTCAAGACACATTTTCTGCTTGTCAAAATGTGAATGTTGCCGGTGAAAATGCACTGCCAAAAAGCATAGAGAAACAGATTCCAGACACTAATACATTATTATTGCAATTAATGCAACAAATGGAACAAAATCAGAGACAAACACAGATAAAGCTTCAAACGTTAGACACAATAGAACAAAATCAGAGACATACACAGCAAAAGCTTGAAAAGTTAGACACCATGCTTGAACAAACACGTGAATATTTAACTACTGAGTTACTTAACATTGAATCGAAATTTCAATAAGTCTGTAATGACGTAAAAACACAAATTTGTGAGGATTTTCAACCTATTTTTTCGCGGCATGAAAATGCATTACAGAATCACGAAGCAGCCAAAAAAGAACTCAGTTGTATCTACCGATTCGGTTACGCAACTTGCAAAAACTCAGGAAAACTTAAAGGACACAGTACATACTTTGAAAATTGGTTCAGAAAGACACATGGAGGAAATTAGTTCATTATCAGAGAAAGTAGTTGAACTTTCGAATCAGCTAAATAATTTATCTACGAAGGTAGGTGATAATCTGAACGACAGTAAACCGGTAGTCTTTAATGAGATAGAAGAGTGTGAACACATTAGGAAATTCAAACAAAATCAGAATCAAATTAATACGCAACACCAAAGAGAAATCCGGGAAGTACAAGATCAGCTGACACAGGCAATACAAGAATTACGTATTTCAGACGACACTAGCGCTCCAATACGGGAAGAGGGACATAGAAATACGGAACAGCCACAAAATAATAACACTGGGTACTTCGGAAATTGTGCAAGAAATTGGCAAGGTACACCGAATTTTGAGATGGAACCGCCGAAACGAAGTAACAATGACCGATATGCGACTCACCGACATGATGATTTTGACTATAAGCTGTTTATTATTACACGTAAATTCAAAACATTTAAGAATTCCGGCAATGACATTCATTCACAAGCGTGGCTTCATCAGTTCTCTCATTGTTTTCCTCCCAACTGGTCATTAGAAAATAGATTAGAATTTATGTTTGGCTATTTAGAGAATGAACCAGCTGTAACAATGCGATCGGTCATTCACGATTGTCACAGTGAAGGAGAATTTTATCATGCCTTCCTCTCAGCATATTGGTCTCAAGCTACACAAGACCGAGTAAAACATAGCGTCATAATGATGAAACAATTCGAACAATCTGAACTTTCCAGTCTTGTGAAATATTTTGAAGACATGTTGCACAAGATTCAGTACCTGTCAAACCCTTACAGCCCCTCAGAACTCATCTGCATTTGCTTAATCAAATTAGCTGAACATTTACGACATATTATTTTGGCAGGACGTTGCAAAGATGACATTGAAGCTTTTCAGGGATTGTTACAAGAATTGGAAATTGACACTGACAATTGCGGAACGCGAAAACAGGAGCACAACAATTACAGGTCACATCCGTCACAATTCCGCAATGACAGAAATAATAAATGGACATGACAAGGCAATTCTTACAACGTAAATCGTGACCAAAACAGACACCACCTGTATGACAACCGTTGGCAGAGTAGTAATACTTACAGAGAAAGATCACATTTCCATAGTAATTGAAAGGATACAGTACCGCCCGACATTGAGAATAGGTACAACATACTTCATTATTTTTGTCAGAACAACACATTTTTTTTGTAAAACTAACTCAATTTCAATTAATACAGCGAGGCCGGATACCAGTGTGGAAAAGAATGACAATTCATTTATTTAATTGATCACATGTGCACTCCCACAAAGTAAATCCCTACATCCAGTTTGGTGAGATCTGTGAAATGGATGAATGTATGGTCGTCTGCTAACCGCAGATAGTGAATGTGAATATATGATCATCTTTGAGACGATCCTTTGGCCACCTTTGGTGGGACCAAAGAGATGAAATTTACCTGAGCTTTGAGCGCCTGAAATGTGGCTGACCAATACGGTAGCAAGGTGCTCCCCCCACTTCAGCAGAGGTGGAGAGGACCTCGAGAACGGCCATGTTTCAGCACTCTGCTGCTGGATCTTGTGCTGTTAAGACCTGTTTTAGTTGTGCTCCGTAATGACGAAAGAGTGGAGACATGGTATGCATGTGGAATATTTAAGAGTAGTCTGAAATAATAATTTCTCTACTTCAGGAACTTTTGTGGGGAGAATTAAATGTCAGGCAGGTAATATTAATGGGATTGTAGTACTCTTCGGAAGTGACCAATGGTCACAATGAAACCACGTGTAGCAATAAGTTGAAATACTTCCGTGTGCTTAAGTTAAGCTGAATTACTAGCGTGTGTACGATAAGTTGAAATATTTAAGAAATAGTGTGTGTACCATAAGTTGAAATATTTAAGAAATGGCATGTGCAGGACTTGAAATTAGAGACGAGTACTTCCACGTGGTGAGTACTATGTGAGTCTCAATCTGTGTATGAGACAAAGGACAAAGAGAAGTACTCGTCCATGGTATCAGTTGAGGACTCGCGTGTGTGATGAATATGTTCTTAATATTACTTTGCGTGATATGATTCCGTGTGACGCTAGATTCAAACTCTGAGAGAGAAGCAAGGGGAGTCGGCCGTCTATCCAGCAACGCCACTTGGCTTGCATTGCACAGGAAGACGTGCAAATATCTCCAGAGTTCATAGTAGGAAAGTAGAATTACAAAGTGGGGCAGTGTCATGTGCAACTGGGATAAATACTAATTGAAGTGGGAAAGCTGAAAGTGATAGTGTTGTGACTATTTTGTGTTTTGTATTCCATGTCGTAGTGTGGTGTATGTCATGTAATTTGGGTATGTGTGGTTTGCATGAGAGAGTAGCAAGGTAGTTTCAAAAGATTAGTGGGTTATGCTTGTTCCTTCGGTACTGCTCGGTCTGGAGGATAGTTCCGTGATGTTGATTGTGAGAGTCGAAGTGTGAGAAATAATAAAAGATCCACCATCCTATCCAGAAAGTGCACTGTAGCGTTAAATAATTACGAGACCATAATATAGAGATTCACCAATGTAAAGCCATGCCCAATGGGCGGAATTTCTCATGTGTTATTGTTGTAGGTTATAGAATTTGTGTGTTTAGGTTAGAGAATTTATCGGAATAAATAAGATAGTGAAAAGAAAAAGATTGGTGGACTTTTCCTTCGAATTGTATGTTGTCATAATGTCCCGAATTTATCATGTGTGCGCCATTCATATTCAGTGCGGTGGCCACATGGTGACAAAAGCCGTTAAATAAAAGACAAAAAGAAAATGTGGTATTGCCAGTGCGTAGTGTACAGTCAGAGTTCTGTAAATTACTGATAGTCAGATGTGTGTTTCCGTTGCATATTAATCATATAGGAGGATAACTTGTAACGTAAGTGTGAGTACTAGAGTTCATGTTACTCGATAAATAAGAATGAATCCACTCGCTTGGCAGACCACTCATCTTGCAGGCCTGACTGCTTGATGCCACAGTATGAGCAAGGCATGTGGGTGCCTCTCATAATTTCGACCCTGCCAGGATAAATTTTTGCCAGGATAATTTTGCCAGGATATTTTGCTGTTAGGTTTATTGCTGTTAAGATTTTTTTTGATGGAATATATTGTGATAGCGCTAAGAAGTAAAATTTTTTTGTTTGCAAATTCTTTCTGGATTGGTGAAGATCTTTTATTTTTTTTATGTAATTAATTGCTATATCGTCCAAAGCTGGAAGATCGTTGTACAAATTTTTTTGCGTAATGTCCATAGTAACTAGGTCACAGTCGAAAAGTGTAGCCACCATGGAGAATAGCGATTCTGGGGTGAACGTAGCAGTGCAGCAGGAAGTAGCTGTTGACCATGGGTTAATGAGCGGGTACGGCAAACACTCGGAAGGGGCTGAATTGTTCAGTGGACCGCTGCAAGGTGATCCTTTGAGCGGCGGGCTTTGTTCACAATCAGGGGCTTTTCCCAACGACGCGGGCGAGCCGGGACTAGGTCAGGTATGCAGTGAAAGTGCAGCTACCTTTAGCGAAGCTATGGTTTCTCAGGCGAACGAGGTGAGCGCACCGAAAGTAGCAAATGACAGTGTGCTACTGCAGTTTTTACAGAGGATGGATAGAGATAATAAGGAGAGAGATAGGGAGAATAAGGAGAGAGATAGGGAGAATAAGGAAAGATTTGAAGCAACTAAGGAAAGATTGGAAGCAAATAAGGAAAGATTAGAGGAAAATAAGGAAAGATTGGAGGCAATGGATAAGGGAAATAAAGAGGCAATGAGGAAGCTACACACAGTTATCGATGAGTGTCTGCCCGCAGTTAATAATCGGTTAGATGAGGGGGAGAAGAATCTGGGGGCGTTGAAGCAAGTATGTGACGCTGTGAAAGAAAAAATCAATAATTTGGAGGTACGAATAAGTGCAATAGAGAGCGATATTACAGAATGTAGGGACGTGTTGCCGGATGAGCGAATCAAAGAAGTAGTGGTCAGAATGAATACGATTAGTGCAGAGGTAGAAAAGATCAGTATAAGAAGCGAGACAGGCTCTGACAGTACGCAGCGAGAGGTTTATGCCAACCAGGGGGAGATACAATCGCTATTACAGCTTAAAGAGGCGCAATTAGAAATAAGTAGGAAACATAGTGAAGAACTAGCACAGTTGCAATTAGCGTGCAATAGCGAAGGTGACACACCACCAGGTAGATTGCAGAGGGAGAGTGAGATAAACTCAAAAAGCGAAAATCGGCAGAAAGAGGAAGACGAATTCAGAGAGTCAGAAGAACGGTCGTGTCGGATAAAACCGGTGGCAAACCCAACTGGGTGTAGTCCAAGGCTGTCTCAATTTCAAGATTCATTACCTTCATCGTGGGGACCGCTTCTCAAAATGAAGTTTGTGTGTAACCATTTGAGGGACGAGGCTAGAGCGAAAATGCAGGAAGTTATTAAAGACTGTAGTAGCTACGAGATATTTTGTGACAAGTTTTTAAATGGAATTCTGGTCGAAAAGTAAGCAGGACCAGGTTACGCAAAGCATATTGATGATGTCAAATTGTAACGAGGGTGGTATAAGAGATCCAGTGGCGTGCTATCAGGAAATGCTGAGACGAAATAGGTATTTGGATGTGCCATACGAAACTGGGGAGCTCATTAGGATCTGTGTAACGAAGTTGCCAGTGAGATTGCGCAGAGATATAGTGATAGCAGGCAGAGGCTTAGACGATTCTGCGTCATTTCAGCACTTGTTACAAGAATTGGGTAATGAGAGCAAAATCGTGAACGGAGACACGACTCATAGGTCAGATAGTGTCGAGGATAGGAACGGCAGAAACTATCAGAATGACAGGAGAGCATAGAATCCTGGCATTTCTTTCTTGTCGTAATAGATTGATGGATAGGAGAAATTAATCCAACATATCAGCCCTTAGCATCTTGCCTTAAAACATATGCCGCTGGCACTGAAAATTGTCTATGTAGCAGACATACTCTACTGATATGTAGGAGTGCAAATACCATACTTCTGATCATAGAATAAAACACCAGTAATGGAATCTGTTAGGCTGGTATCTCAGCAAAATTTGCAAATTTTTATTTGGAACACTAAAGTAAAAGGACTGTTTCCTCAAAGACCAGTTGCTAAAAAAAATGTTATGTAATGATGCCAATGAGTCCAGTTTAATTAGTGCAATTTGACTATGGCAGGTGCTTAACACGTAATGTAAAAGGTCAACATTGTGACCAAAGTTTTTAGATTAGCTGCCATCTGATCGGTAGTATGTCATTGTCATAGTGACAGTTATGAGGTGTTGCGTATGGTTGTTCAGAATCTGGTGTTAGGGAAAGAGGCCACTAGCACCAAGGTTTCTAACACTTGGGCTGTCCCATTTCTCCCAGCTTGTATATTCTCTGCACACATTTAATTTTCATGTAAGCACAGATTCCTTACTAACAAATCCTTTACTGTGTACAGTGGACCATTCAGAGTGAGGCGGATTGTCCATGAAAATACTGTACTGATTGAGGCGATCAAGGGAAAACAATCGCGTGGGCTTCATCACATTTCTAACATCAAGTTATGGAAAAGTTAAGGATAGATCTAAAGTAGGCAATTTATGGTAGATAGTCAGTGTATTTATTTGTGGTGTGTAACGTTGTGCAGGGTCAAATCGAACATAAGAATTTTCAGGCGGGATGTCAGGAAGTATGACGGAATAGACTGGTCGAATGAGTTATGAACAGGAGTCGACAGAATGGTGTATGTACGTATTTTTTGTCATATGAATAAGGACCAAGCAGAAACGACATGATGATTAATGAGTGATAAAGATGGTAGATAGAGAAGCGACGTGATAAATAGTAGTGGATAAAGGTGATATTTAAGGAGAGAAGCGACGTGAAGCAGTGTGATTAATAAAGAGAAATTCGACGTGATGAAACAGTGGTAAATAAAGGTGAGTAGAATTAATAATGTGGAGATGTCTTAGACGTATGTTACAGAGAGGCCTGTGTATGCTGCAATAGAGATTGATGCCAATGGCGAAGGAGGACCAGGAAATGATGGAGTAATGGACGGAACGGAGAGCCGAAATACGAATGAAGAGATGAGGACAACTGCACAATGTGAAAGGACATAAAGGGAGTATGAGATCCAGATGGTGAACGTTGTGGAATACTGACGTAGGATGTAATATGAGTGTAAATCTAATTCTTACCATAAGATTTGCAATTTGGCAAAAATAATTTTGTTGTTGTTGTTGAAGCCTGGTACCAGTATAAGTAATCAAAACGGTACCAAGAATGTGTACAGGTATTTTGCAGGATGAATAATTTGTGTATTTTTTGTTCTTAGATGAAATGCCGCAATTATAAGTTGATATTTAGCAGGATGAATAATCGGTAAAGTGAATGCAGAGATAAGCCGATGGAGAGAGGTGCCAGAGTGAAAGGACGAATTCGGAGACTGGAAAACTATCTCCGAAACAGCTTCCTGTGTTATGTGGTTGAGTATAAGGGAGCAAAGGTATGGTATGTTGTCGTGAGTGTGGTGGTGTTAAGGTTAGCTGACTTCTAGACCTATTCTGTTAGGGTATTGATGGATTGAATGAGAAGGAAAATGTGATGTCTGGTGAGTGAGAGTCGTAGAGTAGTGTGATCAATGCGCACACTCCTGTAAAGGGGATGCTACCGTTCCATAACTAAAACACTATTGTGTATTGTTTGATTTGGATGAACCTCGATGGCAGGTCAGGATCTGACATCATGTGGATGGTTCATACGTGTCCTAGAAATGTTGTTATATATAATTAAAAGGTAAAATATATAAAAAGATACTAATTTCAGTCTGTCACAAGCACAAAGGTGCATTGTATGTTGTAGATTTAGAGTCACCAGTTTCTAAAATGTTTATTGTGTTAGGACGTTAAAGTAGTTTACTATTTAATAACATGTGGTGGGTAATTGTGAGCTGTGTAGATTATTTCTATTTTTTTGTTAGAACACTTTCAAGGGGTATTAATTTCAGTCTGTCACAAGCAAAAAGGTTCACTGTATATTGTAGTTTTTAGAATAAACAGTTTCTAACATTTTCACTGTGATAGGGTGTTAGAGTAGTCTACTATTTGATATTGTAATTATGAGCTGTATAGATTGTTTCTTATTCCTTTTGTTTATTTTTTTTTATATTTTATACTTTTATGTTTTGTATGAGGGATGACAGGTACAATCAATAGCACAAGTGTGGGCTGTATATAGAAAAGGGATAAGTGTTGATGTTGTATGTGTAGAAAACTAGGGGTATGATTTTATGTTTTTTTTAGAACAAAGATTCTTTTATTACCAATGTATCTAATAGATCATGCATGTAGTCAATGAGTATTTAAATACTGTAAGAATATCCTTTTGTCTGTAATGTTGCAAGATGCACGGAAGGGTCTGACTGATTGGGTGTCATAGCGCTGAGGGCTACACCGAACGCGCCCGTCCCACATAAGCCAAGCAGACGTCGGCAACAGAGCCGGTGCACTCCCCACTTCACTGCCGGTCGGAGTACACTCCACGCGCCTGCTACAGCAGGTCAACGGCCTGGGGCGACACGCACGTACCACTGGCCATTCATGAAGTTCCGCCACCCTTACGACTGGGGAAAGTATCCCGCGGAGGCGACAGCGGGTGGTTTCTTCTGCTCAACGGCGGAGCGACGGCAGAATGAACGACGCGTGGCAGAGTCCAGCGGGCATTTTGTAACAGCAACTATTAACTAGTAGTGGACTGTGGAGCCATGAAAGAAGATGACTGCTCGTATGTCTCCATAAGTTGGAAAGTGAAGGAATGGTGTTTCCACGTTGTGAGTGGCGGAAAAGATTTTGTCTTTAGCAGACAGGACGATCGTTTTGTTTTGTCTTGACCACTGAACGGTGGGATCCATAAACTTTTGGCAGTGACTTGTTAAGTGTGCTTTGTGAATTGCATGTGGGACGCTTGGTATACTTAAAGACGACAGTTGTCGTTTGGTGACTCATTATTGTATGAACGCAAGAAATTAAAGTGGGACATTGACATTTGCAATTGTAGTAGGAGACATTTCTTTAATTGGTGTGGGAATAAGTGCTGTTTGTTGGAACTTACGACTTTTAATTATACCATGAACTGAAAGGACAGAACCGTGGGTAATAGTAGTTGTAGGGCCATTTCTGGACGACCAGATTCGTGTGGATGGTACGCTGAGAGTGACTATGACATTTGTGTTGAATGTGAGATACAGTTTACTGTTCAGTGCGTGTTCAAAATGCCAATTTGAGTGACTTAAAGACTTTCGTCCGGGTAACCATGGGAGAGCTTTGACACCGAGACAGTGTTTCTAGGGAACCTGTCAGCAACTTTTAGACCCCAAGAAAATCACAGAATGAAATGATTCCGTGTGACTCGCAAGATAGAGGATAATGTATTTGTAATTGTGTAAATGTTTTTTTTATATGTTTCATTCCTGAAGGGACAGCGAGTGTAATTGTATTTCATCAACATCTGTGTTTAGAATACTTAGTGTTTGTTTTTTGTTTGTTCTGGGTTATCAAGTTCACGTAGCATGTTTATTAGAATATTTGGTACAATGATGCTTTAATTATTAGCTGGTGGCGTAATACTAACGTAGCGGCTCTTGTTGCATTGGTCAGTAAGGTTGTCACAGGGGACAAGAGTTTGCATTGCACAACAAAATATCGTAATTAACTGATGCATTTTGATGTCGTGGACAGTAATGATCTTGTTAGTGTGTTGACTGAAGCCACTTATTTGCATTATCACAGTGGTGATACTTCACATTAAAATAACCAGGAGGAGACCTTAGCCCCTGGTGACCTCAAATAGACAACCAAATGCTGTTACTTTACCAAATTATTGACACAGTTGTTGCATTATTGTACTCTCCACAATCCGGAGTAACGTACACATACAAATTTACATCAATCCAAATGACAAATAAAACATTATATCATACAAATAAAAAAATAATGTTGAGATAAAAACTGGCTTAGTTACCGGGATCTCCGTTATTTTTAGGAGTAATCCAAACTTCAATAATTCTAAAACAAATAAAAAATACTAATTGTACTCATGAAATTTTAAATAGCTCACCGTCCAAACACAGAGCAAGTAATCTGACATTCATAAATTGCGGGGTAAAAACCTTTACACAGCAAAGTCTAAATACAAAACAAAATCAACAAAAGAAAAACATTGCGAAGCCGGATACCAGTGTGAGAAAGAATGACAATTTATTTATTTAATTGATCACATGTGCTCTCCCACAAAGTAAATCCCTACATCCAGTTTGGTGAGATCTGTGAATGCAAGTTCTTGTCGTCCAAATGTGTAACAACAGAGAAATGAGCAGTAGAGCAAGATACGAGAGCTACTGGTGGATTCAAGCATTTATTGCTAACTATTTATTGCGTGTATTGATCAAAGTTGATGGACTGACTAGCTCAGCAGCAGGTATTTGTACTGGTGAAGAAGGATAAGGTTAAACTCACAGTCGAGTAGTGGTGGCAATTGCTTAGGTGATGGTAGTTAATGAAGTATGACATGATGTCTTAGACGAACTATATTACGTAACCAGTATGTAACTTGGGGTATATATCATGGTTTTTCTTCTCAGTTTTATTTCTCAGTAGGTTTGATGTATATTTTAGAGTAATGGTATGGAACCTGGCATTCTACTTGTAACTAGTGTACGCAATGTTTTTCTTTTGTTGATTTTGTTTTGTATTTAGACTTTGCTGTGTAAAGGTCTTTACCCTGCAATTTATGAATGTCAGATTACTTGCTCTGTGTTTGAACGGTGAGCTATTTAAAATTTCATGAGTACAATTAGTATTTTTTATTTGTTTTAGAATTATTGAAGTTTGGATTACTCCTAAAAATAACGGAGATCTCGGTAACTAAGCCAATTTCTATCTCAACATTATTTTTTTATTTGTATGATATAATGTTTTATTTGTCATTTGGATTGATGTAAATTTGTATGTGTACGTTACTCCGGATTGTGTAGAGTACAACAACGCATCAACTGTGTCAATAATTTGGTGAAGTAACAGCATTTGGTTGTCTATTTGAGGTCATCAGGGGCTAAGGTCTCCTCCTGGTTATTTTGATGACTTGCTACGTTTGTTCTAATACAGTTTTCTTAAAAAAATGTTCGGAACTACCTTCGCATTGCAAGGATAGTACCGTGCCATTTTTTTTCTGCATGGGTAGCCGGTGGTGAAAGGGTACAGTACCACCCGACATTGAGAATAGGTACAACATACTTCATTATTTTTGTCAGAACAACACATTTTTTTTGTAAAACTAACTCAATTTCAATTAATACAGCGAGGCCGGATACCAGTGTGGGAAAGAATGACAATTCATTTATTTAATTGATCACATGTGCACTCCCACAAAGTAAATCCCTACATCCAGTTTGGTGAGATCTGTGAAATGAATGAATGTATGGTCGTCTGCTAACCGCAGATAGTGAATGTGAATATATGATCATCTTTGAGACGATCCTTTGGCCACCTTTGGTGGGACCAAAGAGATGAAATTTACCTGAGCTTTGAGCGCCTGAAATGTGGCTGACCAATACGGTAGCAAGGTGCTCCCCCCACTTCAGCAGAGGTGGAGAGGACCTCGAGAACGGCCATGTTTCAGCACTCTGCCGCTGGATCTTGTGCTGTTAAGACCTGTTTTAGTTGTGCTCCGTAATGACGAAAGAGTGGAGACATGGTATGCATGTGGAATATTTAAGAGTAGTTTGAAATAATAATTTCTCTATTTCAGGAACTTTTGTGGGGAGAATTAAATGTCAGGCAGGTAATATTAATGGGATTGTAGTACTCTTCGGAAGTGACCAATGGTCACAATGAAACCACGTGTAGCAATAAGTTGAAATACTTCCGTGTGCTTACGTTAAGCTGAATTACTAGCGTGTGTACGATAAGTTGAAATATTTAAGAAATAGCATGTGTACCATAAATTGAAATTTTTAAGAAATGGCATGTGCAGGACTTGAAATTAGAGACGAGTACTTCCACGTGGTGAGTACTGTGTGAGTCTCAATCTGTGTATGAGACAAAGGATAATGAGAAGTACTCGTCCATGGTATCAGTTGAGGACTCGCGTGTGTGATGAATATGTTCTTAATATTACTTTGCGTGATATGGTTCCGTGTGACGCTAGATTCAAACTCTGAGAGAGAAGCAAGGGGAGTCGGCCGTCTATCCAGCAACGCCACTTGGCTTGCGTTGCACAGGAAGACGTGCAAATATCTCCAGAGTTCATAGTAGGAAAGTAGAATTACAAAGTGGGGCAGTGTCGTGTGAAACTGGGATAAATACTAATTGAAGTGGGAAAGCTGAAAGTGATAGTGTTGTGACTATTTTGTGTTTTGTATTCCATGTCGTAGTGTGGTGTATGTCATGTAATTTGGGTATGTGTGGTTTGCATGAGAGAGTAGCAAGGTAGTTTCAAAAGATTAGTGGGTTATGCTTGTTCCTTCGGTACTGCTCGGTCTGGAGGATAGTTCCGTGATGATGATTGTGAGAGCCGAAGTGTGAGAAATAATAAAAGATCCACCATCCTATCCAGAAAGTGCACTGTAGCGTTAAATAATTACGAGACCATAATATAGAGATTCACCAATGTAAAGCCATGCCCACTGGGCGGAATTTCTCATGTGTTATTGTTGTAGGTTATAGAACTTGTGTGTTTAGGTTAGAGAATTTATCGGAATAAATAAGATAGTGAAAAGAAAAAGATTGGTGGACTTTTCCTTCGAATTGTATGTTGTCATAATGTCCCGAATTTATCATGTGTGCGCCATTCATATTCAGTGCGGTGGCCACGTGGTGACAAAAGCCGTTAAATAAAAGACAAAAAGAAAATGTGGTATTGCCAGTGCGTAGTGTACAGTCAGAGTTCTGTAAATTACTGATAGTCAGATGCGTGTTTCCATTGCGTATTAATCATATAGGAGGATAACTTGTAACGTAAGTGTGAGTACTAGAGTTCATGTTACTCGATAAATAAGAATGAAACCACTCGCTTGGCAGACCACTCATCATGCAGGCCTGACTGCTTGATTCCACAGTATGAGCAAGGCATGTGGGTGCCTCTCATAATGAATGTGACTGAGACAACCATAGAAACAGACAATATGGGAACCAAAACAATTATTATCAAGGGAGACAGAATAACTTCAGACACAACGATCCTCCGTGCAGTTACGACTCAGGGAGAAATTCTCCACCACGTGAGCATCAAGACAGAAAATATGGAATCTACTGACATGACGACAGACTATATAATCATAACGACATACCTCAATTTCATCAGAACTGGCGAGATTCAAACAGGGCAGGGCCTTCTCGTCAAGGTGAATTTGTAGAAGTTAGGTCTCTTAATCCCAATAATGACGCCTGCCAACAAAGAGACAGACAATGACTCGCACCGCAGGCAGCTACGTGCGCCGGCTGGCATAGTGAGAAATAACATAGACGCTAACCATGAGAAAAATTTTAGCATTCCTTACCGACGTATACAACATGACAATTACTTTGAAGTTAAAACTCTGTGCACTAGAAAGGGTAACGGATTGCACCACATTTCACATGTAAAACCGTTTCTTGAGAGATAATCTGCTTTTTAACTTAGTCTCTGCCATAGTATTTTTCACTTCACGTTAGTAGTACGCTTTGTCACACTTAGAAAATGTTAACATGCAACAATGTTTTGAAGTTATGTATCCAGTCTAGAACCTAGGGAACATATTTAGACAGTAATTACGAATGCATTGTTATAGTAAACAGACGACACAGTATTATTGTCTGTGCACATTCTTGCTTGTTCGTTGCACGAGTACGTAATGACTATAAGGCTCACATACTTAGAATATATACCAGTACTGCTAAGTAGATTTTAATGCAACATTTTGGTTTACATGGAAATACATTCTGGATTTAAAGTACTTTCTGAGAGATACCAGATGACACAGTGGTTAGTTTATTTGACAGCTACACGATTATATCACGATGCTACTAATGAGTGACACAATTTATATTATATTTTGCGCTGTATCTGTTTTATATCTGCACAGTTTTTCTGAATTCTTCTGGAAAGTAAAACATGTTTTAGTAGTAACTTTTGTGGTATAGCTACAATGAGACAGCTTTTTTTGTAGCACAACAATACGTTACAGTGTAGTACTTTCTTGATCACAGTAATGTACGTAATAACTACGATATCTATACACATAGCATTTCACTTTTGTTTATGATGAGGTAAGTGCATTGACTTCTGCAGAACTTAGATTTCGGAGGACGATAACTACGACACTTCCACAGAATTATCTTACAGCAAGACTCACATTTAGCGCTAAAGGACACGTATTTGAGTGATTAATTTTGTACTTAAAACATTTATTTTTAAAGATTTTTGAATTACAAAAATGCAAAGGTTTTCTGTGACACATTTCATTCGATTGCTGTAATCTGTAACACCTGAGGGTATAATTACATTAATCTTCAGGGGGGGGTACACGCTTACATTGTGTACCATGTATGTGGCAAGCACAAGGAGCCGTAGCTAATATGGTATTTGCTTATACAACTTTACACATCGGTACCATATTTCTCTAACACAGAATTACACAGCTATCTGATCATTTAACTGAGAGAGAAATATTTATTTTACTACATCAGTGACAGATGTTTACATAATTACACAGTTGGATAACTTCACACTTATGAAATTGTATTTTGTCTGTACTTTGTGAAATGTTCATATTTTTTCGGAACCATTGTGATACTATGAGAGCTTTGAATGATGTATTTGGTATGGGATCATAGTTTCTAAAGCATGTTTGAGGTAGATGACACTATTGAAATGAGCAGAGAATTTTTTTTTAGTTTTTGAAATTATTGCAGAAAGCTACGACGTTTTTGAGATTTGACTGAGTTGTTATGATGTTATTATTATGAAGACCATGTGTATTTTGCTGTTGAGGTATGTTTATGATCAATAAGCTGATGCTATATGAGGAATTTGATTATACTACGTATTTATTATGATGAAATATTGAAGAAGTGTCGACGAATATGTGTATGTGTAATAAGAAATAATCTGCAAGACCACTTGTTCCTGTTCTTTTTCCAAATGCTTACCAAGAAAAAGTTCTGTTCAACATTCAGTGCCCCCACTGACCAGGATAGGTTCAGGATAAGATCCGGAAATGAATCCACGTGCATTAGATCTGGGGTAGCGTCCGGAAGCGTATCCATTTGTGTTAGCTCTGGGGTAGAGTGCGAAGGCGAATTTACCTACCATCAGTCCAAGGTGACGTTTGGGGGCAGAACTATCAATGCTCGGTTCAAGGTAGTGTTCGGAAGTGGAATCAACGACCCTTGTTACATCTGAGGTAGCATTCAGTGAACGATCCAGCAGAGTTTGGTCTCGGGCATAGGGTTTGGGGGGGAGCGTAGGGAGGAGGACCCAGTCATAAACCAAAGAATCATAAATCAAACCATGTACATACACAAAATTGTGCAATTGGGCTATTTGTGTTTACAAGAGGATGAAGAAATCCATTTCATTCCACACATTAATCAACAGGTCCCTGGTTACTGAATCAGCAGCTTCAACAATTATGTTTCTCAGCTCTTCAAGAGTAGCTTCCACAAGCAGGATAAAGACTGTGTCTTTAATTATTTCCATAGAAAAAATTCTCAAGGTGTAAGCTCTGGTGACCTGGGAGGCTAAAAACAATGAACAAGGCGTTGTCACCCACTTCTTCCAATCCAGCGTGTTGGGGTGTTGTTGTTAAAATAACTTCGTACCTCAAGGTGAAAGTGAGGTGGGGCGCCATCACGCATAATAATGGGATCACTGTAATCTTCGTGATGTTGAGGAAACACCAATTTTGCAGCATGTCCGGGTATGATATACCTGTCACAACTTCCTCTGCAAAAAAGGAAGGTCCATAAACTTTGAGAACATAAACAGCACAAAACACACTCAATTCGGTGTCTTCCATGCTTGACGACCACGCCAGGATTTTGTGACCTCAAATTCTTATGGCGGTTTACTTTACCCGATAGATGAAACGTCGATTCGTCCGTAAATACGAGTCGTTCGTAAAAAGTGGCCTCTGTCATATCTTGGAGAACTGAAATGCTAAATTCGTACCTTCTGTTACAGACGCCGGAATGCAATTGCTGCAGTAACTGCTTGATATTCAGGCGTCGTTTGAGAACACGGCACACCGTTGTTTGAGGAAGCTGAAGTTCCTGGCCTGCCCGTCTTGTAGACTTGCAAGGGCTCTATGTGAATGCTTCTCGGCTACGCTGGACATTTTCATCAGACATGCATGGCTGACCAGTGTTCCTCCCCTTGAATATGCAACCAACTTCCAAGAATTTTGTACGCCAGCCATAAATCTGCTTCTGCAGAGGCGGCTCCTTGCTGAATCGACGACTGAATACACATTGCACATGAACATTGGATTGACATCGAGCAGATTCCAACGCACAAAACGATTTCTCTTGTGGCGTAGTCGCCATGTTGCTACACGTAAACAACAATGCAACTGTGTCAGACCTATTGAATCTTCCTCCATCTTGTGACATGCACAATGTGTTTATATCTTTTATCGTTTGTCCGTAACAAACAATTGAAATCTGTTCTTTCTTTTCGAGTCGCCCTACATACCATGCATTTGCTAGCTGCACTTGCATCAGGATTCCGAATATTATTTCCATTTTTTACATACATGTTGTATGTTTAGAGTATATATATGAAGCTTTGACAGCCTTAGTTCAATAGTATTCAGTGTTATCAACGAACAGAAACACGCAAATGGATGTCATCGTTGTTATATAGTTTACGTGGTTATGGAACTAGATTTTGTATCAGTCAACATAGAACTGTATTTAGTTAGCTGAAGTTCGCAATCAACCTCCATCACAGTCAATGTGGGTTTTAGTCTACATCAGGGCTGCCTTTGGCTGATAGTGATGTGTATTGATGTAGGGTTTTTCTGGGTTAACACTATGAAAAAGAAGAGGAACAAGAAACATTTCAGATATTTTCGTAATTTCCTTCTGGTCTGGTGGAGGAATCTGAACCACTGTTCGATGCTAAAGAAAACCTGGTAAGGGTAAGCAATATGGGCACAAATATTCTAGTACATTTACACACGGAATGTGGAAAAATGTATAAAATATGGATAATATTGTTGATGACGAAATAACGAAATATGATGATAACCACAATAAAGTCCCTTTCCTCATAGATCACTTTCCACTTGTTGAGAGATTAAATGCATCCATAAGGGCTATAAAGATGTGTGGAAGTTACAGCTCATCTGTCAAGGTACTAGACTGTAAAGCAAAAAATAGGTTTCCTCTACCACAATACCACAACAGTAATATATTGGCATTAATTCATACCAAAAATAGTTACCATGCTTCCCCTCCCGCCAAAACGAGCTGCATTCTAATGACTGAACACATTTCATCTCCATGACGTAGGTTAGCAACCTACTACTCGGCATTTGCCTAACTGTAAGTCAGCTTACGTAAATGTAGCCATTTTCCAGTTCTTCTCTCTGGCAGTACGAGTGGGGGAAAAATCAGGCCATTGCAATTTAATCACATGGGTTCGCTCACTGGCTGAATGAGATATTGTCACGGGCTTGACCTGCCAAAACACGTTGATGGCTGTCAAAGACCCGCAGTGATTACGCACCCTTCGCCGTCCCATGGTTTAACAATAACAGCAGTGCATTACTCAACCAATAAAACTGGCCAGCGTTAAACTAGGTGTTCTAATGTATTAGCTGTGTGGACCATATGTTTCACATCATTAAAGCTGAAAAAACGCATTTTTCCTCGAACCAGATGTTTATTATCCACAATACCAAAAAAATATAGTTAATACCGGATTAGGATTACTTCCTTTCAAGTATGAACCATATAAAAAGCACGACTGTCATTCTGCAGTTTGTCTACTGTGGTAATGGTGAATGTTGGCTGCTATGGAAATTTACGTTCCAGACAATGAAGACAGAGGCAAGGCTAAAAAAGTATACACTGTTGTCTATAGTTTTTAGTTATTTGCATGTAAACTATGTGGAAGTCTTAGCTACATCTCCACTTCTATTGTTTTGATGGAGTACTGGCTGTTCTTTCTAAGTAAATTACATTTCGAAATCAGGAGGTGGTTTAGATAACGTACAAAGAAGACTGCAGTTTTAATGGAATATTTTTTAACACCGGTGGGTAGTACCACACGGCAATACTCTACTAAAAAGAGGACTGACAGTTGTATTTTAGACTGTTTCTTGGTGGAAATATAAGTTATACATCTCAACGATGTACATAACACAACCTGAAGGAAAATCCACGAGAAAGGGCTTCGAGAGCCGAGTGTAGACTCTGTCACACACAACATACTTGTTATATTGAAGCGAGAGACATTTTTTTCCGGAAACCAGGACACTGTTAAAGTGACACAACATTTATCGAAATTTTCTTTCGAGATGGGTAATATATGTACCTAAAAAGAATCAATGTACTGAACAGACTTATGCAATTCTCTCTCATAAATTTCGAGGATAAAGCATATCTGAGGCTCTGCTGTCATTCTGAAATTTGTCTACTGAGGCAATTCTCCGTCACCTATAGTTTTAAAGATATAACTATAAACTATTAACAAAGATGACACAGGTGTTATACCTAACGGCTATATTTTAGCTGTGGAACGTATTTTTTTCCATCCAGGACCTAGTTAAGGTGGTATACATTCATCAAGCCAGATAATAGCTAAGAAAGGACCAATGTGCGTAGCTGTCTTAAACCATTCCATACTAAAAAATTCGATTATAAAACATATATGTAGCACTACTGTCCTTCTGTAATTTGTCTGTTAAGGTGATAACAATACATGAAACTTGTCTGATGTAGAAGTATACGTTCCCGAGAATGAAGACGAGAAAAGGTTATAAGCTGTTCCATATCTGCTTATATGTTTAATTGAATATCTACTAGTGACCCACTCACGATTCGTACGGGTATCTGTAGTGGACGATTTGTCTGGCATACTAGTAATTTTGTTTACGAGGCACTACACAAGTTCCGATTAAAAATCAGACAGCAACTATTTTAGCAGCATACGCCACTTTCCAGCTCCTAAAAGCATGAGCCAGACTGTGTCCGACTACAATCCGCCAGCACCGCGAGCCCTGCTTCAAAAACGACGCTTCTCTACAGCCACTCACTTGCCGGAGGCCGGGCCGGTCGCGCTGGTGGGCCGCGAGTGTCATAACCCCTGCACTGGTTTTAAGAGTATCCTTCACATGCAGTCGGAAAAAACTTGTCGGGGGATTGTAATTCATCATAGTTCAGAGAATATTTATAAATAACTAGTTTAGCGCTCGTCATTTTGCTCGTGTAGACTCTATGGTCTGCACAGATTTATTTATTTATTGTTTTTGTGGTGTCACCGCCAGACACCACACTTGCTAGGTGGTAGCTTTAAATCGGCCGCGGTCCGTTAGTACATGTCGGACCCGCGTGTCGCCACTGTCAGTGATCGCAGACCGAGCGCCACCACACGGCAGGTCTCGAGAGACTTACTAGCACTCGCCCCAGTTGTACAGCCGACGTTGCTATGAAAGGTTCACTGAGAATTACGCTCTCATTTGCCGAGACGATAGTTAGCATAGCCTTCAGCTAAGTCAATTGCTACGACCTAGCAAGGCGCCATTTATCCTTTGCTATGTATCTAATGAAGCATGTACAGTAACAAGACCAATGTTCACCAATTGTGGATTAAAGTTAAGTATTCCAGCAGCTACGTACTTTTCTTTATAGCATTCATTACGTATCCTGTTTCAGACCTCACGCCAGCCTGCGTGAGTTTAAGCGCGTGCCTTTCAGTTACCCGTCACTGTGGACTGGCTGTCTTGTCAGTCCACAACATTTTTCCTTTGAGTTTTTATGTTGTTGCAACACTTTCTAAACTTGTCATGCTAAATAGGATCATAGAAGCATGAACTGCCGAATGTACTTCTCACCGAAAAGGAATTGTGGTAGCTGGTGTCCAGTGTTTCTGTTAATCATACCGTTTGCGTTCTTGTGGTAGTTCTTCCATAGAAACTTTATCACCCAACATACATTGCTTCATGTCCAAGAGAAGTGAAATACCAGTTTTCATAGATTCACCTTCGAAAATTTTTTAAGATAACGAAACATTTTCTTAAGAATTTTCGTCCCCTCTTTTACCACATAGTGGCTGAATTTCCAATAATGCTGAAATATGTATTTATTATTTCTGACTATGAAACCAAAAACCTGATAATTTTCGTCATTCTAGCTTCAAAATCGCCTTAATAGCGACATGTTTTCAAAAAGCATCTCGTCTCCTATTTCACCCCCATAGGAGCACGCGTGAGTTACTACTAACAGCATAGTGAACACATTATTGTAGCCAAGATAGACACAAAGCACGCACCTACCACACCAGTGCAAGTTCACATGTCAACTAGCTCCGCAGATGATGAAGAGATTGAAGAAATTTATGATGAGATAAAAGAAATTATTCAGATAGTGAAGGGAGACGAAAATTTAACAGTCATCGGGGACTGGAATTCGATAGTAGGAAAAGGAAGAGAAGGAAAAGTAGTAGGTGAATATGGAATGGGGGGGTAAGGAATGAAAGAGGAAGCCACCTGGTAGAACTTTGCACAGAGCATAACTTGATAATAGCTGACACTTGGTTTAAGAATCATGAAAGAAGGTTGTACACATGGAAGAGGTCTGGAGACACTGGAAGGTTTCAGATAGATTATACAGGGTGATTCAAAAAGAATACCACAACTTTAAAAATGTGTATTTAATGAAAAAAACATAATATAACATTCTGTTATACATCATTACAAAGAGTATTTAAAAAGATTTTTTTTCACTCAAAAACAAGTTCAGAGATGTTCAATATGGCCCCCTCCAGACACTCGAGCAATATCAACCCGATACTCCAACTCGTTCCACACTCTCTGTAGCATATCAGGCGTAACAGTTTGGATAGCTGCTGTTATTTCTCGTTTCAAATCATCAATGGTGGCTGGGAGAGGTGGCCGAAACACTATATCCTTAACATATCCCCATAAGAAAAAATCGCAGGGGGTAAGATCGGGGCTTCTTGGAGGCCAGTGATGAAGTGCTCTGTCACGGGCTGCCTGGCGGCCGATCCATCGCCTCGGGTAGTTGACGTTCAGGTAGTTATGGACAGATAAGTGCCAATGTGGTGGCGCTCCATCCTGCTGAAATATGAAGTGTTGTGCTTCTTGTTCGAGCTGAGGGAACAGCCAATTCTCTAACATCTCCAGATACTGTAGTCCAGTTACAGTAGCACCTTCGAAGAAAAAGCGACCAAAAACTTTATTGGCCGAAATGGCACAGAAAACGTTCACCTTAGGCGAGTCACGTTCGTGCTGAGTTGTTTCCCGCGGATTCTCAGTGCCCCATATACAGACATTGTGACGGTTGACTTTCCCGTTAGTGTGGAAAGTTGCTTCATCACTAAACACAATCTTTGAAACGACAGATTCATCTGTTTCCATTTGAACAAGGATAAAATCACAGAAATCGATTCTTTTAATCTTATCAGCTGCAGACAGTGCTTGAACCAATTTCAGACGATAAGGTTTCATAACTAACCTTTTTCGTAGGACTCTCCATACAGTTGATTGTGGAATTTGCAGCTCTCTGCTAGCTCTGCGAGTCGATTTTCCTGGGCTGCGAACAAATGCTTGCTGGATGCGTGCTACATTTTCATCACTCGTTCTCGGCCGTCCAGAACTTTTCCCTTTGCACAAACACCCATTCTCTGTAAACTGTTTATACCAACGTTTAATACTCCACCTGTCAGGAGGTTTAACACCATACTTCGTTCGAAATGCACGCTGAACAACTGTCGTCGATTCACTTCTGCCGTACTCAATAACAAAAAAAGCTTTCTGTTGAGCGGTCGCCATCTTACCATCAACTGGCGCTGACGCCTAGTCAACAGCGCCTCAAGCGAACAAATGTACAACTAAATGAAACTTTATAGCTCCCTTAATTCGCCGACAGATAGTGCTTAGCTCTGCCTTTTGTCGTTGCAGAGTTTTAAATTCCTAAAGTTGTGGTATTCTTTTTGAATCACCCTGTATAATGGTAAGACAGAGATTTAGGAACCAGGTTTTAAATTGTAAGACATTTCCAGGGGCAGATGTGGACTCTGACCACAATCTATTTGTTATGAACTGTAGAGTAAAACTGAAGAAACTGTAAAGAGGTGGGAATTTAAGATGATGTGACCTGGAATAACTGAAAGAACCAGAGGTTGCAGAGAGTTTCAGAGACAGCATTAGGGAACGATTGACCGCAACAGTGGAAAGAAGTACGGTAGAAGAAGAGTGGGTAGCTTTGAGAGACGAAATAGTGAAGACAGCAGAGGATCAAGTAGGTAAAAAGCTGAGGGCTGGTAGAAATCCTTGGGTAACGAAAGAGATATTGAATTTAATTGTTGAAAGGAGAAAACACACAAATGCAGCAAATGAGGCACGCAAAAAGGAATACAAACGTCTCAAAAATGAGATCACTAGGGGTAAGGTAGATACTGCCTACAGGAAAATAAAAGAGACCTTTGGCAAAAAGAGAACCATTTGTATGAATATCAAGAGTTCAGATGGAAAACCAGTGCTAAGCAAAGAAGGGAAACAGAAAGGTGGAAGGAATACATAAAGTGTCTATACAAGGGCGACGTACTTGAGGACAGTGTTATGGAATTGGAAGAGGGCGTAAGTGAAGATGAAATGGGAGATATACTGCGTGAAGAATTTGACAGAACACTGAAAGACTTAAGTCGAAACAAGGCCCCGGAAGTAGACAACATTCCATTAGAAATACTGATATCTTTGGGAGAGCCAGCTATGACAAAACTCTACCATCTGATGAGCAAGATGTATGAGACAGGCGAAATACCCTCAGACTCAAGAAGAATATAATAATTCCAATCCCAAAGAAAGCAAGTGTTGGCAGGTGTGAAAATTACCGAACAATCAGTTTAATAATTCACGGCTGCAAAATACTTACACTAATTCTTTGCAGACGAATGGAAAAATTGGTAGAAGCCGACCTTGGGGAAGATCAGTTCGAATTCCGTAGAAATGTTGGAACACGCGAGGCAATACTGACCCTACGACTTACCTTAGAAGATAGGTTAGGGAAAGACAAACCTACATTTATAGCATTTGTAGACTTACAGAAAGCTTTTGGCAAGGTTGACTGGAACACTCTCTTTCAAGTTCTGAAGGTGGCAGGAGTCAAATACAGTGAGCGAAAGGCTATTTACAATTTGTACAAGAACCAGATAGCAGTTATAAGAATCGAGGGACATGAAAGGGAAGCAGCGGTTGGAAAGGGAGTGAGGCAGGGTTGTAGGCTATCCCCGATGTTATTCAATCTGTATATTGAGCAAGACGTAAAGTTTAATTTTTTTTGTGGTATTCAAAAAATTTAAAAACCTCTCTCACACCGGCCTGATTTAGCTTCACTGATCAGGATAGTAAAAACATGCGTATGTTAAGGGAATTTCCATTCACAAAGCAGGCTTATCACATTCACACAGTTCAATACTGTTCTATCCTGATTAAATTGAGCTTAACTTAAATTCCATAAGGCAGTGAAGTAATTTCGAAGTCTCGGTGGGACGAAAATTGTCAGTCGATCTCCTGAAAACATTTGTAATAATTATTAACTTTCGGTGATCACATAGGGAAGACCGGAGATCTGCTGGTAAGACCGTGTTAGCCTATTTATTTGAAGTAACTGGACATCTTGAGCATACAAAACGGCAGGTTCGTCCAGTGTAAATCAGACGTTCCCCACTGATCCCGTGCAACACAGCGTAGTAAGCAGACACTGTCAATAATAATCAGTTAAATAATACGCGAACACACTTACTTTAGTTTAGTTCATGTATTAAATTCCTTCTCATACAGAATCTCATCAAGATGGCGACTAGCTCAACAATACATACATATACATCCTCCTTTTTTCACGGCTAATCGGCAAGCTCTCCTCATTCTTTTTATAAGAGAAAACAGATAGCAGAGTAGCTATTCTATGAAATAAATGGACGCTCCAAGGAATAATAGGGCTTCAAACTACTTTTCATTGATAATCATCGTATATTAAAGTTTAGGAATCGGTAAGATAAGAAGAGATATTTCGAGATATGTACTGAGTTTTATAATTTATAAAATTTCTGAAAATATCGCGGAGAGACCGCTGCAAGAGACACTACAAAAGGAAACAAAAGAATAATTCGGAGTAGGAATTAAAATCCATTGAGAAGAAATAAAAACTTTGAGGTTTGCCGATGACTTTGTAATTCTGTAAGAGACAGCAGAGGATCTGGAAAAGCAGCTGAACGGAATGGACAGTGTCTTGAATGGCGGATATAAGATGAACATCAACAAAAGCAAGACGATGATAATGGAATGTAGCCTAATTAAATCAAGTGATGTTAAGAGAATTAGATTAGGAAATGAGGCATTTAAAGTAATAGATGAGTTTTGTTATTTGGGGAGCAAAGTAACTGATGATTGTCGAAGTAGAGAGGATATAAAATGTGGTCTAGCAATGGCAAGAAAAGCGTTTCTGAAGAAGAGAAATTTGTTAACATCGAGTATAGATTTCTGTGTCAGGAAGTCGTTTCTGAAAGTATTTTTATGTATTATAGCCATGTATGGATGTGAAACATTTACGATAAATAGTTTGGACAAGAAGAGAATAGAAGCTTTCGAAATGTGGTGCTACAGGAAATGCTGAAGATTAGATGGGTAGATCACGTAACTAATGAGGAGGTACTGAATAGACTCGGAGAAAAGAGGACTTTGTGGCACAACTTGACTAGCAGAAGGGATCGTTTTGTAGGACGCGTTCTGTGGCATCAAGGGATCAGCAATTTAGTGATTGTTGGGAAGCGTAGAGGGTAAAAATCGTAGAGGGAGGCCAAGAGATAAATGCACTAAACAGATTCAGAAGGATGTAGGTTGCAGTAGTTACTCGGAGATGAAGAAGCTTTCACAGGATAGAGTAGCATGGAGAGCTACATCAAACCAGTCTGGACTGAAGACCACAACAACAGGTGTGTAATTTCGAATAACCCCTTCTTAAACGACGCCCACAGTATGAGATCCACATCTTTCCAAATTTCAAATCCTATCCGTAGCGGTTTGGGCTGACTCTGTTCCCTCCCTTTAGGGATTAAATTTACAAAAACAGCGAAACACGTATTTTTTCATTTCTAGCTGAGAAGAAAAATACCAGTTATCGTAGATATAGCTTTAAAAATGTTTTCACAATGAAATATTTTCATAAAATATTTCACACTCAACTTTAGCTTCTTAGTCTCCATGAAACAGTATTTTTTTAAAGTTCTAACAGAGAAATCAAATACAAATTTTTATTAATTTACGTACAATAAAATAATTCAGTAAGCACTTGCAGCTCCTACTTCACCCCCATAGGGGTTCAAATTTCAAAAACATTGCAACAAGTATTCTTTATTTTTAATCAAGAAGCCAGATTCAAATTTCAGTAGATTTATCTTTAAAAATACTTTAATAAAGAAGTGTTTCCTAAAACATCTACTGAGACGTTGAAGTTCCAAAACCAATTAAAGAATTTTTTTATTTCCAACCGAGAAGTCAGATATCAATTTTCATAAATCTAGCTTAAAAACACTTTAGTAGATATTTAATAATGAATTATTATTAAAAACTTTTACCTACTGTTTCATTCGTCTAGGCTCCAAATTTCAAAAAATGCTGAAACACGTATTTCTTTATTTCTGACCGAGAAAACGAATACCGATTTTCGTAGGTCTAGCTTCGAAACTGCCTTAACAGCGACATGTTTTCAAAAAAGATTTCACCCCCTATCTTACCCACTCAGGGACAGAATTTCGAAAAATGTCTTCTTAAACGACGCCTACAGTATAAGATCAACACCTTTTGAAAATTTCAAATTTCTTTCCTTAGTGGTTTTGGCTCGGTGATGATGACTCGGTGAGTGAGTCAGTCAGCCGGGACGTTGTTTTTTGAATGTAGAGATGACATACGTTACAAAATATATAGTCTGCCTGCCTACGTCCGTCCGAATGTTAGAGTACCGTGTAAAAATTTATATATATTACAAAAACATGTAGCCTATGTCCGTCAGAACGTTCATTAGAGCGTCGTGCAAAAATTTGTAGTAAGTCGCTCAAGAACTTTTCGAGATTTTCGGTAACAACGTCTCCTCTTCATATGTTCCATATGTACTGACTTTAAATGTTGTGTAATAACTGTAAAACTGATTTTTTTATGAAAACGTGAGACAGCAGCACTGTTAATCTGAATGCAAAAATACTTTTTCACACCAAAAATACCATTATCGTCAAAGAAAGAAATATCGGTCGAGCCGTTATCAGGTGATTATCTTTTACAACTGATTTTAATTTCCGACTTTTCGATGGATTTTCCAAAAATTTAATTTTGTACACATCTTTTTCTGACGCTTACGCACACAATAAAGACAAAATTGTTCACATTTCATATATGCGACAATTGTAATTTCCGATTTTTCCGTTGGATTTTCGAAAAATTTTCTTTAATACAAACCTTATCCTGACAATAACAAACGCATAAATTTTAAAAAAATCAACCAAATCTGTCACGTCGTTCTCAGGTGATGATCTTTCATACACGCGGAAACTGATTTTTATTCATATTGATACACATGAACCTTTCTCGTGAATGAATCTATGTGTTAGTAAAACCCCATCAAAATCCCTACAGTAGTACCACATATTAGCCTGTACATACAGATGGAAGCGAGCAGAGAGCTTCAGTTTGTATAGAGAGAGAACAGATGAAACTGTGATAGATCGTTTACACGATACAAGCACCATGGAGAAGTTGTACGACGTATTTTTTCAAAATACCTAACAGTATTTATAATACGTGCGCTAATATATGATTCTATTGTGGAGTAGACTGGTAAGCATCCATTTCGTTTGACAAAGTTCGATTAATTTTTTTTTATTGATCTACTTACGCCTGTTCGGTTCACTGCATCCACTTCTAAAGACCTATGGAATAACAGTAGCATTTTATTACGCTTTTTTCTTGCGGCCAATGGAATAAGAAAAAGCATATTTAGACACAATGTACATCGCTACAGCCTACTAGTGTTGCATCCCCCCCAATAGAGGGTGAACTGCCAATATCTATACAGGGTGTTACAAAAAGGTACGACCAAACTTTCACGAAATATTCCTCACACACAAAGAAAGAAAACATGTTATGTGGACATGTGTCCGGAAACGCTTACTTTCCATGTTAGAGCTCATTTTATTACTTCTCTTCAAATCACATTAATCATGGAATGGAAGCACACAGCAACAGAATGTACCAGCGTGACACTTTGTTACAGGAAATGTTCAAAATGTCCTCCGTTAGCGAGGATACATGCATCCACCCTCCGTCGCATGGAATCCCTGATGCCCTGATGCAGCCCTGGAGAGTAGCGTATTGTACCACAGCCGTCCACAATACGAGCACGAAGAGTCTCTACATTTGGTACCGGGGTTGCGTAGACAAGAGCTTTCAAATGCCCCCATAAGTGAAAGTCAAGAGGGTTGAGGTCAGGAGAGCGTGGAGGCCATGGAATTGGTCCGCCTCTACCAATCCATCGGTCACCGAATCTGTTGTTGAGAAGCGTACGAACACTTCGACTGAAATGTGCACGAGCTCCATCGTGCATGAACCACATGTTGTGTCGTACATGTAAAGGCACATGTTCTAGCAGAATAGGTAGAGTATCCCGTATGAAATCATGATAACATGCTCCATTGAGCGTAGGTGGAAGAACATGGGGCCCAATCAAGACATCACCAACAATGCCTACCCAAACGGTCGAGCGTAGGTGGAAGAACATGGGGCCCAATCAAGACATCACCAACAATGCCTACCCAAACGGTCACAGAAAATCTGTGTTGATGACGTGATTGCTCAATTGCGTGCGGATTCTCGTCAGCCCACACATGTTGATTGTGAAAATTTACAATTTGATCACGTTGGAATGAAGCCTCATCCGTAAAGAGAACATTTGCACTGAAATGAGGATTGACACATTGTTGGATGAACCATTCGCAGAAGTGTACCCGTGGAGACCAATCAGCTGCTGATAGTGCCTGCACACGCTGTACATGGTACAGAAACAACTGGTTCTCCCGTAGCACTCACCATACAGTGACGTGGTCAACGTTACCTTGTATAGCAGTAACTTCTCTGACGCTGACATTGGGGTTATCGTCAACTGCACGAAGAATTGCCTCTTCCATTGCAGGTGTCCTCGTCGTTCTAGGTCTTCCCCAGTCGCGAGTCATAGGCTGGAATGTTCCGTGCTCCCTAAGACGCCGATCAATTGCTCCGAACGTCTTCTGTCGGGACACCTTCGTTCTGGAAATCTGTCTCGATACAAACGTACCGCGCCACGGCTATTGCCCCGTGCTAATCCATACATCAAATGGGCATCTGCCAACTCCGCATTTGTAAACATTGCACTGGCTGCAAAATCACGTTCGTGATGAACACTAACCTGTTGATGCTACGTACTGATGTGCTTGATGCTAGTACTGTAGAGCAATGAGTCGCATGTCAACACAAGCACCGAAGTCGACATTACCTTCCTTCAATTGGGCCAACTGGCGGTGAATCGAGGAAGTACAGTACATACTGACGAAACTAAAATGAGGTCTAACATGGAAATTAAGCGTTTCCGGACACATGTCCACATAACATCTTTTCTTTCTTTGTGTTTCCTGAAAGTTTGGCCGTACCTTTTTGTAACACGCTGTATACCTATACCGCAATCCACTATAGTTGTAGCATTATTATCAATTTCACTGCCACTCCACTCTCATGCACAAACTGATTAAAGAATGGTTGCCTGTATGCCTCTGTATGGATCTTTTTTATGTTTCCTACACTAGTTTCAGCTTTTTGATGGTGAGAATACAGGGAGAAGTTCTCCAGAGCAATGATCAAAGAAACATTGTTACTGAACCTTTAATTATACTGTGCTAGGTATGGTGTCTGCAAGACATCAGATTTCGACTAGAGTAGAGTGTGTCCCACCCTTCCCCCCTCCACACATGGACAATGTGCGAACTCGCCTGGTTTAGATGCCTGATAGTGCACTGTGTGATCTACACTGAAGAGCCAAAGAAACTGGTATACCTGCCTAATATCGTGAAGGGCCCCCGCGAGCACGCAGACGAGCCGCAACACAACGTGGCATGGACTCGAAGAGTGATCCTGGAGCCACTCTCTAGCAATTCTGGATGTGTGGGGTGCCACATTGTCCTGCTGGAATTGCCCAAGCCCGTCGAAATGCGCAATGAACATGAATGAATGTAGGTGATCAGACCGGATGCTTAGGTACGTGTCACCTTTTAGAGTCGTATCTAGACGTATCAGGGTCCCGTTTCACCCCAAATGCACATGCCCCGCACCATTACAGAGCCGCCTCCAGCTTGAATAGTTCCCTGCTGACATCCACGGTCCATGTATTCATGAGGTTGTCTCCACACCCATACACGGTCATCCGCTCGATACAATTTGAGACGTGACTCGTCCGACCAGGCAACATGTTTCCAGGCATCAACATTCCGATGTCGGTGTTGACGGACCCAGGTGAGGCGTAAAGCTTCGTGTCGTGCAGTCATCAAGGATACACGAGTGGGCCTTCGCCTCCCGATGCCCATATTGATGATGTTTTGTTGAATTGTTCGCACGCTCACACTTGATGATGGCCCAGCATTGAAATCTACAGCAATTTCCGGAAGGGTTGCACCTCTGTCACGTTGGTTTTCTTCAGTCGCTGTGGGTTCCGTTCTCGCAGGATCTTTTTCCGGCCGCAGCGATGTCGGAGATTTGATGTTTTACCAGATTCCTGATATTCACGATACACTCGTGAAATGGTCGTACGGGAATATCTCCACTTCATCGCTACCTCGGAAATGCTGTGTCCCATCGCTCGAGCGCCGACTGTAACACCACATTCAAACTCACTTAAACATTGATAACCTGCCACTGTGGCAGCAGCAATCGATCTAACAACTGCGCCAGACACTTGTTTTCTCATTTAAGCGTTGCCTGTTTACATATCTCTGTATTTGAATACGCATACCTAAACCAGTTTATTTGGCGCTTCAGTGTACATCTGTTTTTAGGAGCTTAAACAAAATCTGAAATAAAACAGTTTTACGAGACGATCCTAGTGTCTACAAGTGGATTGTACTGAGAAATTAGACTCGTAATAACTACTTAGCACCATGCGGTGTGTAGACACATTACTGACACCTGTTCTTCTCCAGTCACGTAGAAGGAATGAATATCGGTAAACATCCGTAATTCCTCGTTGTAGTCATTTTGCGAGTCGTGTGTGCGAGAAAGCAATATGTCGCCCGCAACATAATCTCCTCGATCTTTTATCTCAACGCTAAATACATCTCCAAGACGCAGAATGCCTCTCTCATAGTATCTACCACACCAACGCCGTAATGGTCTCAGGCTGACAAGCAAATACCAGTCTAGTAGGTGTTTTATAGCTCACTTCTTTCATGGATTAAATCCTCACATCAAAAAAAGTTTTGCATTACCCCGATTCCAAGATCTCCTCAAGACAGACGTTGACAGTGGATATTGTATCACAGACAAAGTCCCTTTCACTGTTCAGAGATGTCACTAAACCCTTCCCAAAAATATAAACAACCATGCATGAACAGCGCCTATTAGACGGAGGGGGCCCGACAGTCGATCAGTACCAGTCATTCCACCAGGAAGGAGGTGCACGGCTCATGTTGTCTTTAGTTCAACCTTGCCTACACGGTCAATACCGCGGCTCGATCGCGTCCGCATTACTACTTTGTGCCAGGAAGGGCTCTCAACAAGGGAAGTGTCCAGGCATCTCGGAGTGAACCAAAGCCATGTTGTTCGGAAATGGAGGAGATGCAGAGAGACAGGAACTGTGATGACATGCCTCGCTCAGGCCGACCAAGGGCTACTACTGCTGTGGATGACCGCTACCTACGGATTATGGCTCGGATGAACCCTGACAGCAACGCCACCATGTTGAATAATGCTTGTCGTGCAGCCACGGGACGCCGTATTACGACTCAAACTGTGCGCAATAAGGCTGCATCATGCGCAACTTCACTCGCGTTGTCCATGGCGAGGTCCATCTTTGCAACTACGACACCATGCAGCGCGGCAGAGATGGGCCCAACATCAATGCCGAATGGACCGCTCAGGATTGGCATCACGTTCTCTTCACCAATGAGTGTCGCATATGCCTTCAACCAGGAAATCGTCGGAGGCGTGTTTGAAGGCAACCTGGTCAGGCTGTACGCCTTAGATACACTGACCAGAGTGCATCAAGGTGGAGTTTCCCTGCTGTTTTGGGGTCGCCTTATATGGGGCCGACGTAAGCCGCAGGTGGTCGCGGAAGGCGCAGTAAAGGCTGTACGATACGTGAATGCCATCCTCCGACCGATAATGCAACCATATCGGCAGTATATCGGCGAGACATTCGTCTTCATGGACGACAATTCGCGCCCCCATCGTGCACATCTTGTGAATGATTTCTTTTAGGACAACGACATCGCTCGACTAGTGTGGCCAGCATGTTCTCCAGACATGAATCATATCGCCTGGGATAAACTGAAAATGACTGTTTATGGACGACGTGACTCACCAACCACTCTCAGGGATCTACGCCGAATCGCCGTTGAGGAGTGGGACAAACAGTGCCTTGATGAACTTATGGATAGTATGCCACGACGAATACAGGCATGAATCAATGCAATAGGACGCGCTACTGGGTATTAGAGGAACCAGTGTGTACAGCAATCTGGCCCACCACCTCCGAAGGTCTCGCTGTATGGTGGTACAACATATGATGTGTGGTTTTCATGAGCAATAAACAGGGCAGAAATGATGTTTATGTTGATCTTTATTACAGTTTTCTGTGCAGGTTCCGTAACTCTCGGAAGCAAGGTGATGCAATAGTTTTTCGATGTGTGTACATTCCCTTAATATTGCTGAAAATAAATCCAAACAAGAATTACGATTTAGCTCGTTCCAGATGCTTGCTCCTAGGTATTTTACGGTAGCTACTGTTTCCCGAAATAGTTTAATTGTACTGAAACGGATTTCAGTACTTACTTATTTGAAATAGTTACATTTATTCGCGTTCAGGTCAACTGCAGCAGTAGTAATCGATCCCTCACAGGTATTCCTCCAATTCGCTACTGCCTTCTTGTAGACAATTGCATCATCTGCGAATATTAAGCACCTTAACAAATTTATAACTGCACAGTACGTGGTAGAGGGTTGATGGTAGCAGTAGTATATTAGTTTACTTTCCATTCCATCCTCACACAATGATCGAATAATTGCCTATACAGGGTAAACATTAATAAAATCGACAAATCGCAGGAACGGATTCCTGATTGGAAATGGAGGAAAAAAGGTCCTATGTCACGGTAGATGGGGCTGACGAATGAACCATGTGCTGTGTGTTCCTTGTGTGTTGCAAGCTGTGTAAGTGACGCAGCGTACTGTAAGCAGCAGACTAGTCTATTATTCATATCGGGAACAAGGCGAGATGGTTACGGCCAAGCAAATAGAAACGGCCTAGAGGCAGCAAGACTGTACCATAACATGTACCCGCACAGACACTAACCACGTAAGATAACATTTAATCCTTTTTGGGCCTTTGTGTGATTATGGGTCGTTTCAGACACACGAACGTTTAGGAGGCGGTGGACAGTGCGTACACCAGATTTGGAGGACCGGGTACTACATGACATGCTGCCTCTCGATAGTTTACATCTGCTTTATTCTGTTACATAGTGAAATGGATTGTAAGACCATAACATCAACACGATGCGGCCGCTTTGCAGATTATCCACAACCAATCACGTAAAGCGATTTTTATGAGTAGTAGTGTTTTCTTGGAAAGGATGAATTACATTTCTCTCAGGCTTACATCTGCTTCCACTTTTTTTAGGTTGGTTACACTAAGGTATTTTATGGTAACTACCGATTTCAGCGATAATGTAGAAGGTCAGTCCGGGGTTTCTTCTTCCGATATGTATGAATAATATGTTACATCCGGTATCAAAGAACCCATCAATTTCGTAGTTCTGGAATGAGTCTAACATTATCCCCTTGGGATGCGATGATTCTAATAACGACTCATTACTGGAAATATTCTCCGGATTTAAAGAGACATCTAATAGTAAGATACAAGGGCTATTCGTTTGTTAAGGTCCGATCGGTTGCGAAAAGGAAACGATAGTGAATATCAAAAATATTTGTTTATGTCAGGTCGCTACACCTCGTAGCTACTTCTCTATATAGTCGTAGCGTTGTACCAAATTTCGAATACCCTCGTTATACACTCCTGGAAATGGAAAAAAGAACACATTGACACCGGTGTGTCAGACCCACCATACTTGCTCCGGACACTGCGAGAGGGCTGTACAAGCAATGATCACACGCACGGCACAGCGGACACACCAGGAACCGCGGTGTTGGCCGTCGAATGGCGCTAGCTGCGCAGCATTTGTGCACCGCCGCCGTCGGTGTCAGCCAGTTTGCCGTGGCATACGGAGCTCCATCGCAGTCTTTAACACTGGTAGCATGCCGCGACAGCGTGGACGTGAACCGTATGTGCAGTTGACGGACTTTGAGCGAGGGCGTATAGTGGGCATGCGGGAGGCCGGGTGGACGTACCGCCGAATTGCTCAACACGTGGGGCGTGAGGTCTCCACAGTACATCGATGTTGTCGCCAGTGGTCGGTGGAAGGTGCACGTGCCCGTCGACCTGGGACCGGACCGCAGCGACGCACGGATGCACGCCAAGACCGTAGGATCCTACGCAGTGCCGTAGGGGACCGCACCGCCACTTCCCAGCAAATTAGGGACACTGTTGCTCCTGGGGTATCGGCGAGGACCATTCGCAACCGTCTCCATGAAGCTGGGCTACGGTCCCGCACACCGTTGGGCCGTCTTCCGCTCACGCCCCAACATCGTGCAGCCCGCCTCCAGTGGTGTCGCGACAGGCGTGAATGGAGGGACGAATGGAGACGTGTTGTCTTCAGCGATGAGAGTCGCTTCTGCCTTGGTGCCAATGATGGTCGTATGCGTGTTTGGCGCCGTGCAGGTGAGAGCCACAATCAGGACTGCATACGACCGAGGCACACAGGGCCAACACCCGGCATCATGGTGTGGGGAGCGATCTTCTACACTGGCCGTACACCACTGGTGATCGTCGAGGGGACACTGAATAGTGCACGGTACATCCAAACCGTCATCGAACCCATCGTTCTACCATTCCTAGACCGGCAAGGGAACTTGCTGTTCCAACAGGACAATGCACGTCCGCATGTATCCCGTGCCACCCAACGTGCTCTAGAAGGTGTAAGTCAACTACCCTGGCCAGCAAGATCTCCGGATCTGTCCCCCATTGAGCATGTTTGGGACTGGATGAAGCGTCGTCTCACGCGGTCTGCACGTGCAGCACGAACGCTGGTCCAACTGAGGCGCCAGGTGGAAATGGCATGGCAAGCCGTTCCACAGGACTACATCCAGCATCTCTACGATCGTCTCCATGGGAGAATAGCAGCCTGCATTGCTGCGAAAGGTGGAGATACACTGTACTAGTGCCGACATTTTGCATGCTCTGTTGCCTGTGTCTATGTGCCTGTGGTTCTGTCAGTGTGATCATGTGATGTATCTGACCCCAGGAATGTGTCAATAAAGTTTCCCCTTCCTGGGACAATGAATTCACGGTGTTCTTATTTCAATTTCCAGGAGTGTAGAAGGCAGCAGCCTGTACTTTCCACCAATTCTCTATGCTGGTCTGTAGCTCGTTGTCTGAACCAAAATGTTGTCCTCGTAGCCAGCGGTTCATGCGAGCGAAGATGAAACAGGGAGAGCCAAGTCCGGGCTGTGTGGTGGATGATCGAACACTTCCCATCGAAAACGTTGCAGGAGCCTCTTCATTGCCCCTGCAGTGTATGGCCGAGAATTGTCACGAAGAAGGAAGTGCATGTCAGTTACGTTACGTGAACTGCATGAAATCTGGTGCAATCTCTAGACAGACACTCGTACGTCGTGGAGGACACTGTTTTCTAGGCATATTTACGTGATCACTGTGTGCCCAGAACTGAAGAGAGCGACATGACGCTGTCGAAGGGCGTACTATAGACACTGGCCAACACAACTATTCAAAGCTTCATCGGATCTTCAGTGTGGTTTCCCTTTCACGACCGTTGGCCCTTAGTAAACGAACAGTCCGCGTATTAGCATACTGGTGAGTTGAAGCTTATTGATATTGGGCCCACATTCTCAGGCGTGGGCTGTGTCTCACGATTGCTGTGGCTCTACTGGCTACTTCCTGCTGGTTGCTATCTTTCGTAAGTGGGCGAATTTTCGACGTTTGGTGCCCGGTGCAACGAAGGACATAAAGAGCTTTCTCCTTCTCACTCAACGTCTCTACAGTCTGTTCATGCGATGCTCACGGCCGTTACCCACATCAGATACGTATGCAGGTGTGCAACAAGGGTAGAACTCCTTGTCACTCATTCAGGAGCGTGATGAGGCCGGAGCTTCTGGCGTAGGCAGCTGCTGCCACTACACCTATTCTCGGGTAGTCAACCAACACTTACTGTGTTGTAATACAAGGCGTTTGAGCAATCACCACTGCAGATGTACACTACTGGCCATTAAAATTGCTGCACCAAGAAGAAATGCAGATGATAAACGGGTATTCATTGGACAAATATATTATACTAGAACCGACATGTGATTACATTTTCACGCAATTTGAGTGCCTAGATCCCGAGAAATCAGTAACCAGAACAACCAACTCTGGCCGTAATAACGGCCTTGATACTCCTGGGCATTGAGTCAAACAGAGCTTGGATGGCGTGTACAGGTACAGTTGTCCATGCAGCTTCAACAAGAGTAGTGACTGGCGTATTGTGACGAGCCAGTTGCTCGGCTACCATTGACCAGAAGTTTTCAATTGGTGAGAGATCTGGAGAATGTGCTGGCCAGGCAGCAGTCGAACATTATCTGTATCCAGAAAGGCCCGTACAGGACCATCAACATGCGGTCGTGCATTATCCTGCTGAAATGTAGGGTTTCGCAGGGACCGTATGAAGGGTAGAGCCACATCTGAAATGTAACTTCCACTGTTCAACGTGCCGTCAATGCGAACAAGAGGTGACCGAGACCTGTAACCAATGGCACCCCATACCAACACGGCGGGTGATACGCCAGTATAGCGATGACGAATACATGCTTCCAAAGTGCGTTCACCGCGATGTCGCCAAACACGGATGCGACCGTCATGATGGTGTAAACAGAACCTGGATTTGTCCGAAAAAATGACGTTTTGCCATTCGTGCACCCAGGTTCGTCGTTGAGTACACCATCGCAGGCGCTCCTGTCTGTGATGCAGCATCAAGGGTAACCGCAGCCATGGCCTCCGAGCTGATAGTCCATGCTGCTGCAAACGTCGTCGAACTGTTCGTGCAGATGGTTGTTGTCTTGCAAACGTCTCCATCTGTTGACTCAGGTATCGAGACGTGGCTGCACGATCCGTTACAGCCATCCGGATAAGATGCCTGTCATCTCGACTGCTAGTGATACGAGGCCGTTGAACTCACTGATTCCATATTCTGCTAACAGTCATTGGATCTCAACCAACGCGAGCAGCAATGTCCTGATACGATAAACCGCAATCGCGATAGGCTACAATCCGACCTTTATCAAAGTCTGAAACGTGATGGTACGCATTCCTCCTCCTTACACGAGGCATCACAACAACGTTTCACCAGGCAACGCCAGTCAACTGCTGTTTGTGTATGAGAAATCTGTTGGAAACTTTCCTCACCTCAGCACGTTGTAGGTGTCGCCACCTGCGCCAACCTTGTGTTAATGCTTTGAAAAGCTAATCATTTCCATATCACAGCATCTTCTTCCTGTCGGTTAAATGTCGCGTCTGTAGCACGTCATCTTCGTGGTGCAGCAATTTTAATGGCCAGTAGTGTATCTGAAACTTTTCAACATAATAAACGCCATTGGCAGAGTGAAATAATTTCATTCATGCCACTACATTGAGGATTTTCAATCTTGAGCATTACGTGGAATCCACGATCTAAGGACAAAGCGGCCGCGCTGAGTGGCGGCGCGGTTTGAGGCTCCTTGTCACGGATTGCGCGGCGTCCCCCGCCGGAAGTTCGAGTCCTCCTTAGCGCATGGGTGTGTGTTGTTCTTAGCAAAAGTTAGTTTAAGTAGTGCTAAGTCTAGGGACCGATGACCTCAGCAGTTTGGTCCCTTAGGAAACGACACACATTTTAACAATTAAGGACAAACCTACAACCAAATGTTTACTTCTAAACTCATTTAGACTGTACGTTTTAGAGAATAATATCACTTCTTTACGTGAGATATGCCTTGCTGGTGGTCTGACGAGCGGTACCAGTGATGGCGGTAACAGGTACGCAGTGTCCGGGAACAGTTGCTGCAGATACTGGGGTGCAAATGCCGTCTCCGTTTCCTGATTCTATAATTCAGGCATCTGCTGCTGCTGTTGTGGTGGCGTAGTATACTCGAACGAAAGATCAGATACTCTGATTCTGAGATGCTACTGCTGCAGTGATGCAAACAATAGAACCTTGAACACCTGTGTCTACTGATCCGACATATCTGGTAGTTTTGTTGACTCTAGATCCATTGCATCAGGGCCGTTGCACTAATGGATAAAAAACATCGTAATTACGAACACAGAGGACACATTAATAATAATAATGATAATGAGAGTGAGGAGGGTGCACTAATACTTACTTTCGAATGACAGACCCCATTTTCTTTTCTTGGCAGAGGTGACGCCAACCTATCTAAAGTGAACTGGGCAATTTTTTGCTTGCCATTGTTTTTTTAGTGTGTAGTATTCTTTATTGGCCGTTTTTGCTTCGTGTAATCTGAATTTGTTCTGAATTTGATCGTTGTCAGTTTACCCTCAACAGTCTGGCCGCAATAAATTAATCAAACGGTTGATAGGACAGGTGAGTCACAACATAAATTGGGCCTAGCGATGGGCTGGCAAAGCACGCCACGACAGGGTTTTGGTGGTTATGCGGAAACTTCGTCTCAGGTATTGCTGTTGGTAGGACACTCAGAAGTTATTGGTGGATTTTCTTAGTTTGGTCACTGAGCCTTCAGCAGTTGTTGAGTACACATTCAGTCATCAAGCCCATGCCGTCTTCTACTAGAAGACTCTCTAGCCATGTGCTGAGCGTACTTCCATACATACCACTGCAGCATGAAACACTCACCCAGCAGCCAATAAGTAATTTAGGCGCAGCATATTATGAAGTAGCACAAATGAGAACAGTGAGAAACGTAACATCAGAACTGGTGATCACGAAGTTAAGGAATTTTATTACCTACGGAGCAAAATGGCCGATGTCGAACGGAGCAAGGAGGACATCAAAACCATGCTAGCCCTGGCAAAAAGGACACTCCTAGCCAAGAGAAGCCTACTAGTATCAAACATAGGCTTTAATTGTCGGAAGAAGTTTCCGAAAATGTACGTTTGGGGCTGTGAGGACGGGGTGTGAGTCGTGCTTGGGTGGCTAAGTTGGTGGAGCGCTTGCCCGTGGGGGGCGGGGGTCCCGAGTTCGAGTCTCGATCCGGCGCACGGTTTTGGTCTGCAAGGAAGTTTCAACCATGAACATGTTTTTGAGACACTGCAGGCTCATCATCAGATGGAGTTGTTACGAGAATATTTTGCTGTGGACCAAGGGTAGCCACATGTAGTGCTGATGCTGCTGGCAGAAATGACGGAAATTTAGTGATCGATGACGAAACGTTTACGAAACCGAAAGTTTCTTATGTTTAAGGTACTTACAGTGCACTGCCATGTGGTATCCATATCAAATCAGCTGCATTTGGTTTTACACTGATTCACATAAACACTGGATGCTTTTACAAAGAATATGTATAAGACAGATATTACATTTTACTACATAATGGTCTTTGGCATGAGATATATTGTATTGTAGTACAAATATTACCAGTACAGATATTATATTTCAGTAAATTTTGGTAGCTGCGGGAGTGTTTTTATATTGGCAACATATTTTTAATATGGGTTACACAAAGGTGAACAAATATAGCGGATATTTACTATTTCATTTAAAAATTTTCATAAATTACAAAATGCCGCAGTTGTTACACGACAAGGAGAACAACATTTATGCAGGAAAATGACTTTGTGTTATTACTGTTATTTTTGTTGTTTTTGTTCCAGGATGTCCTGTAAAATCTGGAAGAAAAAGTTTTGTGTTGATTGAGTTTGTTTATTTAGGATTTTCTGAGGTGATTTTATTTTGTGGATGTAACTCTAATTGTTGTAGGTGGTCCATCTGTGAATCAGTATAAAACCAATTGCAGCTAAATACTGTGTATATTTGAGTACATAGCTTAATAATGTACATTATAGGAAGAGATTTGATATGGATACCACATGGCAGTGCTCTGTCAGTACCTTAAACGTAAGAAACTTTCGGTTTCGTAAACGTTTCGTCATCTATCACTAAATTTCCGTCATTTCCGCCAGCAGCATTAGCACTGCATGTAGCTACACTTGGTCCACAACATAATGTTCTTGAACAACTCCATCTGATGATGAGCCTGCAGTGGCTTGAAAACATGTTCATGGTTGAATAAATCGTATCAAGAAAGTAAACAAAGCTAGTGGTTGCATATTTATTACCAGATAAATCGCCAGTTATCTTTGCTTATTGTCATACCTTCTGCTGCCGTAAAGTATTACTGGAAATGATTGCCTGAGACAGGAAATATCGAGGAAAAAAAGAACATTTTAGAAAATAAATACACTCTGGAACCGATGGACAAAGAATGAAATCTAGACTGATGGAAATGAAAACCGTCACACCACGAACACCTCAACAGAACACTACCAAACACACTTCCCTATATCCTCGCTTGTGGGATTTGCTGAACTAAATTTCATCTTTATTTGGAATTACTTTCAGTACAGAAAAGAGCTGTTCCTAGAGTAATTGAAGTATGCTGCAAAGACGTGATGGGTACTGGGTGTGTTTGACGTAAATGGAACTTTTCAGGTGGTCCTCGCAACACTGAATAATCAGAGAATTACTCACAGCTTATAGCCATGTTTTGGGCTTTTGAGAAGTCATTAACATGAGGGACACGGGACGAAGGCACTGATAGACTGCACAGACAATTTTTTATCGGTACAGGATGCGACAGCATGCGCTAACTAACATGTTCCAAAATGCAGCGCACCAGCGCATAAATCCAGAACTTTTCTGGGGTCATATCCTGGGTTCCGTTGGTGACAGGAAGGTAGGGACAAGTGTTTTGGAGAGCCCTGGGCCTAGGAACCATTTGGATATCCAACAGAGGGATCGTCTTGGTGCAACAATCCTACAATACAGGGTCAAAGTATGAATGTTACACACTTCCTCCGATTTAAGCAAATGGAGCAAATCGGTTGGTTCTTTTTGAATTAGGTTTGGTGTAAGGGGCACCTTAACGGACTTATGAAGGCATCAATTAATTCATTGGCGGTTCCTGAGAAAACCCGAGAAACATGGTTTTTGGGCATCAAAACCGAGCTGTGGATTCCAAGACAGTATGCACAGCAAATGGATGATATTTGTACGATATATTCCTAAGATCCCAATCTCTAACAGCCTTGAAACTCTTCTTGATACTTTTATCCATGTCTGAGATGCGGAGGTTCAAAGTTAGCCTACTAGTACATGGAAATATACGCGTAAAATCTGATGTGAGGCAAAAACATAGCTTATAAAGTGACATAACACCGGGAAATATGCAATAAAGTGTTTCTATTATCATCACAAGGGTTCTTGGACCCTATAGTGTTGTAGTACTGAAGCACATTCAGAATTTTTGTGCGCATAAAATCCGGTCTGATGTGCGTTGTATCAATTTCTCATAAGTGAACTATCAAAATTTTACTGTCCCATAAAGTTCTTTTCATACGAGTGAAAAGGGAAAAGGTGGAACGCATCTGAAAAATGCTTTTATCAGAGCACAAAGAAGGCTAAGTGTTGAAAGACTCTGATTGAAAAGTAGGGTATCAGCTGTCTCATTCTGCCTTCCTCAGTTCCTTTAAAAATATTCCCAAAACTTTTGGTATGCGAACATATTGGCGCTTTTTTATGCTGAGAGAGAAGGTGACTATGGCACTGAGAAAGACACGATAAAGTAATAAATACTGGAAGATAGTAAACAGTTGTGGTATACAAAGAGGGAAGAAGACAATGTGTAACGTCCCCTTAGAAAAATTTGCAAATGACAGTGCTGGAAAACCTCTTACGTTATTTGTTTTCCAACACCTGAGCAAAACTGATCATCACTAAATTGACACATCATATTTTTATCGTAACGCAATCTGACTTCCAATAATCCCTAAAAAAAGAGTGGCCCTGACTAACAGTAACCTATACCTTTTATGAAACACTTACCTCACAAAAATCTTCGTTACTCGAACTACTGCAATACAGCGAGCGCCAATACTGCCAGCTAAAAGATTCTAACTACTGAAGGCACTAACTACTGATAGGCATAGTTAGCAAATGAAAGATTTTGATAGAGAACAAACAATGTATTTACCTTAATAGCGTTCAAAAGTCATCATATATATATCTATCAATTCATGATATCCATCTTTACAAATTTCCTTTTTCTGGCGGACACACGTCCAGATCGTCCGCTTATAGCAACCTCTCAGAACTCTGGCATCTCTCTCTTTCCACATTCACTACTGCTGGCGGCTCACCTCCAACTGCTCAACGCTACACGCTGTTCAAATCCAAATGCCCAGCACTACAATAGTGAATATTCCAACAATGCCAACCAACCACAGACTGCACACAGCACAGTCAGTGATTTTCATACAGAGCGCTACGTGGCGTTACCAACATAAAAACCTAAACAGCCTACTTGCAAATGGGACGTGAGGGAAAGAGAGGGACACAATGGCAGTGGGACATAGTTTACAGTGATAGGAAAAGAGTGAAGGAGACAGTACCAGTGGCAGACGAATAAAGAGGAAGTGGGTGAGAGCCAGTGACAATGAGAGACTGTCTATGACAATAACAACGAGGAAGAGAGAGATAGTGACAGTGAGAAGAGACAGCAGCAGTCGGAATGAATGAATGAGATAGCAACCGTATGAGAGAGTAAAATGTAGAAAGTGAGAGTGAGACAGTAGTAGCAGGACAGAAGGAAGGGAACTGAGGCTGTGGCTGTGTGACAGGAGACAGTGACATACAGAAGTAAAGAGATAAGGACAATGGCTGGGCTGAATGATTAAGTCAGAGTGGGCAAGGAGAAGTGTATGGGTGTGAACAACTTACAGCGATGGAGTAGTGGGCGTGAGCGAGTTACAGGTGGGAGAGGTCGTAGGAGTGAGAGATTAGTAGCATGTTAAAAAGAGCGCGAATATGTTCGTCTGCCAATATTTTCGGAAAGGTGCTGAGGTAGATAGCATGATGCAACTGATACCCCGCCTTCCAAGCAGTATTTTAGACTTTTTCCGCTGGAAATTCGAATGTGTCCGTAGACGCCCTGCTTATATCAGAACAACGAAAACTCAGTCAAGTTGCAAATTTAACTTTTTTTTATTCACTCGATGACTAGTTTCGGACCAGGGCCCAGTTTCAGATCATCATAACAGACAGTCAAAATATATTCCCTAAAATACGAAAACGATGTCAAAAGTGGGTACGTATTGTGGAGTGCTAACGAGCAGTTACAACGCTGTATGCGCTGCAACTGGTCCTTTGCACTTCATAATACGTATACATTTTTGACATGGTTTTTGCGTTTTTGGAAATACCATTTTAACAGCAGAACAATGAAAGACCCCACACTGCAGTTCACACCACAAACGCGTCGAGACACAGAGAGATAGTTAGTTGGCTGGCTTGCCCGGTCACCTGATTTGTCTCTGGCAGAGCACGTCTGGGATGCGATAGGCAGAAGTATACTTTCATACTGACCTCCAACCAGCAATATTCGTGAACTGAGAGACTACATATTTTAGGTAGGACAAGAAAATCCTCAAGATGACATATACAAATTGTTTGCTTCCATGCTACAACGAATACAAATTCGTCCCAATGGTCATCACGCCACATACTGATGTTTCTGTACAAACATCACCTGATGGGTTTTGGGACAGCGGCTGTTATACACGGCCCAGTCACATTAATGTAACTATCGGCTGTGTTCTACGTCAGAACGAAATAACCACTCAGAGACGGCAGCTGAAGCATGTCGGGGGACGCGGAAACTTGTGCTGTCGTTGTCGTAATACGGAAACGGAGCGATTTATATTACCTCCGAATGGGCATGATCATTGGCTTTCGGGACAAGGGTACAAGCATTTCCAAATAGGTGAAGTTTTCTAACTTCGCGTGCCACCGTGGTTATACAGCTCACGGAAAAAGGACGCCATCCAAAACCGGAGCTTCGGCAATTGTGGTGTACGACAGGCCATAGACAACAGGGGTGAACGATGGCTGTGGATATATGCACGGGCGAATGGACGTGCAGCTGTTGAATAACTGACCACCCGCCCGCCCGGTTTGCCGTGCTGTCTAACGCGCGGCTTTCCGGGAGGGAAGGAGCGCCTGGTCCCCGGCACGAATCCGCCCGGCGGATTTGTGTCGAGGTCCGGTGAACCGGCCAGTCTGTGGATGGTTTTTAGGCGGTTTTCTATCTGCCTCGGCGAATGCGGGCTGGTTTCCCTTATTCCGCCTCAGTTACACTATGTGGGCGATTGCTGCGCAAACAAGTTCCCCACGTACGCGTACACCACCATTACTCTTCCACGCAAACATAGGGGATACACTTGTCTGGTGTGAGACGTTCCCTGGGGGGTCCACCGGGGGCCGAACCGCACAATAACCCTAGGTTCGGTGTGGGGCGGCGGAGGGGTGAAGCGGACTGCGGTAGTCGTGACTCTGAGCACTATGGGACTTAACATCTATGGTCATCAGTCCCCTAGAACTTAGAACTACTTAAACCTAACTAACCTCAGGACATCACACAACACCCAGTCATCACGAGGCAGAGAAAATCCCTGACCCCGCCGGGAATCGAACCCGGGAACCCAGGCGCGGGAAGCGAGAACGCTACCGCACGACCACGAGCTGCGCGGTAGTCGTCGTGGGGTTGTGGACCACTGCGGCTGCGGCGGGGACGCAGCCTCTCCACTGTTTCTAGGTCCCCGGTTACCATACAATACAATACAATACAATACAATACAACTGACCACCCAGATTAACCAAGGGGCTACGAACAGTGTCTCCTCAACGACCGTTCCGCGAACGTTGCTGCATGTGGGCCTCCGCAGCAGGTGCCTGGCTGAGGCCCCCATCCTGGCTGCTGTTCATCGGCAATACCGCAACTTGACGGCCACTGAGTGGCGACAGGCGGCTATTTCAGATGATGCAACAATCGTCGGATGGGTACAAACTGGCGGACGGACCTTTATGGTCTTGGAAATATTTTCGTGGCATTCTCTGAGCGATTTCGTCATTCTAGAAGGCAGAATAGTTCAACACAAATATGCGTCCCTCCTAGAAGGCCATGTCCATCCCAACATGCAGTTTGTTTTTATCTCGGCACGACGGCATCTACCAGCAGGACAATGCAACGTGCCGCACAGTTCACAGAGCACGTGCGTACTTCAAAGACCAGCGGGATGAGGTTACCGTACTCCGCTGCGCACCAAACGCCCCGGATTTAAGCCCAATCGAGAACCAGCCGGACCACCTCGGTCTGGCTGTTAGCGTCATGGATCCTCAACCGAGAAACATCGCAGCTAGCCACGGCATTGGAGTCGGCATGGCTCCACATCTCTTGCAGGATATCCTGGACGTCCGTGCTGCAAATGGTGGTTATTCGGGCATGTCACAGATGGTCACATTAATATGACTGGATGTGTACGAGGGGGGACCCAAAAGAAACCGGACTCCGAGGGCGCTGCCACTCGTAGACGTAGTGCAGGGTTCTCACGCTAGATGGTGTTGGTAGAGACCTTCATGAAACAGCTATGCAGATGGCGTCAGTGTAGAGCTGAACGTGCAAGTGTGGTATTGTGTTTCTCTGACTATTGGCGGGTTACCTCTGCGAAGTCATTATGGCAACTTCAAAAGAACAAAGAGTGTGTCTGAAATTTTGTTTCCTGCTTAAAAAAGAAACTGCAACGGAGACACACCAAATGCTTCAGGAAGCTTTCCAGGAAGACGCTATGAGCCGCACACAGGTTTTCGAGTGGTTTGGGCGCTTTAAACGTGGTGAGATGTGTGTTGAAGACCAAGCTCGTTCTGGACGCCCTTCAACATCGCTAAATGAGGAGAATATTGAAAAGGTCCGCCAAAAGATCAACGAGGATCGTCGCCAAACGATCGACCAAATTTCAGCAGAGACAGGAATTAGTTGGAGCTCGTGCCAGCGGATTTTGAGTGAGGATTGGCACATGAGACGTGTTGCTGCTAAATTTGTTCCACACCTTCTCACACAGGAGCAAAAAACCATACGCACGAATTTGTGTCAGGACTTAGAGACTGCACGTGATCCAAACTTCTTGAACAAAGTCATTATAGGGGATGAGAGTTGGTGTTACGGGTGTGACCCAGAAACCAAGCAAGCGTCAAGCCAGTGAAGGACTCCCAACTCTCCCAGGCCAAAAAAAGCAAGACAAGTGAGGTCAAATGTGAAGACGATGATCATTGTCTTTTTTGATGTTCGTGGAATTGTGCATCGGGAATTCGTACCCCATGGTCAGACTGTTAACCAGCACTTTTACTTGGATGTTTTAAGGCGTCTGCGAAAGGATGTGAGGAGGAAACGCCCGGAACTTTGGCGATCAGGTGACTGGTTTCTGCATCACGACAATGCTCCAGCACACACGGACTTACGAGTGACCCATTATTTGGCACCTCAGAGGTGGTCTGTCGTTCCCGACGCTCCGTATTCGCCGGACCTAGCCCCGTGAGACTTTTTCCTGTTTCCACGAATGAAAAAAACGCTAAAAGGGGAGCGTTATGACGATGTGGAGGCGGTAAAAACAGCTTCGCAAAGGGCACTGGACAATGTCAAACTTGATGAGTTCCAAACATGTTTCTATCAGTGAGAAAAGAGACTTGACAAGTTAATCGCATGTAATGGAGAGTATTTTGAAGGTGACTGAAGTAATTTTGTAAAAAGGTTCATCAATAAATTTTTTATGACAACAATCCGGTTTCTTTTTCATCCCAAAAAAATGGCTCTGAGCACTATGGGACTTAATATCTGTGGTCATCAGTCCTCTAGAACTTAGAACTACTTAAACCTAACTAACCTAAGGACATCACACACACACATTCCCGAGGCAGGATTCGAACCTGCGACCGTAGCAGTCGCGCAGTTCCGGACTGAGCGCCTAGAACCTCTTTTTCATCCCCCCTCGTACATTGGCAGCAGTAGAATCGTTCTGCAGTCAACTTCAAATTCCAGTTCTCTGAGTTTTCTCAGTAATGTTTGGCGGGAAGGGTGTATGATTCCCTCCAGGAATTCCCATTTGAGTTATTACTACAATGCCTGCTCCTACAGATATGCTTGCATGTCTGAAGGAACAGATTATGGTGACGATTTGCAGCTGTAGTAACACAATGAAATTTTGTAGCAATTGCGAATATTTTTGACATCAGCTGTATTGGGCATGGATATGATCAAACATGAAAATTTATGCCGGACCAGGACCCAACACCGGAATTCTCGTTTATCGCGGGCAGTTGCCTTAACCATCTCGGCTATCCGTGCACTCCTCCAGCAACGATCCAAACCTGTGTGTGCCACAGTATCTACGTCCCCATTGGTCGCAGCTTATCTCCCATCCCACAACAGGTTTGATGAAACAAACGTGTTCAACGTAAGTTTTCTCGTCGTTGAGCTGTAATGTTTATTATTACAATAGCTTTCATTTTTCAGATGAACAAGGCCCAACGCTGATGACAGAACAGGTTATGTGCCTGGACCTTAATCGATCATATAAGTCATCACAATTTCTTGCAAATATGGCCTGTACCTTTACATATACAATCTAAATAAAATACGTGCAAGTATCTGGGAGGATTTCACTGACACCCTTTAAAAATTAGTCACAGTTTTCGAGTTATAAAAGTGGGTGTTTCTGGAGACAGCCGAAATACGCCAGTTTGCAACTAGCGCTCGAGTTGGTTCTAATGGCTCTGAGCACTATGGGACTTAACATCTGTGGTCATCAGTCCCCTAGAACTTAGAACTACTTAAACCTACCTAACCTAAGGACATCACACACATCCATGCCCGAGGCAGGATTCGAACCTGCGACCGTAGCGGTCACGCGGTTCCAGACTGAAGCGCCTAGAACCGCACGGCCACACCGGCCGGCAGCGCTCGAGTCCCAGCGGTTACTGAGAGGGAACAACCTTAGCAGTGTAATTTGTAGGAAACTACTTTTACTTTAGGATAGGGAGATTACATACGAGAAGTTCATAGTTTCTGAGTTACAACCAAAAAACCGTCAAAAATGCAGATTTTTTACCTCATCTGCATCTTTTCGATGTTGCATCACAAAATTTTGTTGACAAACCTGAGATTCGGATACAGCACCATGAAAGACGTGTAGAATGGAAGATATCGGGCCTACTCCACATCTTTGCCGCTAGGGCCTCTTTCGAGCACAAATTGGTTGCATTATTTTTAAGAATACCCCGCCATTTGAGTGTATGATTGTTGTGTGCAATCTAGTTTTGTGTCTACCTGCTTTGGACCGACTTTCCCATGATGTGCTTGTACGATAATGTGTTGCATTCCTACAAGCTGTTAATTTTGTACCATTTGTGTCATGGTAAGCAAATGTGTTGAACTATGTATTTGTCATCATGCACAGTACCCCGAAAAAAGACGTTAATGATCTAAGAACATTGTACTCGACAACGGCGTGAAAGCCGAAATGTAGATTGTACAAAAGAAGTAGACAGCCAAATGGTGGTGCATTCTTTCAAAAAATACCGTTTGACTGTGGCTCAGCGCCATCGAAGACTTTCAGTGATGATGCTATGGGCATCACACAGATTTAGCAGCTTTCACTCAGTTAATACTAGGCAGAAATCAAATCTGCATGTAGAATGCACTTCCTTGACTCTTGTGCAGAAAGGAGTGCAGTATTCTGCTGCATCCATTTTCAATAAGCTACCACAAGAACTCAAAAATCTTAGCAGTAGCCCAAACTCTTTTAAGTCCAAACTGAAGAGTTTCCTCATGGCTCACTCCTTCTATTCTGTAGAGGAGCTCCTGGAAGAGCTAAAAAATTAAGCAAATTCCAGTGTTACGTAGTTGATTTTCTTCATTTAAACTTACGACTTGTCACCTGAATATGTTTTTTTATATTTCATTTTATCTGTTTCTAATATCGTGCTATAATTTCATGTATTGACTCGTTCCATGACCATGGGGACTTCTCCTTAATTTGGTCCCACGGAACAATAAATAAATAAATAAAAATAAAAATAAATTAAGGAGTGGTACACTCAGTTTAAAGACAGCTGCACATCATGGACAGCGAGCCTTGCTCCGGTCGGTCATCAACATGCTGACATGACCATGTCATTGCCAAAGTGAACGATGTGGTGATGCGGGATCGTCGTGTGGCTATCAGAGAAATTGCAGATGAGATCGGCATCAGCACTTTTTCGGCACATTCCACTGTGACTAAAGATTTGGCCACCATAACAGTGGTAGCGAAATTCATGCTGAAGCTGCTGACAGCAAATAAACATCATGTTGAAGTCTCACATGACATGCTGGACTCCAGAAACAGGGGCCACGGCGGTTCTAGGCGCTTCAGTCTGGAACCGCGCGACCGCTACGGTCGCAGGGCCGAATCCTGCCACGGGCATGGATGTGTGTGATGTCCTTAGGTTAGTTAGGTTTAAGTAGTTCTAAGTTCTAGGGGACTGATGACCTCAGATGTTAAGTCCAATAGCGCTCGGAGCCATTTGAACCATTTGAAGCCAGTGGCCACGACTTCGTGAACAACATAATGGCGTACAGGTATGACCCAGAAACAAAATCCCAGTCATCACAGTGGAAGCATTTCTTATCACTAAGACCAAAGAAGACCTCCCAGGTGCGCAGTAACGTGAAAGTGATGCTGACAGCTTTGACTCCCGCGGTGTGGTACACCATAAGTACGCAAAACTGGATCAGTCACCAAAGAGTACTACAGGGATGTCCTCCATCGCCTAAGGGATGCTGTGCAGCACAGGAGACTGGACTTGCAGTCAACAGTAAATTGGCGCCTCCATCACAACAATGCTCCAGCACATTCCTCGCACTTGATTCGGACTTTTTTTTGCCCAAATACAGATTCTTGTGCTTCAACATGCTTCTCACTCTCCTGATATGGCCACTGTGACTTCTGGCGGTTCCCCAGACTCAAGAGACCATCAAAAGGAACACAGTTTTAGACAACAGCGAACAATTAAGGCAGCAGCGAGATCCGAGCTAAACTCCACTCTGGAAGAGGCTTTTTCGACATGCTTCTGACAATGACGGCACCTCTGGCAGAAGTGTGTGGAGTCCCAAGGGAAGTACTTTGAGGGTGATAAGGTGTATAAAACTCCAGGTATGTCAGTTCCTTCCCCCGGCCAAAGACCAGATACTTTTCTAACAGACCTTGTACATTTAAGAACATGGAAATGTGTTTCAATAAATTTTAATTTTTAGCAACTATATTACAACCCTAGCAGACCCATGGTTTTAATCTTCAACAAATTCGTAACAGCTGTGAAACTTAATGCAAACAAACACCTCAGTTCCCTCCAACTACTGCTGCACTTGCCCTCTCTGAAGTATTGTTCATCTCCTAATCTCTTGTCGCTAACTTGAATCATTGTACACTGATCAGCCAGAACATTATATGACCACCTACGTAATAGCCAGTATGTCCAACCTTTGGCACGGATAACAGCCACTGTGCATCATGGCATTAAAGCAATGAGGCCTTAGTGGGTTGCTGCAAAGAGATGGCACCATCGAAGACTTGTCTGACTCCATTATCTCTGTGAAATTGAATTGGGATTCTGTGCAGAACTGGCGATTAATTTGTTTGCTGTGAAGACGACATATTGTATCACCGAAACCGGTCCTAATATATACAGCTGAAGCTACAATTATTGCACTTATGTATACATCACAATCGTGTTGATGATAAACAACAGTGGTATAATACACTCCTGGAAATTGAAATTAGAACACCGTGAATTCATTGTCCCAGGAAGGGGAAACTTTATTGACACATTCCTGGGGTCAGATACATCACATGATCACACTGACAGAACCACAGGCACATAGACACAGGCAACAGAGCATGCACAATGTCGGCACTAGTACAGTGTATATCCACCTTTCGCAGCAATGCAGGCTGCTATTCTCCCATGGAGACGATCGTAGAGATGCTGGATGTAGTCCTGTGGAACGGCTTGCCATGCCATTTCCACCTGGCGCCTCAGTTGGACCAGCGTTCGTGCTGGACGTGCAGACCGCGTGAGACGACGCTTCATCCAGTCCTAAACATGCTCAATGGGGGACAGATCCGGAGATCTTGCTGGCCAGGGTAGTTGACTTACACCTTCTAGAGCACGTGGGGTGGCACGGGATACATGCGGACGTGCATTGTCCTGTTGGAACATCAAGTTCCCTTGCCGGTCTAGGAATGGTAGAACGATGGGTTCGATGACGGTTTGGATGTACCGTGGACTATTCAGTGTCCCCTCGACGATCACCAGTGGTGTACGGCCAGTGTAGGAGATCGCTCCCCACACCATGATGCCGGGTGTTGGCCCTGTGTGCCTCGGTCGTATGCAGTCCTGATTGTGGCGCTCACCTGCACGGCGCCAAACACGCATACGACCATCATTGGCACCAAGCCAGAAGCGACTCTCATCGCTGAAGACGACACGTCTCCATTCTTCCCTCCATTCACGCCTGTCGCGACACCACGGGAGGCGGGCTGCACGATGTTGGGGCGTGAGCGGAAGACGGCCTAACGGTGTAACGGGACCGTAGCCCAGCTTCATGGAGATGGTTGCGAATGGTCCTCGCCGATACCCCAGGAGCAACAGTGTCCCTAATTTGCTGGGAAGTGGCGGTGCGGTCCCCTACGGCACTGCGTAGGATCCTACGGTCTTGGCGTGCATCCGTGCGTCGCTGCGGTCCGGTCCCAGGTCGACGGGCACGTGCACCTTCCGCCGACCACTGGCGACAACATCGATGTACTGTGGAGACCTCACGCCCCACGTGTTGAGCAATTCGGCGGTACGTCCACCCGGCCTCCCGCATGCCCACTATACGCCCTCGCTCAAAGTCCGTCAACTGCACATACGGTTCACGTCCACGATGTCGCGGCATGCTACCGGTGTTAAAGACTGCGATGGAGCTCCGTATGCCACGGCAAACTGGCTGACACTGACGGCGGCGGTGCACAAATGCTGCGCAGCTAGCGCCATTCGACGGCCAACACCGCGGTTCCTGGTGTGTCCGCTGTGCCGTGCGTGTGATCATTGCTTGTACAGCCCTCTCGCAGTGTCCGGAGCAAGTATGGTGGGTCTGACACACCGGTGTCAATGTGTTCTTTTTTCCATTTCCAGGAGTGTACTTTCCATTTCCGTCAGTGTATGTTATAAATATACCTTCCGATGAGCAACAGGTCCGGATAGTTATTGTGCCCACGCACGGACATACGTTTGGCGCCTACGGCCGGTTTCGTCGCATCGCCTGTCTGGACCCGCCGAAGAGCCGAGCCGTCTGGGTGGCGAACGGGGGTGGCGGCGGGTGGCCGCGGCTGAAGGAGAGACGAGAGACAAACGCGCCGGCGGCTCGCTATTGCTTTCCGCGACGCGGCGGCAGTCTGTGAATCGAGAGCCCGGCCGCGCATGCGCACTCGGCCCGCCGCGACCCTCCCACCTCTGCCGCCCGGCGCAGCTCGCGGCGGGCTGAATGGACGGTCAGTAGCAAGGCTGCCGCAGCGGCAGCAGGTCACCGGGGAGCGTGCGTGTGTCGCCGTGTTGTCGGTGCGCTGTGTCTGTACTGTGCGGTCGCGATCGTGTGGTGCGCTCTACCAGACAATGGATAACGGCGGCGGGGCCGCGCTCGAGGATATCGACTGCAAGATCGTGCTCGTGGGTGACTCCAAGTGTGGCAAGACGGCGCTCGTCGAGAGATTCGTCTCGGACAAGTTTGTCGAGGTGAGTCCATGCCGGCACGGAATTCCGAAGACGCGACGGTGTGAAAGCACCGTTCTGTGTGTTTTTGGGCGCAAGGCCCTCTTTAGCACACATGGGGCGCATTCCAGCTGCGTCCATCTGTTATTGTTGGCAACTGTGGAAACTATTGCACGAGAGCCGTAAAAGCTGTCAGATTTTTATCGCGTCCTGCCGTTAACGCTTTGTCAAAGTCAAAGGAAAGCATCGATATAGTTTTGGTTTATCAACATAAATGCATTTAGTGCATAGTGATGCAGTTTTTTTTTCCTTTCCCAACAGCACACAGACGCTTGTCTACTTGCGAGGTAATAACCATTTTAAAAGTGATTTGTAGAAACATTTTTTCCTGCTCATCCTGTGAAGAGCAGTGAAGCTGATGTTTGAGCGTGTGGTGTGTTCACAGACATAACACTCTTCAACGACAGTCCCAGATTCTAGCACCTGCTGACACCTATAGTCACCTGATTCCGTTACACAGACGCATCTTGGTTAACTAACTTTTCACCTTAGAAGAGACAGAAGCGTCACTTTCTATAGAGTTGACATTGAAACTTCTTGACGAAGACTGTCTCTATATCCAGAGGAGGTGGTGCCTATTTGTTGTGTGAAGATGCTCACTGGATTATGTACCAACAGTTTTGCCCAGCCTGCGATCAAAGTTATCGAAACATAGCTGCGCATAAATCGGCTTTAAGCACTCTTTTTTTCTGAGAAGTAAGTACACTGAAAATTTTACAAACTTTTGATTTCTCTGAAGTTCATAGACTGTGTGGCATTCCTGTTGGAATTTACGCGCTTCTTGTACCTTTTTTCCTTTTCTACGCTGCGGCAGGTAATTGTTGGCCTTTCTACTGTGTTCGCCCAGTTATTAGACATTGATTAGGATCAGTTTCGTGCGCTGAAGCAGAACTTACCCAAAAATGCGAAACGCTTACCATATTATTTCGCTTACAATTTTCTGGAGAGCAGTTCACATTGAGTGTTGTTGCTTCCTACAATTTAACGAAACGCATCATGAGACACAGAGATGTAACGTTGCAGCGAAAGTATAAATACTGCGTAAGGAGTGGAAAACATGCGGTTTGAGAGGAACTAAGTAACGCCGTACGATGAATACGTTCAGAGACTAAGGTGATATTCGCTCAAATGTACCATTTGTGGGTACACACATATACCCACTGAACAAAGTCCCTCCCCTACCCACGCAATCGCACAGAATTGATGAAACTAAGAAAATTGTTGTATTGGAAACGTGCGCAGGGTTTTTTTTTTATCTGCGAAAAATGCGACAAGAGCCACCGATATTTTCCATGGAAATAAAATATGCTATGTTCACTACAGCACTGTACGCCCCCGGTAGCTGAGTGGCCAGCGCGACAGAATATCAATCCTAAGGGCCTGGGTTCGATTCCCGGCTGGGCTGGAGATTTTCTCCGCTCAGGGACTGGGTGTTCATCCCCATAGCCGAAGTGACGTCAAATCGAAAGACTTGCACCCGGCTAACGGTCTACCCGACGGGAGGCCCTAGTCGCACGACATTTACTACAGCACTAACTTAATGGTCCCGAGGAGCATAATAAAGTAATTTGCATGAAGTAAGGCGTACTGAGTTGTGAATTTTTGACTCTAACGTGACATTTCAATGCTCTATCGGAAGAACTACCCAGCACCGATTCTCAATAATGTACTTCCTGTAGCTAAGTAAGGACAGCTCTTGGCAGCTTGGAGCCAACTTGTACTTTCAAAAGGGCGCCCATTCTGCACTGTGGCACCCTAGTATTGCGCGTCCTCCCTGCCTTCGATTTTTGGTATTCTTTTCTAGTACCTGATGCTGAATGTCACTGAGTTCGACGACTGACGTGCATTTGATAATGTTTGCATCCCTGATTGTTTAATCAAGAAATACGATCCGAGCAGATATTCTCATTTACAAGGGTTTTGAAATCCTGGATAAACACGATATCGAAAGGTCCACAGACAGTGTGACAAAACTGTAGTAGAAGAAGATCCTCGTGTAGTGCTGAAGCGGTGATGCAACTGCCGGCGACTGTTAGGACAGCTCAGCTGTTGAGTCACTGGCGCCAGCAGACAGCGTCAGTTCAGATTCCACTCCCGCCAGACGTTCCGAGGTGCGGTGGAATGCGAGCTCTTGTCCGCAAACGGTAAACTCCAGTGCTGATGCAAGTACGGGACTCAAATGGCTGTTTCGTTGCTTAACAGAGAATAGGCTGCACTGAGTTTCCTGACAGGTAGAGCTAGCTATTAATCGTGAAACTGAAATGTGAATGACATCATGAGACAATCTTGCTAAGAACGTGCCCCTGGGCGTTGCTTTTGGCAGCATTCACATTCCCTACAGTCGCCTCTGCTCGCTAAGTTTAGCGTATCTGTAAACGCCGATGACATTGCATTTAATAACTTGGCCTCAAGAAAACTGATACGATGCATAGACCGAGGTGTTGAACGTAGTCGAGTGTGATTTTTACATTAATGGATCAGCTGAATATTGATTGGTATGGCACTTATCCTGTATAACGGACTCTGTGAAATGGATTTTATAATCGAACTTGGGGTTCACAATTGGCAGACACATTTTGTTCTGATTTTCTGCTGGTACATGCCCAATCCTATCGTTCCCATATAACCAGTGATTCAGACTCAAGAGTTAATTGTAAAAGAGGTAGTTTAGGAACGACGAGGTCTTTATTTAAAACTGTTCTCAGACTGTTCCCAGAATTCGTTTCTTCATATCTAATACAATTCAGCTCAGAACCAAAGTAGTGAAGAAAGTAAGATTCATGCAACGGTGACTTGCAAATCAGGATTTGCTCTCATCAGAAAAATGTTTTCTGGTATTAGCATCAGAGCTGTACAAGTGCTCGAAGGAAGGTTAGAGCCCAGCCTTCTGCCGATATGGCCTTTAACGACTGCGGAATACTTAAAAGGACAAAGGTAGAAGAGTTGTTGTGGAATCACTGGTAAAACCATCCCTTTTAAGTGACCAGGTGGGGAGGACAGTGGTGGGACACGGCTATGCGACCCGTCCTTTCTAATAAGAAACCATTGTACCATATAGTTCGGTTCGGGTTTGAATGTCGGCCTGTTACACTTTTAGCCTGTCAAGGGGATCAGGACTTTAATAAGTTTAACTGTTGAGCAGAAGAATTTCTTAGTGTCACGTTGGTTTCAGTTCAACAATACAAAAGACAATTCTTTCATCTCTTGTTTCTAATGCCATCCTATTTACTTCAGGAGTGTATATTAAGGACTTGGGAAACTTTGTCTACTCACTGTCTTAGGTATTAACTCAGTTTCTTCCTGTTTTCTTGGATTTGGTTTCCTAACATATATAGATATTCGATTCATTTTAGTTCTGTCTCGCCCATTGTATCCTGACCGCTATGAGAAATCCCGTTTTGGTTCCTGGTTTTCTTTCTTCCTTTTTTTTTGTGGATTAATGCCTCACTAATAGTTCATAAGCTTTTCATGCCACAAGTGTGGCAGGTTAAAATAACATGTCAGCTTATTGGAAAACCTACTTCATCAAAGCGACCGCCAAAATATTGTACTCCCCCCTCCCCCGCGAATGGTTTATTTAAGGAAAGTATTACTGGTGGTTATCTCCCGTAGGAGATTGAATCTCTCAAATTTTATGTCCACGGTATTTTCGCGGGATACACATAGAAGGATGCAATATACTGGGTAGCCATTGTAGGACCTTACGCTCTCGGAATTTTAACAGTAATCCATACCATGGAGCAGAACGCCTCTCATGAAATACCTGCCACTGGAGTTGGCTGAGCATGTCCGTGATACTTTCGCGCCTACTAAATCATCGTATAAAGAAACGCGCTGCTCTTCTTTGGATCTTCTCTATTTCCTCTATCAATACTAACTGTTAAGGGTCCCAAACTGATGCGCAATACCGAAGTATCGGTAGAACGACAGTGTTTTAAGTTACTTCCTTAGTGGGTGGACTACATTCCTTGAGGACTCTTTCAGTGAATCTCGGTCTGGTATCTGCCTTACCTGCGATTGGTTTTATGTGGTCATGCAATCTTAAATCGCTCGATACGCACACTATTAGATATTTAGTGGCTGCGACTGCTTCATTAAATTGGTCTCAAATTGTATAATCATACAGTAATGGATGTTTCTGCCTGTTTTTACCGAGCGAGGTGGCGCAGTGGTTAGCACACTCGACTCGCATTCGGGAGGACGACGGTTCAATCCCGCGTCCGGCCACCCTGATTTAGGTTTTCCTGAGCAGCCGAGGTCCCTGGACTATACATACACGAACTTACAGAAATATATGTGTGGCTGAAGGATGGTAAACCCACAATAAGGGGAGCAGCCGGATGGACGCCTTTTAACGGAGAAGCGTATGTAACTGAACATGGCAATCATTATGAGACAGACTTTGTTCTCGCAAACCCCTGGTGGATAACTGTATAAAATCTGTGTTCGTAGTACTCTGTGTCTTTTTTTTCGTCTCTGCACATACTATCTGCGTACACCGCACCTCACTTTATCCGTGTTTGCGACAGTGAGTTGTCGCCTGACGGTGGCTTAACAAGCCAAAAGCAGTATCGTGACAAAATAACGTTCAGAATATTGGGAAGCGTTTCCTATTTATTATTGACTCGTGTAGCTTAACGCTCAGTGCGCTAGTGTTCAAGACATGGAGATGAGTGAGACCCGGATCGAAACCACACGGCGGATTAACGCCCGTTCGTCTGTTACACCGGCCAGTCGGAAAGTCTAGGCTAACGCTGGTCTGATCCCCAACCTCAGTTTCAGAAAATACGACATATAAATTATTAAAATACGACAACAAAGTTTACATGATTCACAGACAGATGGTGCACACGACATTCTCAAGGTAAATGACGGATGTCGCGACAGGAAGGACATCTTACCACAAAATTCAACAAAATAAATCTGTCAAATAATGATAATAACAGACAGCGCATAACGTCATAACGCAGGAAAGTGTGAGAAAGTGGTCTTTGGGCGTCAATTCTATTTCATGCAACGTATATTTAGTGTAGGAAAAGCGAGAAGATGGCTCTGAGCACTATGGGACTTAACATCTGAGGTCATCAGTCCCCTAGACTTAGAACTACTTAGACCTAACTAAGCTAAGCACATCACACATATCCATGCCGGAAGCAGGATTCGAATCTGCGACCGTAGCAGCCACGTGGTTCCGTACTGAAGCGCCTAGAACCGCTCGTCCACCGTGGCCGAGAAAAGCGGGAAGAAAATAAGAGAAACTATGGAGCTTTCCGAGGCGTATGTAGTATCTTTTTCGTCGCCCCATACACGAAAATAAGAAGAGACGATGTTGTTGTACGAAGTATACTTCTCCATGTACGATGACATGAGGAGTGAGTCTGTAGATGTAAACGCCACTCTCATGCACCCTTCCGCAGATAGCGTAATCTCGTTTTCTCATCATTTTGCTTTTACGAGGGAGACTCAAAGATTTAATTATCGCTCCAAAAATAAGAAGTTGCTTGATTTTTTTTCCACGGTTACATATCTACAGTCGCGGTAAACACAGAAATCCTCGCGTTACAGTACCGTAGCACGCCGCCAGGCGAGCCTAAGCGAAATGACGCTGCTCATCGATGTAGTGAAGTCTCGCGTAGTAATTCGTTTTCACTATTTGAAGGTTGGTGGATGGAAATGCGGTCAGGATCTAGTGAGCTTAGGGTTTGTAAGGATGATTGGAACAAAAGAGAAATATTCCAATTGTAAAACTGATCGTTTTTCCAGCATTATTTCTAATAATTAATGGATACATCAGTGCCTATGGCGGCCACCGACTGGCTAAGTGGATCTACTGTCCAAGCGGATAGGAGAGGAAAGTCTGATCGGGTCGAGAGCTGGCTGGCAAAAGGGGCAGGTTCCTGGCTCCACGGCGCTCCATAGTCCGGACCCCGCCCTCTCGTACCATTTCCAGCTCATTAATTCATGGCCTGTTTCTACCGACGCTGGTCTGCAAGCGTTACCTCGTCAGCGACGCTGAACCAAAGCGTCATCTAGTCAGTGTTGCCGACTGTGAGATGGTTTTAGCATACGGCTAGTATTTGGTACCAGCTAGCCCAAGTGGACACATGGCTGCCGAGGAAACGTCGTTACTCCCACTGACGAATAAAAATTTTGCTTGAAAAAATGTATTTTCTACACAATCTACCGGCCTATCTGTACGCCAGCAAACCGTGATAAATTGGTGGAAGAGTATGGCTCCAATACTCCTTCACATGTCACAGTGGTAAGGTGGCGTAGACGCTTCCAGTGTGGTCAGAGAAGTCTGAATGACGAAGAACAAAGTGGCAGACAGTCTCTCGATGAAGAGCCAGGTATCTCTACAGAAGTGGAGGCATGGTGGTCGTCGAAGACTGTCCGTACCCGAAAGGAAGCGATTACGGAAAAAATTAAAATCAGTCACGGGTCAGATATGAACATCTTGCACGACAGTATGAACATGTCAAATTACCCCCCTGCTGGGTTCTGTTACTGCTCACGTCCATTCAAAAAGACCGCCTAGCTGAGGCATCATAGGAAATGGCAGGCCAATTCAGTGAGATCTTAAGACGTGTCATCACCACGGAGGAATGTCGAGTGTACCACTACGACCCCGAGCCAAAAGACCAAAGCAAAATATTGAAATATGTGGATTCACCACTGCCGAAAAAGCAGATGGTTCAAATGGCTCTGAGCACTATGGGACTTAACATCTGAGGTCATCAGTCCCCTAGAACTTAGAACTACTTAAACCTAACTAACCTAAGGACATCACACACATCCATGCCCGAGGCAGGATTCGAACCTGCGACGTAGCGGTCGCGCGGTTCCAGACTGAAGCGCCTAGAACCGCTCGGCCACACCGGCCGGCTAATCGAAGCAATCGTGTGGCGGGCCCCGTATTTGAAGGGTTTTGAAAGACTGGATTTCGCTGATAACTGTTCAACATCACGTTCGCGAGCGCTAAGTTCACAAATACAAAGGCGAAAATAATACCTCCGAATTTTTTGCGTGAAAACTCTTAAAGCTTTTTAAATAAAACAAAATTTATTACTGTGATACACCTTTACTCTTAATGTCTACATATTTATTTCTCAGTGTAGTCACTCTGCCGACGAACACATTTCTCCCAACGCGAGACCAGTTTGTTGATTGCGTCCCTGTATAATGTTTGACTTCCATCATGGAGCCACAGATTCGCCTCTGCCGACGTCGCTTCATCACTGTTTACGTCCTGGAAGTTGGCGCTGTATGGAAGATGACCAATGACAGTCAACCCAAGGGTTCTCCATGTGTGGACGAAATCTTTGAAATCGAAATTCGATTACAGCACGCTGTTTCTCCCGCATCGACATAGTTACCTTGCACCCCGCTGTGTTAGACGCCACAATCCGGGGCCCTCTAGCAGCAGAGGGCTGCAAATACACTCCAAGACAAAAGAAAAGGACGACGTTCCTCGAAATAATTATCTGAACGTTACGGAAATCGGTGTATGTGTCTTGCATGTAGAGACAAACAAATGGTTACAATTTCAGAAAAATTCGATGATTTATTCGAGAGAAATAGCTTCACAAATAGAGCAAGTCAATAACGCGTTGATCCACATCTGGCCCGTATGGAACCAGTTGTTCCGGCTTGGCATTGATTGATAGACTCTTTGGATGTCCTCAAGAGGGGTACCGTGCCAAATTCTGTCCAATTAGCGGGTTTGGTTGTCAAAACTCCGAGATGGTATCCCACCACTGTCCAGGGCATCTTAGTACACGTCTTCGGCCTGGAAACTCATTGGCTGGAATAGAATTGTCTTCATTGATAAATCTCTCTTCAAACAGCGCCAGTGACCAGCCAAGACGTGTCTGGAGACACCCCAGACAGCAATGGAATATCAGTCTGACTGTCACCCACCATACGGGCCAACAATAAGGAGTGATGATCTGGGATAGGACCCCATAGGAGCCCTTTAATTGTCCTCTGCGGTATCCTTACAACACAGCGGTACGTTGACGATATTCTAGGCCCCGGGTTATTGCCTTTCATGGCAAGCCATCCTCGGCTTACATAACAGGGAGATAATGCTCGCCCGCAGACGGCGAGAGTTTCTACTGCTTGTCCTCGAGCTTGCCGGACCCGACCTCGGCCAGAAAGGCCACCGGATCTCTTCCCAGTTGGAAACGTTTGGAACATTATGGCTAGGACCCTCCATTTAGCTCGGGATTTTGTCGATCTAAGACGCAAATTCGACAGAATTTGGTACGATGTACCTGAGGAGGACGTCCAACAACTCAGTCAATCAATGCCAAGCCGATTACCTGCTTGCAAAGTGGCCAGAGATGGACGAGCGCGTCACTGAGTTGCTCTATTTGTGAAGCTAATTCTCTTGAATAACTCATCCAATTTTTCTGAAACTGCAATCATTAGTTTGTCTTCAAGTATGCCACATACACCTATTTCCGTCCCATTCTGATAATTCATTCTTGGCGTGACTTGAAGATCAAAGATGTCGAATATTAATAACATTTGTTTTATTTAAAAAGCTTTAAAAATTTTTACATAAATTCGGAACCATTACTTTTCAGCACGCCCTCATAATATAGTATTGGCTCAGGTGAACTTTACATTAAGAAAAGAGCCTAACAAACATAACCCCCTATATTGCGTAACGGATAAATACTTGATGTGGTTTTCTGTCCCTGAACACGCACCTGACTTTCTATACACGCGTAATTGGTTCAACGGCATAAGGTCCAAAGAGTAAACCGCTTCAAGCAAGGAATAATTATTTCTCACTAATTTCCCACAATATTCATCAAATCAGAAGATGACTTGCACTACGCTCAAGTAGAAATGAAAGCTCACGTACCTTTTCAGAGTATCAATAAAACCGAGGAGTTACTTGAATGAAACAATTTCATAATATATTCTGGAAAATCCATTTACGACTACTGTGCCTCATGAAAAATATAACTCCTATGTAAATCAAACAATATTAAGTTAATTTTAATGTTAATAAATCCACCTCGGAGCAATAAGTGATTAGCATCAGTGTCGAAAGAATAGAGTACTACGACTGAGGGATTAAAATATATTTCGTGTCTTATTTTTAATCAGCAGTAGCTTCTGGACGCTCTTTGCTCGCCGAGCTGTTGTCAAGTTGCCCGTCACCGCTTACGCCGTGTCCGATCAGGTTCTTCGACTCCTGAGGGGTTGAAGTACTGCACGCCGGCACGTTGCTCACATGAAATGGTTTTTCGAGAACTTTAATACCACGACTGTCCTCCGCTTCCAGTCCTAATTTCATCCCCAGCTTATATCTTTACGCCTCTGCCTAGCACTATTACAAGAACTGGAACTTTAATAGTGGCAACTGTTTATTTACAACTTATACAAACACATTCCAAAGTTCTCTTGTCTTTCAAACTAGTCACCAACCTTGTGTATAAGTCGTTGCCAGCGATTTTGGAAGTCATAGGATACCCTTTAGCAGCGTCAGTTTTGTTGGTAGTTCGAGTGGAACGGTCTGTTGCCCGGCGAATCTCTGTAACATATCTGAAGCGAATGCCATCAAGTGCTTCCTTCATCTTAGGGATCAAGTTGAAGCCACAGGGGCTTATTATGCCCGAGGAGTGTGTTGGGTGGCACAGCCCTTGCCAGACCCATCGGTCGAACAAGTCAGTCACAACTTGCACCGGGTGCGCCCGAGCACTGCCCTGCTAAATGGTGGGCGTGTCCTGCGGAAAGTGTCGTCGCTTCTTTCCCTAAGCTGGTCTCAGACTGTGTTCCATAAATGAAGAGCACAGAGAGAAAAAAAAACAAAAACGGTGACACTTTCTGCAAGACCCGCCCATCATTTTGTGCGATAACGTTCGGGCGCACACGATGCAAGTTGTGAATGATCGACTGGGTCTTGGAAGTGTTGTACCACCCACCACACTCCTCAGATTTAAGCCCTTGTGACTTTAATTTGATTTCTAAATTGAAGGAAGCACTCATTGCTTCGATCGCAGGCTCGAATCCTGCCACGGGCATGGATGTGTGTAATGTCCTTAGGTTAGTTAGGTGTAAGCAGTTCTAATTTGAGGGGGCTGATGACCTCAGATGTTAAGTCCCATAGTGCTCAGAGCCATTTGAACCATTTTTGAAGCTCTCGTCGGACGGCTCCAGTCGAACCATCAACACAGCTAGCGCTGCTAAGGATGTCCTACGACTTCCACAACGCTGGAATGGGTTATACACAATGCAAGTGACTGCTCTGAAGAACAGTAGACTTTGAAACATAAGTCTATTCTGTATAAGTTCTAAATACCGGGTGATCAAAAAGTCACTATAAAATTGAAAATTAGCCGGCCGAAGTGGCCGTGCGGTTAAAGGCGCTGCAGTCTAGAACCGCAAGACCGCTACGGTCGCAGGTTCGAATCCTGCCTCGGGCATGGATGTTTGTGATGTCCTTAGGTTAGTTAGGTTTAACTAGTTCTAAGTTCTAGGGGACTAATGACCTCAGCAGTTGAGTCCCATAGTGCTCAGAGCCATTTGAACCATTTGAACCAAATTTGAAAATTTAGTAAACCACGGAATAATGTACACTCCTGGAAATGGAAAAAAGAACACATTGACACCGGTGTGTCAGACCCACCATACTTGCTCCGGACACTGCGAGAGGGCTGTACAAGCAATGATCACACGCACGGCACAGCAGACACACCAGGAACCGCGGTGTTGGCCGTCGAATGGCGCTAGCTGCGCAGCATTTGTGCACCGCCGCCGTCAGTGTCAGCCAGTTTGCCGTGGCATACGGAGCTCCATCGCAGTCTTTAACACTGGTAGCATGCCGCGACAGCGTGGACGTGAACCGTATGTGCAGTTGACGGACTTTGAGCGAGGGCGTATAGTGGGCATGCGGGAGGCCGGGTGGACGTACCGCCGAATTGCTCAACACGTGGGGCGTGAGGTCTCCACAGTACATCGATGTTGTCGCCAGTGGTCGGCGGAAGGTGCACGTGCCCGTCGACCTGGGACCGGACCGCAGCGACGCACGGATGCACGCCAAGACCGTAGGATCCTACGCAGTGCCGTAGGGGACCGCACCGCCACTTCCCAGCAAATTAGGGACACTGTTGCTCCTGGGGTATCGGCGAGGACCATTCGCAACCGTCTCCATGAAGCTGGGCTACGGTCCCGCACACCGTTAGGCCGTCTTCCGCTCACGCCCCAACATCGTGCAGCCCGCCTCCAGTGGTGTCGCGACAGGCGTGAATGGAGGGACAAATGGAGACGTGTCGTCTTCAGCGATGAGAGTCGCTTCTGCCTTGGTGCCAATGATGGTCGTATGCGTGTTTGGCGCCGTGCAGGTGAGCGCCACAATCAGGACTGCATACGACCGAGGCACACAGGGCCTACACCCGGCATCATGGTGTGGGGAGCGATCTCCTACACTGGCCGTACACCACTGGTGATCGTCGAGGGGACACTGAATAGTGCACGGTACATCCAAACCGTCATCGAACCCATCGTTCTACCATTCCTAGACCAGCAAGGGAACTTGCTGTTCCAACAGGACAATGCACGTCCGCATGTATCCCGTGCCACCCAACGTGCTCTAGAAGGTGTAAGTCAACTACCCTGGCCAGCAAGATCTCCGGATCTGTCCCCCATTGAGCATGTTTGGGACTGGATGAAGCGTCGTCTCACGCGGTCTGCACGTCCAGCACGAACGCTGGTTCAACTGAGGCGCCAGGTGGAAATGGCATGGCAAGCCGTTCCACAGGACTACATCCAGCATCTCTACGATCGTCTCCATGGGAGAATAGCAGCCTGCATTGCTGCGAAAGGTGGATATACACTGTACTAGTGCCGACATTGTGCATGCTCTGTTGCCTGTGTCTATGTGCCTGTGGTTCTGTCAGTGTGATCATGTGATGTATCTGACCCCAGGAATGTGTCAATAAAGTTTCCCCTTCCTGGGACAATGAATTCACGGTGTTCTTATTTCAATTTCCAGGAGTGTAGTTAGAGAGGTATAAATTGACACACATACTTGGAATGACATGAGGTTTTATTAGAACCACCTCATATTGCTAGACGCGTGAAAGATCTCTTGCGCGCGTTGTTTGGTGATGATCGTGTGCTCAGCCGCCACATTAGTCCTTGGCCTCCCAGACCTCAGTCCGTGCGATTACTGGATTTAGGGTAACCTGAAGTCGCAAGTGTATCGTGATCGACCGACATCCCTACGGATGCTGAAAGACAACATCCGACGCCAATGCCTCACCATAATTCCGAGCATGCTTTACAGTGCTGTTCACAACATTATTCCTCGACTACAGCTATTGTTGAGGAATATTGGTGGACATATTGAGCATTTCCTGTAAGGAACATCATCTTTGCTTTGTCTTACTTTGTTATGCTAATTATTGCTATTCTGATCACATGAAGCGCCATGTGTCGAAAATTTTTTGAACTCTTGTATTTTTTTGGTTCTAATAAAACCCCATGTCATTCCAAGCACGTGTGTCAATTTGTACCTCTCCATCTACATTATTCCGTGATTTATTCAATTTTCAAGTTTATACTGACTTTTTGATCATCCGGTAGATAGTTGTCACTATTTAAGTTCGAACGCTCATACTTTAAAAGTATCGATTGTCAGCAGAAATGTATCGCGTTGAAAAGTGAATATGTAGAGAAGTTTCGTGGTTCCGAGTAATTTTCGAGGTCATAGCTATAATTTTATGATTTGTTCTTTTTGCTTTCACGAGCAACAGTGTGGCTAACAGCTTTAAGGCACCCGCAAATGAACAAACTTGTCTGTCAAATGCGCCCTTGTCTAGCCACGGATTTGTCAAATGTATACGTACAAACGAAGTTTGTGAGCTCCACCTCACTTCGAAGCAGACGCTGTTCGTGTTCGTGAGTATTTTAGCGGTAGTGAGAATGTCAGCAAGTGAAGACAAGGCAGTCCTGGCACTGACTTTGGTACTGCGTTTAAATAAGAAGAAACCAAGACGCTGGTCCAGCAAGTGGCTTAAAATGAGTGAGAGATTTGCCAATGATTAGCAGCTGAAGGAAATGTTACTCTCAGAACCCGATGATTATATCAGCTTTCTTCAACTGGACAATGAAACCTTTAAAATCCCCTTAAGGCCCTCGTAAAAGTGGAAACTTCTCTGTCAATTTTTTGTATGTCCATCCTTTTGACTGGAAGTCTTGGGGAGTACAGCCGTTCACGGTTGTAAGAAAATGAAACGCCTACAGGTGTCCTTATGATCTTATTTATTGGGTAGCTACCAGTTTCGGCGCTTCACTGCGCCATCTTCAGGCTCTTAGTTGATGTTAAAGGGGTTATCACGATCCATATATACGCTGCATCAGTGGCCAACATAACTGGTTTACGCAGACTATCTGTAACAGTTATGTCAGCACTTCAGCCATCCTGACGACAAGGACGGCTGTACGCCTTTCATTGTCTTACAACTTCTCTGTCAAATTCGCTCTTATCTAGCAAAGGATGTGTCAAATAGGCCGTCACACATACCAAGGAAGATTGTCAGTTTAACCTTGCTTTTGAAGCAGAAGCTTTTCGTGCATGATTTTCTTTGGCACTAGTGGGAATGGCTACAAATGCAAATAAAGCATTTCTAACATTGACTCTGGGACTGTGTTTAAAGAAGCAGGAGAAAATCAGACGCTGGTCCAGAGGATTGCTTAAAATGAGGGAGAAATATACATACGAAAACCTGTTAATGGAAGTGTTACACTTAGAGACTGATGATTTCATCAGTTTTCTGCTGGTGGACACTGAAGCGTATAATAACTTCGCTCTCACACTGAAAAAGAAGACACAAGAATGCAGAAATTTATTCTCTACTACTTGCTACTCTAATGACAGTTCATTGAAATACACTACTAGCCATTAAAATTGCTACACCACGAAGATGACGTGCAACAGACGCGAAATTTAACCGACAGGAAGAAGATGCTGTGATATGGAAATGATTAGCTTTACGGAGCATTCACACAAGGTTGGCGCCGGTGACCACACCTACAACGTGCTGACACGAGGAAAGTTTCCAACCGATTGCTCATACACAAACAGCAGTTGACCGGCGTTGTCTGGTGAAACGTTGTTGTGATGTCTCGTGTAAGGAGGAGAAATGCGTACGATCACGTTTCCGACTTTGATAAAGGTCGGATTGTAGCCTATCGCGATTGCGGTTTATCGTATTACGACATTGCTGCTCGCGTTGGTTGAGATCCAATGACTGTTAGCAGAATATGGAATCAGTGAGTTCAGGAGGGTAATATGGAACGCCGTGCTGGATCCCAACGGCCTCGTATCACTAGCAGTCGAGATGACAGGCATCTTATCCGGATGGCTGTAACGGACCGTGAAGCCGCTTCTCGATCCCTGAGTCAACAGATGGGGACGTTTGCAAAACAACAACCATCTGCACGAACAGTTCGACGACGTTTGCAAAAAAATGGTTCAAATGACTCTGAGCACTATGGGACTTAACATCTGAGGTCATCAGTCCTGTAGAACTTAGAACTACTTAGACCTAACTAACCTAAGGACATCACACACATCCATGCCCGAGGCAGGATTCGAACCTACGACCGTAGCGGTCGCGCGGTTCCAGACTGAGGCGCCTAGAACCGCTCGGCCACAACGGCCGGCCGACGTTTGCAGCAGCATGGACTACCAGCTCGGAGACCATGGCTGCGGTTACCCTTGACGCTGCACCACAGACAGGAGCGCCTGGGATGGTGTACTCCACGACGAACCTGGGTGCACGAACGGCAAAACGTCATTTTTTCAGATGAATCCAGGTTCTGTTTACAGCATCATGATGGTCGCATCCGTGTTTGGCGACATCGCGGAGAACGCACATTGGAAGCGGTATTCGTCATCGCCATACTGGCGTATCACCTGGCGTGATGGTATGGGATGCCGTTGGTTACAGGTCTCGGTCACCTCTTGTTCGCATTGACGGCACTTTGAATAGATGACGCTACATTTCATATGTGTTACGACCCGTTGCTCTACCTTTCATTCGATCCCTGCGAAACCCTACATTTCGGCAGGATAATGCACGAGCGCATGTTGCAGGTCCTGTACGAGCCTTTCTGGACACAGAAAATGTTCGACTGCTGCCCTGGCTAGCACATTCTCCAGATCTCTCGCCAATTGAAAACGTCTGGTCAATGGTGGCCGAGCAACTGGCTCGTCTCAATACGCCAGTCACTACTCTTGATGAACTGTGGTATCGTGTTGAAGCTGCATGGGCAGCTGTACTTATACACACCATCGTAGCTCTGTTTGACTCAATGCCCAGGCGTATCAAGGCCGTTATTACGGCCAGAGGTAGTTGTTCTGGGTAGTGATTTCTCAGATCTATGCACCCATATTACGCGAAAATGTAATCACATGTCAGTTCTAGTATAATATATCTGTCCAATGAATACCCGTTTGTCATCTGCATTTCTTCTTGGTGTAGGAATTTTAATGGCCAGTAGTTTACCACAACGTGGGAACATGTAGCCCACATCGTCCTTTGAAGAATCGCACCCCAGCATGCATGTTATGCGTAAAATATTGATTTTGTTCGTAACGTCTCCTTTCATAATATAGGCCTATTGCTGGGAAAGATATGGTACCTCTACCATTTTGATGATTGTAAGGCAACTTTGTTTTTATCCTTGATCGTAGTTTCCATAGTTGTAAAAACTCACGATACAATAAGATAAATTTTAATAAAACATTTTTTTACTAGACTGTTCGCCGAATCATTGACACAAACAACGTCCGCCATTTTGTCAAACTTTTCGTCAATCAAAATTTCTCGCAAACGCAGTAAATGATTGAAAAACACGCAAACAGCACCGTACACGGTCAAAAGTTTGCAGACCGTAGTACGGTTTGACACATTGTTTGACGGTGTACGGGAACGAGCGCCAGCTAGTGAAGCGGTAAAGAGGCCGGCCATTTGACAGGTGAACAGCAAGGCGGGCCGTAGCGTGTGGTTTGCGCAGCGCCACAGAGCTGTAGGCACACAGACAGTCGGTGAGGCAGCGCCGCGCCGCGTGGCTTGCACAAGCAGCTGTGTGCTGCCCGGGTCACGTCAGCCGCTGCGGCTGCAGGCAACCCGACCCCGCAACCCCGGCTTGGGCTGTCCGTCACCTCACCTGTTTGTCCTATCCTACTGCTCCAGTACGGCTGCGACAACTCCCCCTCTTTCTCCTGCGTTCTCTTATCTTCTCCTCTTCCGCTTCTCCCACCTTTTGGAATGTTCTTACAGCCAGCTCACGTTTCTTTAAGCACACCTTTGCAAACTTCTCTCTCACACATCATAATACAACAAAAATAACTGACTGACGTTTCTGCGAATCGAGTGGTAGGGCCAGTCCACCTGCTGTTCGTTTTTTGTCGAGCGCCATGCAGGCTTTCCTTACTTCGAGTGAAGTTAGCAAATAGCGATCAGAATTTCGCCATTTTCGCGCTTTCGTGAAATGCACAGAACAACAGTAATGTTTGCAGTAGGTGATGATAAATAATCTGAATTACAGATAACAAAAATACAAGTACACAGGCGTATCGTGAATACACCATTCAGTGTCTATACATATTACATAAATATATGTGTGTATGTTCCACATCTCCTCATAAATCACTGGACCAATATCAACCAAACTTGGTACATATATCTCTTACTGTGAAGCAACAATCACTGTTGAGGTAACAATTATCTACCTATCATAGTTCAAAAAATATAACGTCATAAGTAACGAGATGCGTGAAAAACTGAAGCATCATGCATGGCGTTTAAATTTATTACTTGTGCGCTACTAATTCTATTCCCAATAAATTTCGGAGAGAGTATCCACATATTAATAAAACATTCTCGGGTTTCAAGGCGCGTCAAGTGGTTTACTGCCCACGAGCTTCCGGCAGAGATCTCCTCTGCCATTGTCAAGTGGATGACCGTCGAGTGGTTGTCATTGCCGTGCTTATAGCCGCCCGTCGCTCGTGACGTCACTGTTGCTCGGTCCCGCACCATATATGGTAATGTTTTGGCCGCGCGACCGCCGGGCCCGTTTCAACTCCCTTAACACCGGATCCCACGCTGTACTCACAAGGGAACCTCCACATCGCACCCCCCTCAGATTTAGTTATAAGTTGGCACAGTGGATAGGCCTTGAAAAACTGAACACAGATCAATCGAGAAAACAGGAAGAAGTTGTGTGGAACTATGAAAAAACTAAGCAAAATATACAAACTGAGTAGTCCATGTGCAAGATAAACATCTAGGGGAGACCGAGTTCAGGAGCGCCGTGGTCGCGTGGTTAGCGTGAGCAACTGCGGAACGAGAGGTTCTTGGTTCAAATCTTCCCTAGAGTGAAAACTTCACTTTCTTTATTTTTGCAAAGTTATGATCTGTCCGTTCGTTCATTGACGTCTCTGTTCAGTGTAATAAGTTTAGTGTCTGTGTTTTGCGACCGCACCGCAAAACCGTGCGATTAGTAGCCGAAAGGACGTGCCTGTCCAGTGGAAACCGAAAACATTTGATTGCAAGGTCATAGGTCAACCGATTCCTCCACAGGAACACACGTCTGATGTATTCTAAACGACACTGGTGACGGCATGTGCATCACATGACAGGAATATGTTGTCGACCCACCTAACTTGTACACTTGGTGAATGGGTAAAAAGATTCTTCTACCTTGCCCAATTTAGGTTTTCTTGTGGACGTGATAATCACTCCCAAAAAAGTGTGAAAACATAAGAGTTTGTCACATAAACTGCAACAAATGAATGTAACAGTTTCACAGTCGCACAGTTTTGTCTGTGCTCTGTAAAAACATATGTTTTTAACGTTTTCAAATTTTTCCGTGTGTAGACCGTCAAATCCTGCATATGTCCAAGCAAATATGAACATGTCCTGGAGCTTTGGAGAGCGAAGTTGATTATAAGATAGTGCCTGAACTTTGATAATTGTCTGAAAATAAAAAATTAAGATTTTCTCCCGAGGCAAGACTTGAACCAAGGACCTATGGTTCCGCAGCTGCACACGCTAACCACGGGACCACGTCGCTCACGGCTTTACGCCTCCCTAGATGTTGCCTATCTTACACATGGACTACTCAGTTTGTATATTTTGCTTATTTTTTCATAATTCCACACAACTTCTTCCTGTTTTATCGATTGATCTGCGTTCAGTTTTTCAAGGCCTATCCTCTGTACCAACTTATAACTAATTCTGAGGGGGTGCGATGGGGAGGTTCCCTGGTCAGCTGCCGGCCGGAGTGGCCAAGCGGTTCTAGGCGCTACAGTCTGGAACCACGCGACCGCTACGGTCGCAGGTTCGAATCCTGCCTCGGGCATGGATGTGTGTGATGTCCTTAGGATAGTTAGATTTAAGTAGCTCTACGTTCTAGGGGACTGATGACCACAGCAGTTAAGTCCCACAGCGCTCAGAGCCTTTTTTTTTTTTTTTTTTTTTGTACTCAGCTGCAATCCACCGTCTCTATTGAAGGTGTTGATGACCTCGTTTATCACGCTATCCCAGAAGCCAGCGTGATAAACGAGGCCATAGAGATTAGAATTTCTGACAACACCTTCAATAGAGACGGTGGATTGCAGCTGAGTACAGCGTGGGATTCGGCGTTGAGGGAGTTGAAGCGGGCCCGGTGCTGCGCGGCCAAAACATTACCATATATGGTGCGGGACCGAGCAACAGTGACGTCACGAGCGACGGGCGGCTATATAAGCACGGCAATGACAACCACACGACAGTCATCCACTTGACAATGGCAGAGGAGATCTCTGCCGGAAGCTCGTGGGCAGTAAACCACTTGACGCGCCTTGAAACCCGAGAATGTTTTATTAACGGATGTCGCCGCGAAAGCATGCATTCGTACAGTATCCACATATGCCACTAAGTGCACCTGCAAAATAATATCATTGTACCACCCATAGTTCAGTAGGTATGACGTCATAAACACTTAGGCGCCTCGGACAGCAGTGGGATCCGAACCCGACTGTCGCTCGCAATGCGGCCCGCCAGTCGTCATCAGGGGTGCCCTTTATTTTAATAGGAGGGACCCTTTGGTGCCCATCCGTGACACTCTTGCAACACAGCGGTACGTCTTCGATACTCTACCCCCCCGTTTTGTTGCCCTTCACGGCAAACCATCCTGGACTTACGGTGTATTTCAGAAACACAATGCCACCTGCGCGCAGCAGTGCTTGTCTTTGTGCTTGCCAAACGCTTCCTTGGCCAGCAAAGTTGCCGCGTTTCTCCCCAAATGAAAACGTTTGGAGCATTATGGACTGGGCCCACCAACCATCTCGGGATTCTCACGATCTAACGCACCAGTTGGACAGAATCTGGCACTATATCCCTCAGGAGGACATCCAACATCTCTTGTCAATCATTGCCGTAAGTACCTGCATAGGGGGCGTTACTGACCCGATTGATTTATGAAACTCTTTCTCCTGAACACATCATTCAGATTTTTCTGAAATTTCTATACACGTATATCAGACCCTACCTCTTTCCGACCCATTTGGATTTCCTTCGCTTTTTTCTTTTTTTTTTTCTTTTTTTTTTTTTTTTTTTTTTTTTTTTTTTTTTTTTTTTTTTTTTTTTTTTTTTTTCATGTACTTCATCCTGGTACTTACCGAGAGCCGGCCAGTGTCGCCGAGCGGTTCTAGGCGCTACAGTCTGGAACTACGCGACCGTTACGGTCGCAGGTTCGAATTCTGCCTCGGGCATGGATGTGTGTGATGTCCTTAGGTTAGTTAGGTTTACGTAGTTCTAAGTTCTAGGGGACTGATGACCTCAGACGTCCCATAGTGCTCAGAGCCATTTGAACCATTTTGAACTTACCGAGAATTATTACAGCGAGTACAGCGGTCTTTAACCATTTCTCTCGCTGGGTATACCCCACTGTATAGAGTTGGATACCTAACATCTGTTACATTGCTTAGTACCCTCTGCCATGCTGTTTCCAGTTGTTTGTAGAGTATCAAAAAGTGTCGGGAATGTTTGTGAAAAGTCTGAAATTTAGGAAACAGTGTTGCGAAGTACAGGGGCGTGCGACAGGTGTGTGTGTGTGTGTGTGTGTGTGTGAGAGAGAGAGAGAGAGAGAGAGAGAGAGGGAGAGAGGGAGAGAGGGAGAGAGAAAGAGAGAGAAGATAGACTATACAGAGAAAATGCGTACGTGCACTGCCTGCCGCATTTCGCAATTCTCGTGAGGCATGCATCATGCGGGGTACCTGGCAGCCCCTCTCGCCGGTGTCTTACACGTGTTCTCAGAGCGCTGGCAGCCGTGAGGCAGTGAGCAAAGCGCGGCGCGCGAGGAATTAATGGAGATAAGGGAGGCAGGCGGCCAGCGGCCGCGCCGGCCACACACGAACCTCCATTGTGCGCGCCCGCGTTTGTTCCGTGCCCCCACCGTGCGGCAAACAAATGCGGGGCACTTTGTTTCCCGCTGCGTTATTCCTTCTGCTGACAACCCCTGCGCTCTGCGGGCCTACATTCTACGTCTCCGAGACGAATGTTGTCTGGCAAACAGCGCGATGCACTACCGGTCTCCTACTATTCGACCAGACAGGAGAAGGGAAGTTACAGCCTCATCAGTCAAGTCGGGAAGATCGAACTGAATCTACATCTACAGTTATACTCCGCAAGCCACCCAACGGTGTGTGGCGGAGGGCACTTTACGTGCCACTGTCATTACCTCCCTTTTCTGTGCCAGTCGCTTATGGTTCACGGGAAGAACGACTGTCTGAAAGCCTCCGTGCGCTCGAATCTCTCTAATTTTACATTCGTGATCTCCTCGGGAGGTATAAGTAGGGGGAAGCAATATATTCGATACCTCATCCAGAAACGCACCCTCTCGAAACCTGGCGAGCGAGCTACACAGCGATGCAGAGCGCCTCTCTTGCAGAGTCTGCCATTTGAGTTTGCTAAACATCTCCGTAACGCTATCACGCTTACCAAAGAACCCTGTGACGAAACGCGCCGCTCTTCTTTGGATCTTCTCTATCTCCTCTGTCAACCAGACCTGGTATGTATCCCACACTGATGAGCAATACCCAAGTGTAGGTCGAACGAGTGTTTTGTAAGCCACCTCCTTTGCTGATGGACTACATTTTCTAAGGACTCTCCCAATGAATCTCAACCTGGCACCCGCCTTACCAACAATTAATTTTATATGATCATTCCACTTCAAATCGTTCCGTAGCAAACTCCCAGATATTTAACGGAAGTAACCGCTACCGGTGTTTGTTTTGCTATCATATAATCATACAATAAAGGATCCTTCTTTCTATGTATTCCCAACACATTACATTTGTCTATGTTAAGGGTCAGTTGCCACTCCCTGCACCAAGTGCCTATCCGCTGCAGATCATCCTTCATTTCGCTGCAATTTTCTAATAATCAGCCAGAAACTTCAACGAGTTTAATTTCGAATGTATGGACTAACCTACGGCGGAACATTCACCATAATTTCTAACTAATGCTCAAATAGTGGATCAAATGATTAAGCGAAGCGAAAACAAGACTAAAAAATTTTATAACGCATTTTTATCAGAATTCTCAGTGACAAATGGACAGATTGGGTACTATATTGACCAGCGTGAGAGCTAGTTTTGACGACAAGATTTAGTTGCCTGAAAGTAATCAGGGTAAAGAAACAGTTAATTAGTGATTAAAGGGAGGTCTAAAATAAATGATATTACAAGGTTTCAGAGACATTTCCAAGTCTGTATACAGGGTGTTACAAAAAGATACGGCCAAACTTTCAGGAAACATTCCTCATACACAAAGAAAGAAAAGATGTTATGTGGACATGTGTCAGGAAACGCTTAATTTCCATGTTAGAGCTCATTTTAGCTTCCTCAGTATGTACTGTACTTCCTCGATTCACCGCTAGTTGGCCCAATTGAAGGAAGGTAATGTTGACTTCGGTGCTTGTGTTGACAGGCGACTCATGGCTCTACAGTACTAGCATCAAGCGCATCAGTACGTTGCATCAACAGGTTAGTGTTCATCACGAACGTGGTTTTGCAGTCAGTGCAATGTTTAAAAATGCGGAGTTGGCAGTTGCCCATTTGATGTATGGATTAGCACGGGGCAATAGCCGTGACGCGGTACGTTTGTATCGAGACAGATTTTCAGAACGAAGGTGTCCCGACAGAAGACGTTCGAAGCAATTGGTCGGCGTCTTAGGGAGCACGGAACATTCCAGCCTATGACGACGAGGACACCTGCAATGGACGAGGAAATTCTTCGTGCAGTTGACGATAACGCTAATATCAGCAGCTGATGGGCCTCCACGGGTACACTTCCGCGAATGGTTCATCCATCAATGTGTCAATCCTCATTTCAATGCAAATGTTCTCTTTACGGATGAGGCTTCATTCCAACGTGATCAAATTGTAAATTTTCACAATCAACATGTGTGGGCTGACGAGAATCCGCACGTAATTGTGCAATCACGTCATCAACACAGATTTTCTGTGAACGTTTGGGCAGGCATTGTTGGTGATGTCTGGATTGGGCCCCAAGTTCTTCCATCTAATCTCAATGGAGCACGTTATCATGATTTCATACGGGATACTCTACCTGTGCTGCTAGAACATGTGCCTTTACAAGTACGACACAACATGTGGTTCATGCACGATGGAGCTCCTGCACATTTCAGTCGAAGTGTTCGTACGCTTCTCAATAACAGACTCGGTGACCGACGGATTGGTAGAGGCGGACCAATTCCATGGCCTCCACGCTCTCCTGACCTCAACCCTCTTGACTTTCACTTATGGGGGGCATTTGAAAGCTCTTGTCTACGCAACCCCAGTACCAAATGTAGAGACTCTTCGTGCTCGTATTGTGGACGGCTGTGATAACAATACGCCACTCTCCAGGGCTGCATCAGCGCATCAGGGATTCCATGCGACGGAGGGTGAATGCATGTATCCTCGCTAACGGAGGACATTTTGAACATTTCCTGTAACAAAGTGTCACGCTGGTACTTTCTGTTGCTGTGCGTTTCCATTCCATGATTAATGTGATTTGAAGAGAAGTAATAAAATGAGCTCTAACATGGAAAGTAAGCGTTTCCAGACACATGTCCACATAACATATTTTCTTTCTTTGTGTGTGAGGAATATTTCGTGAAAGTTTGGCCGTACCTTTTTGTAACACCTTGTATATGCAGTTAGAAGCGATGAATAAAATTTTTCTACTACGGGCAGGATTCGAATCCAGCTTTTCTGATCACATGACAGGTGTGGTAACCACTGCACCACCCTGGCACAGTGGCTGCGCACAAATGTACGGACTAGTGTAGCACACCTTTTTCCTCGGTCCAGATTCCCACTTACACCTCAGCCCCCTAAACAGCATTATAGAGGTTCTCCAACTGTATTGGGAGTAGCAGCTCAGCATCGAACGAAACGACATGGTTCCAGAGCCACTGTGCCACCGTGCGATGTTGACATAGTCGTTTGCACACGTGCCTAGTGGGCAGGAAACCTAGATCGAATACGCCACAAACTTGTCGCTTCAGTCTGCAGATATTCATCAAAACTAAAATACATCACGAACAGCTGCTGTCAGTTACGTAAACTGAGTGTCAAAAAGTGCCAAATCAGAGCATAAATTCAAATTTCTCTGCTTGCTTTCACCTGTGTAGTCTTAATAGCTATGGAGTGCCGATCGATATTACATATTATATTTCATGCTTTCCGAACAAGGCTTTGGAATAAACAAGAAAATTTAAGAAAAAAAAAAGAATAGCGCTTTGTGAAGTGATTCGTCTAAAAGGAAGCAATAAAGTAGATTAAAGAAAGATTCGACACTCCTTTGAATTATGCTAGAAATCATATACAGTCAATGAGTTGCCAACAAAAAATTTAAAACTCAAATGTTAACTTACTATCTTACAATTTGATAGAATACTAGAGCATATTTGTGTGGTGGAATTTTACCAAGTCGTCTCTTCACATGGCTAACAATAAGCATTTCAGCTGTTGTACATAATTGCTAGCATCATTCAAAGGTGTGTCAAATGTTTCTCTGATCTGTTTATCTCTTAACTTCAGACAAATCATTTGAAAAAAATATTAACCGGCTTTTTTAAATTTTTTATCTGCTTCCAAGTTGTCGTTTTTTTCCGCGAGAGAAATCGCGTAGTTATAACAAATGGAGGTGGTTCAGTGGTTACCACACTAACCTCGCATTCGGGAAGACGATGTTTTAGATCCACATCGGCTCATCCAGATTCAGGTTTTCCTTGATTTCCCTAAATAGCTTCGAGCAAATGCCGGGATGGTACCTTTGAAAGGGCACGGCCGAGTTCCTTCCCCATCCATGAAACAATCCGAGCTTGTGGCTCCATCTCTAATGACCTCCATGTCCGTGGGTGGTTTAACTCTATTCTTCCTTCCTTTACAGTGTGAAAATTTCAGTTTCTCTTCGTTGTAAATGATCAGTGTCTCTTGTTGATCACAATCAGTATGATTTTTACTTCGTGGGTGGACCACAGTCAGGTAGAACTTCTTGAAACAAATTTCTACCAGTTGACTGTAAATAACTATTCATTTGATTCACACAGTCATGATTTCGGCTTCTCATGTGCAAGATGAATGCTACAAAATGATATCTGACATTTGACGACATTAATTCAACTTGCACTTGAGAATGGCTACAAAGGCGATATCAAGATCGTGTGAAACAAATGAGTAGTAATTTACAGTCAAATGGCGGAAATTTATTTCAAAAACATTTGATATGCATCTCACAAGCAACAGTAGCATCACGCTATGGGCTTATAGGAAGATTAAGATTTCACCTCAAGTCAGAGGCGAGGTCGTCGGAGATGTAGCACAAAGGGAAAGGATGGTGGAGGAAAGTGACCATGTCGGTGTCAAAGGTACCATCTCAAACTCTGCCGTAAACAATTTACAGAAACCACAGAAAATGTAATTCTGCCTGGCCGTACGAAAATTTGAAGCGCCGTTCTCTCGAGTACGAGTCAACTCGTTACTTTGTAGATGTCACGGTCCATTTCCTTCCTCATCCTTCTCCAATTCCAGCTTCCTCTCCGTCTGTAATGACCTTCTCACGAGACATTAGACTCTAATCTTGTTTTCCACTCATTGCAAGCGACCCCATTGCTTTAGACCGAGCTTGTGTGACCATTCCAATTCATATCCAGATACAATTGTACTGCCAAATATTTGTGTGATAGAAGTTATGAATCACAAATCCTGGAGACTTCTTACCTTTTTTTCACATTTCGCGAAGTTCACAGCTTTACATTTCTCCATGTTAAGAACTGTCTGCATGTTACTCGTGCATCAAGTGTATTATTTTTTGGCACATCAAATTTCAGCGCCCACGCTAACCTCTGTAGCTTGACATTTGTGGCGAACAATGGTAAATGTGTGAAGGTGTATCTTCCAGCATTGAAATGCAGCGTTGTTTGCTGCCATTAGTTAACCCGCTGTATTCTACGACCCTTGTACTCTAACGTTCTTATCAGTGGCAAGGTCTTGAATCTGGCTGTAGTCTAGCGAAATCGATGATAGGTTTGATACCATATGGCCTCTGATGTTCGTGAAAATACAACGCAGATATGTGTCCGTTACGATCGTGATAGTTACTTACCTTATACGGAATGGAACTACCACTGCTGGATCTCATTCCCTGTGATAACTGTGTAGAGAAAAAAAATTGATCAGTCACACGTGTCAGTGAAATACGGAGCAATTTCAGTCGTTGTTGCCTTCTGTTCGTCATGCAGTTTCAGCGACAGCCTCCAAATTTGTACAACACTGTATGTGTCTGTGGGCATTCCTTTTCTTATAATATGTGGCAAAAATTAATGTCTTCACACTCATCATTACGTTCCGCTGAACATAGTAAAAAAATTATCATCACCTTATCGTGCTCGATGTCTGCCAGCATTCTTATACATTCACTTTTAGTATGCCTTACTATTTTGGGGCCAAGACAACTTACGAAGCTTTTGTATACAACTTGTATACGATTTTCAAACACTCGGGACAGCTTCTGGCTAGACATTACATGCACAATACGGGAAAGGATTTGTTTCCTCATTAAAGGTTTGTCATACGTGGGAAAGAAGTACAAATACACTGTCCGTCGGTCACTAACAATAATTTATGTCGGCGACATAACGAAAAATTCGTCGCAGTTGCTGGCTACGTTGCGTCCGTGATGCAACCGGCAAGCATTTTATTTCATTAACTGAACAATCAGAAACGGAACTCCGAGCAGCATCCAATTAAACGCCATGAAATCGGCCGTGATTAGTGGACAGTTCGAAATGTTGGCTTATTCGTCAACACATAGCAGTACGTAATCACAAATTTGCTCCTAAACTTCTGGTGACACTTTTGTTACGTCCAAAAACGGAAATCATAGTTACTTTCTTTGTTTGAGTCATACAGTAACATAGACGCTTAGCGTAATTCTGCAGCTAGCAGCAAAATTTCAGGTGATCTACGGCTAGTTGTAAGAATACTGTGCCTCATAACTCGCCTCTGTTATCGAAGTCACTGACAAACGGTGCTCGCCGGGAGATATCCCCTTTCCAATACTGCTCTTTGTAGAAATTTTCGCCACCGACGTTTGATCGACAAGTGAAGAAACGTGGGTTACACAATTACACGTATCGAGACCACTTTGGATTAAACCGCTAACCTCTTCGCAATGTTTCAAGATGTGATAGTAACACAGTCGGCGGCCATCCGTCCGCGGACGGTAAGTTTCATACAGAACGCTGAAGAGGAACCTGTATACAGTAATTCACTATCTTCAACTAATAGGTATTAGAATTGGTCTGGTTCGAGCCAGTAACAAGGTTGAGTACCTCATAATTCATACCGTTACGCTAATGATGAGCTTATTTCAAATCCTCTTGTGCTAATATCACTCAGCCGGAGATGCGACCGAGTTTCAGAATATTTTCTTCTCTTAACTGTTGATGAATGTGCAAAACAGATAACTCATAATAGCAAATGCCTACGAGACAGTTTTACTTACGTAGGAGAGAGTTTCTAATTCAAACAATCTTATGTCAGTAATCCTGTCGCCCAAGATGTGATTTCTGTTACCAGGCTGAAACGTTTCGTGCGCATCAAGAACATCGTGCAGGTTTTGACATCGTCATGAGGCCGGGTGGTTGCTTCCTGCAGTAAATAAGCACATCTACCATAATTCGTACACTGGATATGCACGATTAGCGTAACGTTAAGTGCTCGCTTCCGAGATAAACCGGGCAACTGCATGTGGCGTGTTAATGACAGGACATTTTTCCGACTTTCACGTTGAGTGGCTCGCTTGGACAATTTCCTAGGAGATAATTAATCGAAATCTGAGCAGCCCTCCTCCCGCCACCCCCCTCCCCTCCCCACACCCCTGTCGCCAGACACTACGAAAGCTAATACATGAGAAGCAACTCTACGCAAACACAGTGAGTTCCGTTTACTCTTTCTGGGTAGATAGTGTGACTTGATGACCTAGTGATTATGTGCCAGACGACTAAATCAAAGGATTGATCAACGGTCAGTTCTAGGATTTTTATCACTCCTTTCACCCCCGCCAATGTTTTTTAATGCGAAAAAAGCCACATTGTACCAAGGTTCGAAGTCTACGTAAAACTGTAAGTCTCCATATAACTGGTTGAGTGAGTCACTTCAGACGCGGGAGAAGACAACGACATAGAACCCCCAATAGGACTATGCCTTGTAAATTACCATTGTGTCTCGACCCGTCTTCAGATTGTGACAGTTTTATTTTTATTTACTTAAGTTCCCAGAAGTGTTAATTTACCACATTTACGACTGAAGTGACGCTAGTAACGCCGGGAAAGGCATTATAACTGAGAACATTATTAAAGATTACGGCTTTGGCGTCGTCTCCGTTTAGATTAGTGAATTGAAACGCATGTAAAATTTGGAAATAATAGAGGATATTGCGTAAAAACTAGAGAAAACATCCTTTAGAGTCCGATTCCAGCTTTCACTACAGACTCTGGTCTCTGCCACGCAGATGAAATATGTTGGCGCTTGGGACCGAGTGGAGAGGCGCAGTGGTTATCACACTAGAATTCCATTTGGGAAGACGACGGTTCAAATCCGCTTCGAATCATCCAGATTTAGTTTTTCCGTAGTTTCCTTAAAATGCTCCAGGAAAATGCCGGGATGGGTCCTTTGAGAGCGCACAGCCGGTTACCTCCCCCATCCCTGACAAATTCGAAGTTTGTGCTCCGTCTCGAAAGACCTCGAAGTTGACGGGACGTTGAACCTTAGTCTTCCTTTCTTGTTGCAGCTTGGGTGTTACAGCACGAGGGGCACCTGTCACAACGAGACCATGGAACGGTTCCATTCAAAAGTAATCATCACACACGTTAAGACATTTGTCCCATTGTGAGACAAGAGGATCAGTCCCAGCTTTGTAGAACACCATCGGCCGCTGACGGATCCTCAACCGCTCTTACTCTTCCTCTTCTTCGTTCGACTGAAAGCGACGTCCACGCATGTCTTTCTTCAGGTTGTCAAACATGTGGACATCGCACAGGAAGCGTCGGGGCTATACGGAGGATGTTGCAGTGTTTCTCAACCAAATCGCTGAATCGCAGCCTTCGTCCGATTGGCAGTGTGTGGGCGGGCGTTATCGAGCGTAAAGATGATTCAGGTCTGCAACATTCCGGTAGCCCGAGGGCAAACGACAAAGCCAGTGGAGGAAACATCATACATCTCTTCGCCAAAGAAATCCAGAGCTATTCACCTAACTTCTGGTAATGTCATAATGATTGCAGGGCCCTCAGGTCGCCGAGGTCCTCGAGCGTGGAACTGCAATCAATGCGCATCGCTATGAAGACACTTTGCAGAAAATGCGACTCTTCATAGAGTCAAAACGTCAAGCAATGCTGTCGAATGGTATCGTTCTTTTGCACGATAACGCCCACCCACACACTGCTAGTCGGACGAAGGCTACTCTTCAGGGATTTGGTGAAGAGACACTGCAACATCCTCCATACAGCCCTGATCTTTCACCGTGTGCTTTTCACATCTCTGCCGACCAGGCCAGTGGTATAAATGTCTTAATCCGCATGGTGGGTGATTTTGAATGGAACGATTCTATGGTCCCATTGTGACGGGTAGTAGGTGTTCGGTTTTTATTTGACTGCGTCTTGTATGTTGAGAGTGAAAGGCGCTTGTAAATGCAGAAAGTGTAGGGCGATTGGACACGACATCCGTTTCTTAATACACACATCAAAAAAGTTTTGCATCACCCCGGTTCCCAGAACTCCTGAAGATATTGTTGACTGTGGATATTGTATCACAGACACAGTCCCTTTTACTGTTAGAGATGTCACTAAACCCGCCCAAAGATGTAAACAACCACGCATGGGCAGCGCCTATTACACGGAGGGGGTCCGACAGCCGATCAGTTCCAGTCACTCCACCAGGAAGGAAGTGCACGGCTCGTGTTGTCTGTAGTTCGACTATGCCTAGACGGTCAGTACCGCGGTTCGACCACGCCCGTATTGTTACTTTGCGCCAGGAAGGGCTCTCAACAAGGGAAGTGACCTGGTGTCTCGGAGTGAACCAAAGCGATGTTGTTCGGGTGTAGAGGAGATACAGAGAGACAGAAACTGTCGATGACATGCCTCGCTCAGGCCACCCAAGGGCTACTACTGCAGTGTAGGGCCGCTACCTACGGATTATGGCTTGGAGGAACCCTGACAGCAACGCCACCATGTTGAATAACGCTATTGGTGCAGCCACAGGACGTCCTGTTACAACTCAAACTGTGTGCAATAGTTCTTAAAAGACATCATAGTCGCCGTTGACTGTATAAAATATTTATTATTAAATAATAATATATTTATTATTAAATAATAATAAATATTCTATACGGTCAACGGCGACTATGAAGTCTTTTAAGAAATGTTATATGACTGTGAATCCCACCCCATGAGAAGTTAATGTGTGCAGTAGGCTGCATGATGCGCAACTTCACTCCCGACGTCCATGGCGAGGTCCACATTTGCAACTACGACACCGTGCAGCTCGCTACAGATGGACCGAACAACATGCTGAATGGACCGCTCAGGATTAGCATCACGTTCTCTTCACCAATGAGTGTCGCATATGCCTTCAACCAGACAATCGTCGGAGACGTGTTTGGAGGCATCCCGGTCAGGCTGAACGCGTTAGACACACTGTCCAGCGAGTGCAGCAAGGTGGAGGTTCCCCGCTGTTTTCGGGTGGCATTATGTGGGGCCGACGTACGCCGCTGGTGGTCATGGAAGGCACCGTAAAGGCTGTACGACACGTGAATGCCATCCTCCGACCGATAGCGCAACCGTATCGGCAATATATTGGCGAGGCATTCGTTTTGACAGACGACAATTCGCACCCCATCGTGCACATCTTGTGAATGACTTCCTTCAGGATAACGACATTGCTCGGGTAGAGGGGCCAGCATGTTCTCCAGACATGAACCCTATCGAACATACCTGGGATACAATGAAAAGAGCTGTTTACGGACGACGTGATCCGCCAACCGCTCTGAGGGACCTACGTCGAATCGCTGTTGAGGATTGGGACAATCTGGAACAACAGTGCCTTGATGAACTTGACAAATATAGGCATGTATCCGTGCAAGAGAGCGTGCTACTGAGTATTAGAGGTACCGGTGTGTACAGCAATCTGAACGACCATCTCTGAAGGTCTCGCTGTATGGTGGTGCAACATGCAATGTGTGGTTTTGATGAGCAATAAAAAGGGCGAAAATGATGTTTATGTTGATCTCTGTTCCAATTTTCTGTACATATTCCGAAACTCTCGGAACCGAGGTGATGCAAAACTTTTTTTGATGTGTGTAGTTGGAGACAATGATGCACACGTTCAGTACTAAATGATGACTGATAACACATTAGATGCTTTCCTAGTCAGAGATTTGTGTTTCAAACGAAATATATTGTTTTAATGAAATGTTTGGCAGATTGAAACTGTATTCTGGACGATGATTCGAAACCGGAACCTTGCCTTTCGCATTAAAGCGCGCATAGACTGTACTATTTCTTTACTACTCACGACCTTTGAGTCACAACCAGAGCTCACAGTCTTACTTCCAAACCCGTTTCCAAACTTCACGACAGGGCTGAATATCTTACAGGACTAGTGCTCCTGAAAGAAAGGATGTTGCACAGAAACGGCTTAGCATAGCCAGCGAAAGGCACAGTTCGGAATTCACTTGCCGGTCGGGCATACAATTCTGATCTGCCACAAATTCTCAAACCAGCACAAATTTCCCTTCACAGCGAAATATTCATTCTGGATTTTGTATCAGCAGCTCGTGGTCCTGTGGGTAGCATTGTTGGCTCTCGATCACGGGGCTCCCCGTTCGAATCCTGGCCAGGTCGGTGATTTTCTCCGCTCGGGACTCAGTGTGCATTGTCCTCGTCGTTATTTCGTCTTCATCGACACGCAAGTCGCTCAAGTGACGTAAAATAAAAAAAAATGGCAGAACTCCCCAGAAGGGGATTTCCTGCCAGGAATACCACATGCGCGTTTCATTCCTGGATTTTGTTTTAGTGTTCGCCTGAAATGTTAGAAAGTGTGAGAAACAGCCTTGAAACAACTCTCTGTATAAAGCTTCACGGTAGGTTAAAACTGTGTCTCTTCCCAAGACTCCAACTTGGGACCTTTGCCATTCGTGGGCAAGTGTTGTACCGACTGAGCTACCCAAGCACATCTCAGGATTCATCCTGGCAGCTTTACTTCCGCCACTACCTCATCCGCTACCTTCCAAATAACACCGAAGTTCACCTGCAGGACTAGCACTCTTGGAAGAAAGGGTATTGTGGAGGCATGGCTTAGTCACAACATGGCAGATGTTTATGGACTGATGTTTTCAGTTCACAGCGGAATGTGCGACGATATGAAAGGGGAAGATCCCGAGTTCGAGTCTGGGTCGGGCACACAGTTTCAATTTGCCAGGAAGTTTCATATCAGCACACATTTCGCTGCAGAGTGTAAAAATTCATTCTGCGAAGTCTCGGTTTGCTCGTTGACGAGAAGTCGTCAATGGTCGAGCGGATTGCTACCTTGTCTGGTTGCACTCCCCGCCTGGCAAGATATCACTCTACATGCCACGAACGGGTCGATAGCCTGTTTACCACTGAAGTGCGGCGGAGCTGCGAGAGTGGGCCGCGACTGCTCCTCTCGTCTGAGGCCGCTACTTGCTTACCGCTGCGCCGGCTGCCCCTCCACCCCCGCAGATAAGACGCTAAGCAGATTAGCAGTCCGCAGCGCGGGCGACCGATAACTCGGGCGCGACCCGCTTCCGTTCTTGTGCAACGGGAACCTGCTCTGCTTGCAGTCCCAGAGCTACAGGTGCCTCGGTGGGAGTTCCTAGTTTAGTCCTGTTTGTACACGCCTCCTCGCTCTGGGTGTAGGCCGGCAGGCACTCAAGAGGCGATGTAATCAACGAGAATCTAGAGTACATAGCAGTCAAAGAGAATCTAGTGTACACAGCAATCAAGGAGAATCTAGCGTACATAGCAAGTAGTTGCCGGTGAAGCGTCAAGTTTCGGGATGAAGTAAGGTGGACACCAACGGAGAAATGCATCTTTTGGAGCACAGAATAGACGATTATGCCCCTGTTCAAAAGACTTTGACTGAAGAAGAAGGGCACCAGCAGCCCCATCCTGCCTTCATCAGCACTTTAAAAATTTCCCCAAAAGTTTCGGCATGCTCACCTATTCGCGCTCTTTGTTAGCATCTCACCTTCCGCTAACTGTAGCTCGCACACACTCATTAGTCCACAGCTGTAAGTCACTCATACCCATCCACTCCCGCTCGCTCATCCCCACGTATTCATTCAGCCCAACTTATTGTCATTATCTCCTTGTGTCTCTCTAACTGTTACTTCTCCTGTCTCACGTACACAGTCTCCTCCTTTTTGTCCTACTACTTCAGTCTCCTTTCACCGTCACTCTCTCTTTCTCTTTCTCTCCTGCTGCCTCATTCATTCCTTCCCACTGCTGCTGTCTCTTGTCACTATCTCTCTCTCTCTCTCTCTCTCCCTCTCTCTGTTCCTTGTAATCATTGTCATAGGCTCTGTCTCTCATTATCACGGACTCTCACCTACTTTCTCTTTATATCTCTGCTACCGGCACTGTCTCCGTCACTATTTTCCTAGCACTGTTCTGTCACTGTCAACTATTTTCCACCGCCATTTTGTCCCTCTCTTTCTCCCACACTGCCATTGTCTCCTTCGCTGTTTCTATACAGCAGCCACTGTCTACTATCTTCAAGTATTTATTATTTTTCCTTCTCTTTCCCGATGCCACTCACAAAAACGCGCTAATATATTCGCATGAGAAAATTTTTGGGAAAATTCTTAAAGGTACTGAGAAAGGTAAAATGAGGCAGCTCTTACCCCACTTTTCAGTGAGAGTCTTTCATTCTTCTGCTCAGAGAGGAGCATTTTTCCTGTTTCTCTTCTTTTCCCTTCTGTAGCAGGGCAAGACACTCATATGAAGAGAACTTTATGGGCCAGTAAAATTTTGATAGTTTACTTCTATGAAATTGAAATAACGCAAAACTAATTATACACGTCGAACCAGATTTTACGTCCACAAGAATCTTGCATGTGTTTCAGTACTACAACAGAGGGTTCCCAGAACCCTTATGATGATAACGATTCAGAGAACCCTTCTGGGAGACACTTTACATCATATTACTTAGAGAAAGCTTTTGACAATGTTGACTGGAATACTTTCTTTCAAATTCTAAAGGTGGCAAGGGTAAAATACATGGAGCGAAAGGCTATTTACAATTTGTGCAGAAACCAGATGGCAGTTATAAGAGTCGAGGAGAATGAAAGGGAAGCAGTGGTTGGGAAGGGTGAGAAACAGGGCTGTAGCCTCTCCCCGAAGTTATTCAATCTGTGTATTGAGCAAGCAGTAAAGGAAACGAAAGAAAAATTCGGAGTAGGTATTAAAATCGATGGAGAAGAAATAAAAAGTTTGAGGTTCGCCGATGACATTGTAATTCTATCAGAGACAGCAAAGGACTTGGAAGAGCAGTTGAACGGAATGGACAGTGTCTTGAAAGGAGGATATAAGATGAACATCAACAAAAGCAAAACGAGGATAATGGAATGTAGTCGAATTAAGTCGGGTGATGCTGAGGGAATTAGATTAGGAAATGAGACACTTAAAGTAGTAAAGGAGTTTTGCTATTTGGGGAGCAAAATAACTGATGATGGTCGAAGTAGAGAAGATATAAAATGTAGACTGGAATGGCAAGGAAAGCGTTTCTGAAGAAGAGAAATTTTTTAACATCGAATATAGACTTAAGAGTCAGGAAGTCGTTTCTGAAAGTATTTGTATGGAGTGTAGCCATGTATAGAAGTGAAACGTGGGCGATAAATAGTTTGGACAAGAAGAGAATAGAAGCTTTCGAAATGTGGTGCTACAGAAGAATGCTGAAGATTAGATGGGTAGATCACATAACTAATGATGAAGTATTGAATAGAATTGGGGAGAAGAGGAGTTTGTGGCACAACTTGACAAAAGGAAGGGACCGGTTAGTAGGACATGTTCTGAGGCATCAAGGGATCACAAATTTAGCATTGGAGGGCAGCGTGGAGGGAAAAAATCGTAGAGGGACACCAAGAGATGAATACACTAAGCACATTCAGAAGGATGTAGGTTGCAGTAGATACTGGGAGATGAAGAAGCTTCCACAGGATAGGGTAGCACGGAGAGCTGCATCAAACCAGTCTCAGGACTGGAGACCACAACAACAACAACGACTCCCTTCTATGCCAGTTTATGAACTAGGTATTCGCCACAGCCGGCCGAAGTGGCCGAGCGGTTAAAGGCGCTACAGTCTGGAGCCGCACGACCGCTACGGTCGCAGGTTCGAATCCTGCCTCGGGCATGGATGTGTGTGATGTCCTTAGGTTAGTTAGGTTTAAGTAGTTCTAAGTTCTAGGGGACTTAATGACCACAGCAGTTGAGTCCCATAGTGCTCAGAGCCATTTGAACGATTTTTTTATTCGCCACACACTGGATTTTATAGGCACAAGTAGGGTAACTTCGGACGTCTTTATATAGGGGAAAAAATATGTAAAGAAAATTTTCGTCTTTGTTCTAGATCGGGTTCTTAGGAACATATGGTTAAAATTTCAGCCATTTGTTGTACATAGGCGTCTTGGAATCCGCGGCTCGGTTTTGGTGCCCGAAAATCATGTTTTTCGAGGTTCCTCAGGTACCGTCCATGAACAAAGTATGTCTGCATAAGTCCCTTAAGGCGCACCATAGACCACACATAATGTGAAAATAACCAGCCGATTTGCTTCATTTGACTAAGCTGGAGGAAGTGTGTAATATTCATACTGTGACCCAGTACTGTAGGATGGTTACAGCAAGACGATCCCTCTGTTGGGTATACAAAATATCCCTAGCCGAAGAGCTATCCAAAACACTTGACCCAACCTTTCTTTCACCAGCAGAACCGGAGGTATGAGTCCTGGAAAAATCACGTTTATATGCATGGCGTTTTGGGACACATTCGTAGCGCATGCTGTCGCGTGCGTGTCGATTTCCAAACTCCTTAAGCACAATTTGCGTGTGGGAAAGTGCATGTAAGCGAGGAACTCACTGCTAACCAGCGAGTCGTGACGTAATCAAGTGCGACTGCGAGTACTTCATAATAAACTTATTCGGACATAGGTGGCGATATGGATCTGCCATTTTGGTGACTGTAAAGAGAAGTGGAATGTCCTTCTTTTGGCATTAATGAACACAAGATCCGGTCTGCAAAGAGGTGAATGTGTTCACACGCGATATTTATTAGCCGGATACCTGCGTATCTGCACGGATGAAATATTTGTTTCTTCTGTGAAAATTTGGAGATTTTCTCTTTGTCCCGCAGCTGGTTGTCCACGCGATTTTCTCCACTAGCTTTCCCAACCCATGGCGATCGCTAGGTGACGTCGAGGCCTATCGAAGGGGAAATCTTCGTGTCCATTAAGAGAACCATGGTGTGCCAGCTGTCTGGAACCAAATTGTACGGCACAAGAAACAAGATCGGGGTAACTGATGAAGCTTTTTGACCAAAGCCGCTAACGCTTCTGAGACTGTGCACCATTTGAATGCTAATGTATGCCGCTTTCTACGAGTACTGGAGACCTTCCTTCGATAACTGGTCCAATGCCTGCTGAAGACGAAACTCTTGCCCTAAAGTTGTACCCTGGTATTCTTCCTTTTAATTGCATTTTCCTGGTGGTAGCTTATCAATAGCTACCTCGTGTCTGATAGACAAGACTCGAATTATTGGCGCGGAAGTAAACCCTAGCCATTAGGAGCCTCATTTGCAAATTTTCTAAGTATCCTTTCCTGGGTGTCGAACAAGTTCTTGCAGCAAGCTGTCTTCTTCATCCACATACAATTTGTGCCTATAATGTGGTGTACGATGGTAGTGAAGGCTACAGACATAGTATGATATCATAAAGAGAATCTGTTTAGTGTTTTGAATTAAGAGTAAGTGTCTTGACAAGTTACTGCCTCTACTAATTAAAGATTAATAAATTGGTAGTACAGGAGTAAGGAAACTGGTAATTTGAAACTATTAGTTCGCGGAATTAAGAATGCCTGTCAATACCTATTTGAGTGGAAGTAATAGCACGAATAACGGCGTGACTATAGATCCAGTAGAGCAGAAATGTTTGTAGAGTCGATGTTCTGCGTGCTGGAGAATCTGGTGGAAGTGTTTCCGTTGATGCGACAGTCCTCGTTGGCACTGAAACCTTAAATCGTCTTCATTCTTCTCGCTTTAGATCCACCAGGGCTGTCCAATGACGCTATCTTAATGATAAATGATTGGTAGTCCTATAAATTTCATATGATTCACGACAAGAGAACAAATGAACTCATGTAATAGTCGTGACCGCGAGCAGGCCGTCCAACAAATTAGTTCACAATAATTTCCGAACGACCTCACCGACGCCGTAATGCTGCTCATGTGAAATCAAGGAATAGTTGAAAATCGAGAAATAAACGTAGCTTCTTTTTCAGAATCTTCTGCTATATTTTATAGGCAACACTTTCCTACTACAGACGTTTACAAGTAATTACTTCTCTAATCAGTATTATGACTCGAACTTCCCCAAGATAATAATTTATTTAACGGCAGCCTCTAACAATGCTCCGTGATACAGGAACCCTCGCTATCAGAAAACTGGGCTGCCTCGTACGCTGGATGGAGTATTGATTACCAGATTAAGATTAACATACGTAAAAACCAACAATAATAACGCTGAAGACGCTCGGAGGCTAACATCGCTGCTTGTTTCTCATGTACATCAAAAAAAGTTTTTCATCACCTCCCTTCAGTGAGTTCCGGAACCTGAACAGAAAATTGGAATAGAAATCAACATAAACATAATTTCCGCCCTTTTTGTTGCTCGTGAAAACCACATACTGCATGTTGCACCACCATACAGTGAGACCTTCATAGGTAGTGGTCCACGATGCTGTACACACCGGTACCTCTAATATCCAGTGGCACATCCTCTTGCGTTGATGCATGCCTATATTCGTCGCGGCATGCTACCAACATGTTCATCGAGGCTCTGTTGGTCCAGGTAGTCCCACTCGTCAATAGCGATTCGGCGTAGATGCCTCAGAGTGGTTGGTGGATCACGTCGACGTAAACAGCCCATTTCAATCTATCCCAGGCATGTTCGATAGGGTTCATCTCTGGAGAATATGCTGGCCACTCTATTCGAGAGATGTCGTCATCCTGAAGGAAGTCACTCAGAAGATGTGCACGATGGAGGCACGAACTGTCGTCCATGAAGATGAATGCCTCGCCAATATGCTGCTGAAATGGTTGCACTATCGGTCGGAGGATGGCATTCACGTATCCTACAGCCGTTACGGCGCCTTCCATGAGCACCAGCGGCGTACGTCGGCCCCACATAATGCCACCCCAAAACAGCAGGGAACCTCCACCTTTCTGCACTCGCTGGACAGTGTGTCTAAGGTGTTCAGCCCGACGGGGATGCCTCCAAACACGTCTCCGACGATTGTCTGGTTGAAGGCATATGTGACAATCATTGGTGAAGAGAACGTGTATACCCATCCTGAGTGGTCCATTCGGCATGTTGTTGGGCCCATTTGTATCGCGATGCTTGGTGTCGTGGTTGCACCTCGTGGATGGCCCTGGACGTCGGGAGTGAAGTTGCGCGTCATGCAGCCTATTGCGCACAGTTTGAGTCGTAACACGGCGTCCTGTGGCTGCACGAAAAGCATTATTGAACATGGTGGCGTTGCTGTCAGGGTTGCTCCGAGCCATAATCCGTAGGTAGCGGTCATCCACTGCAGTAGTAGCCCTTGGGCGGTCTGAGCGAGGCATGTCATCGACAATTACTGTCTCTCTGTATCTCCTACATATCCGAACAACATAGCTTTGTTTCACTCCGAGACGCATGGACACTTCCCTTGTTGAGAGCCCTTCCTGGCACAAAGTAACAATACGGGCGTGGTGGAACCGCGGTACTGACCGTCTAGGCATAGTCGAACTACAGACAACACGAGCCGTGCACTTCCTTCCTGGTGGAGTGACTGGAAGTGATCGGCTGTCGGACCCTCCCCGTCTAACAGGCGCTGCTCATGCATGGTTGTTGACATCTTTGGGCGGGTTTATTGACATCTCTGAACAGTCAAAGTGACTGTGTCTGTGATACAATATCCAGTCAATGTCTACCTTCAGAAGTTCTGGGAAACTTGGTGATGCAAAACTTTTTTTGATGTGTGTAGAACGAATTAACGATTTTTTGAGTATTTTCTCGCCCAGCTGACTGAATGCGAACGGTAGACTACAATGGCGTCTACTGTTGAAAGAAATGTACGTGGTATTCATGGAGTGAGAAAAGAGAGACATTTTAAGGAAGCGATGATTTACACCTTTTAAACATCTCTGACAAATCGTGATTAAACAAAATACCTGTACGTAACTTTGTTAAAGCTAAGAGCTTCGGTCATAAAACATACTACCCTCGCGTGTAAATAGTTACATGAATAATAATAAACTTTTAATACAACACGTTTTTAAATCGGACTCGAAAGTACAAAGGAATTTCATTTCTCCTAGCCCCACAGAAATAGTCCTGAAAATCTGTGCTTGTGAATTTGTAATAGTTGAGACAATACTTGGAACCGATAACGAAAAAGATGGGGCACATTCAATACATAGTTGACGAACAGAAAGTTCACATTCTAATTATTATCTATTCCATGCGCCACAAGTTTTTCCTCATAAATCTTCCATGTAAACTATTAACAATTCAAAAGCACAAATTTTCACGACTATCTGTATGTGATTGGGAATCTTTATTCATTTAGGAGAAGTTACTTTACACTTTTTAATCCGATTTAAAAATGTGCTGTATCAGAAGTTTATTTTGATTTAAGTAATTATTTTCTACCTCTTCGTCTTGAGTGTGTGAAATTTCTGTCAGTTAAACATTTTATTAATGAGATTATGTATATATAATCCCATTAAAATTTTTAATCTTTTTAATGAGATTATATATATATATATATATATATATATATATATATATATATATATATATATATATATAGAGAGAGAGAGAGAGAGAGAGAGAGAGAGAGAGAGAGAGCCGGGGTGCTTCAGTTTCTTCACAGTCCAGATGCAGATGAATGCTTACATTCGTTGCAGAGGAAAGGCGGCAGCAAGTAAAAGTACATGGCTCGTAAAAGTGGACTGTATATCTAACACTACAGTGTGAGACACAGTTACAGGTGCGCCCCAGCAGCCTTGCAGCCACGGCCAGTCTGCCCTAGCTCTGCCACGGTCTGGCCGTCCCATTGTGTGGAAGGCCAGGTAGAAGAAACTCCTACCTGCAGTGAGTGTCCACGCCAACACAGAACAATACTAGCTTTTCACCTGCGTACGCCTAGTTATTTACTTGGTCATCAGTCTTCTGACTGGTTTTTTGCGGCCCGCCACGATTTCTTCTCCTGTGCTAACCTCTTCATCACAGAGTGGCACTTCCAATCTACGTCCTCAATTATTTGCTGAATGTATTCTAATCTCTCTCTTCCTCTACAGGTTTTGCTCTCTACAGCTCCCTCTAGTAACTTGGAAATAATTCCCTGATGTCTTAACAGATGTCCTATCATCCCGTCCCTTCTCCGTGTCAGTGTTTTCCACATACACTATGTGATCAAAAGTATCCGGACACCTGGCTGAAAATTCAAGATGGTGTTGGCCCACCCTTAGCCTTGATGACAGCTTCCACTCCCGCACGCATACGTTCAATCAGGTGCTGGAAGGTTTCTTGGGGAATGAAAGCCCAGTCTCTCACGGAGTGCTGTGCTGAGGAGAGATATCGATGTCGATGTCGATGTCGGTCGGTATATACTGGAACAAAGTCGGCGTTCCAAAACATCCCAAAGGTGTTCTATAGGATTCAGATCAGCGCTCTGTACAGACCAGTCCATTATAGGGATGTTATTGTCGTGTAACCACTCCGCCATAGGCCGTGCATTATGAATAGGTGCTCGATCGTGTTGAAAGATGCAGTCGCCATCCCCAAATTGCTCTTCAACAGTGGGAAGTAAGAAGGTGCTTAATAGCTCAATGTAGGCCTGTGCTGTGATAGTGCAAGATAGAGCAAGCCCCCTCCATGAAAAACACTACCACACCACCGCCTCCGAATTTTACTGTTGGCACTTAACACGCTGGCAAATGACGTCCACCGGGCATTCGCCATACCCACACCCTGCCATCGGATCGCGACATTGTGTACCGTGATTCGTCACTTCATACAAGGTTTTTCCACTGTTCAATCGTCCATGTTTACGTTCCTTACACGTCGTTTGGCATTTACCGGGGTGATGTATGGCTTACGAGCAGCCGCTCGACCATGAAATCCAAGTTTTCTCATCTCCTGCCTAACTGTCTTAGTACTTGCAGTGGATCCTGATGCAGTTTGGAATTGCTGTCTGATGGTCTGGATAGATATCTGCCTATTACACATTTCGACCCTCTTCAACTGTCGGCGGTCTCTGTCAGTCAACAGACGAGGTCGGCCTGCACGCGTTTATGCTGTACTTGTTCCTTCGCGTTTCCACTTCACTATCACATGGGAAACAGTGGACCTAGGGATATTTAGAAGTTTGGAAATCTCGCGTACGGACGTATGACACAAGTGACCCCCTATCACCAGACCACGTTCGAAGTCTGTGAGTTCCGCGGAGCGCCCCATTCTGCTCTCTCACGATGTGTAATGACTACTGAGGTCGCTGATATGGAGTACCTGGCAGTAGGTGGGAGCACAATGCACCTAATATGAAAAGCGTATGTTGTTGGGGGTGTCCGGATACTTTTGATGGCATAGTGTGTTCCTTTCCTCTCCGATTCTGCGTAGAACCTCCTCATTCCTTACCTTATCAGTTTACGCCTTTGTCACATTAATTCACACGTTTCCTCCTCTTTCTGTCCATCACCTCTTCCCAACCTTCTCTGTACAGACAAGCCTTTGCTTCCGATACTACATGCACAACAGGCCGCTCCTGTAGGGCACCGAGATAGGCATTACCAACCTTTGTCACCCACATTCCTACCGAACAGACCAACAAGAAAGCGAGTTTATATAGCATTGGTATCCATTTCGGAGCGATTTTTACAATTTCAAGCCGGTAGCTCATTGGGAAATTAATTTAAAACCAACTGCAAAATGTGTACTAGACAGACATACAAGAAAGCGAGATAATAAAAACGTATTAAAAAGCTTTAATAACAGGAAATGTGCCCAGTGATGATCATCTGTAACTAGATGAGGGTTATATGTTAACTGCTTAGAAACTGCAGAATGCGTTAAAGTACCTGTTTATACATTAGGCAAGATGTTACCAGAGCTAAGCATAAGGCTTGAACTAGATTCAAATGCCCATGGCCTGTAATTATATTTAATTCTTTTTGTACATGAGGAGGGTCTGTTGTTTGATCGAATGCCCTAGATATAATAAAGTAACATTTAGCTGTTATGACAAATCCAGTTAAAAAACACGAGAGTGTTCGTTTTGACTTCTGCGACCAATTTTATATTTTATTATCTGCAATAAGAAAGTGATGAAAGCAATGTATTCAGTCTTGCTCCAGAGTAGTTCATTGGCTTGTTCCAGAATAGTTCATTGTCGAGGTACTGCATCGATACGATATCTAGGTCCCTTGTATAACAGGAAAAGAGAAAACCGCCACTGGCACTATTGAAGCCATTTTGCCTGAACTGATTTCAGAAGACAATGAAAATTTTTAAGTTCGGCTGGCAGGAAGTGAATGGGGAGCCCACCCATCTGCAGTATGAGCCTAATAACATTAAATGTCTGCGACTCCTGTCTTTACCAGTGCAGAGTAGCGTGCTGCGCTCGAGAGAGCTGCCTTACGTCGTGAAACGGATTCTGCCAGCAGTTAGCGAGATTGTGGTAATGAGCGGAGCTTTGTGACTGTGAATGAGATCTTCCGCAGTGAAGAGCAGCACTGCATGAGAAAGCTGACAGGAGGCAAGATGTGAGTAGCCACTGCTGTGATTAACAGGCTGAGCTGTGAATCGAAGATCGAGGCTCAAATCCCCGGCTGGAAATCTTGTTTTAAATGTTCTTTGCTTTTAATGAATCGATGTAGGTGGTTGCCGAGGTCGTTCCGTTAAAACGAACACCGTCATTTCCCTATCCTTGTGTGACCCGAACTTGTGGTCTGAGCCTAAGGACGTCGTTGATAGTACGTCAAACCCTCCTTTCCCTTTCAATTTCAGTCACATCATCAAGTATATTCACACTGATTGAGAGCGTCAGTTGCGGTAGCTCGACAGTACAACTCTGCGCATCCCTATCTGACATCTTAACCACTTCTGATTAAGAATAAATCAAAAATAAAGCTCGATATGAATAGCTATACTTCGCAAGCCACTTTATGATGTGTGTCGGAAAGTTGTTTGTGTCACATTCAGCCCTTTCCTGTTCCAGTAGCAAATGGTGCGTGGAAAGAGCGATTGTTGATAAGTATCTGTGTGAATTCGAAACTTACAAATGTTATCTTCGAATTGTTTCCGCAAAATGTACGCAGGAGGGAGCTACATACTGGCTGACTCTTTTAGGGACGAACGCTTTCGTAGCTTTTCGCTACACGAAGATGTGTGTATCACTGGTGTTGAATGAGCATCTACGTGACACATTCACGGTAACTAAACGAACTTATGAAGAAACGCGCCGCTCTTCTCTGGATGGTCTTTCTGTCTTGTCTGGTATGCGTCACAGATTGACAGGCATTACCGAAGTATCGGCCGAACTAGGATATTGGTCGCTGCCTCCTTCATGGGTGGACTTCACTGACTGAGAATTGTTCCCATGAATCTGACTTGTATTTGCCCATCCTATTATTGGTTTTACATGCTCATGGCACTTTGAAGCACTCCGCACACACACACACACACACCCAGTATTTAACGGGTATCATTGCTGCCAGTGACTGTTCGGAAACTGTGTGCTCATACAGTATTGGATCTTTGCACCTGTTTTTATGGGCAATACGTTACATTCGTTAACTTCTAGAGTCAACTACCAAACCCTCCACCAAGCGTCGATACCCTGCAGGTCTTACTGTCAGCTTTATAGCCTTCTGACTTCCCTATACAGAGTGACTCAGTTGCCTCTACCGATGGGATTTACGCAACCCGCAACACTTTCAAAAACAGGGTGCGAGATTTTCATTATTATCTCGCTCGCTGTAAGCAAACTATTAGTCCAACAGAGAAAATGAACGCCACCTTTTAATAGGAAATTTAATGTAGTTAAATTTCAGTACTGCAGTGTGTTCGAACCACTGGCCATAGTTTGCGAGATATTCAAGAAAAACGCGTTTGAAGGTCACTTTTGTGGATTTTCCTTGACTAATTCAAAAACTACAGCCTCTAAGGAAAACGTATCAAATGGTTCAAATGGCTCTGAGCACTGTGGGACTTCTGAGGTCATCAGCCCCCTACATAAACCTAACTAACCTAAAGACGTCACACACACCCATGCCCGAGGCAGGATTCGAACCTGCGACCGTAGCGGTCGCCCGGTTCCAGACTGTAGCGCCTAGAACCGCTCGGCCACCCCGGCCAGCAAACGTATACCAGTACAAAATTTAACTACATTAAGGTTCCTATAAGGGCAACGGCCTTGCCGGAGTGGATACACCGGTTCCCGTCAGATCACCGAAGTTAAGCGCTGTCGGGCGTGGTCGGCACTTGGATGGGCGACCGTCCGGGCCGCCATGCGCTGTTGCCATTTTTCGGGGTGCACTCAGCAGAAGACGGAGTGACAAAGTTTCCTGTAAAAAGGCCCTGTTCGCTTTTTCTGTAAGACTAAATGTTTCCGTGTAGCGAGTGAGGGAATATGAAAAACTTCCACATGGTTTTTAATGTGTTGCATAAAACCCATAGATAGGGGCAGCCAAGTCAGCCCGTGTATGAGGAACAATTGAGCCTTGGGAACTCCATACGTAACTTCTCCATAGTCAGAATAATATCAACAGACTTGGTTGGTTGCATTACGGCATACAAGTTTCTGCATTCTTTTGCTTAGATATGATATTATCCATTGACTGGCTGTACCATCAATTCCACAAAACCGGCAGTGAAGCTGTCGAACACGGCGATACGGTCGTTTCTGTCCCTTTGCTACAGAGCAAGAGTTTGATAGCGACTTTCTCCGAATATCACCACTCCTATGCTCCAATCACCTCGCGACAGACACACACTTTCGCAGAGCTTCGACGTTTAGTTCCACATTTGTAAGCAGCCACGCGTAATACAGCGGCCGAGCGAGTGAATACGTAATGACACGTATTGGTGGGCGCTGCAGTCGACCCGGCCGTATAACGGGACAAGCAGGGCAGGGAGCAGACAGCACGAACCGGATCACTGCGGGTCCTGTTATCGGCCTCGCCGGGTGAACGGCGAAGGACGCACTGGGCTACTCCACTCTAAATTTACACGGCTCCGCGACCAAAGGCACGCTATCCAACAGACACTTGATAGCTACCAGTCTTGCTTAAACCGTTTGATCCCGCTTTATTAAGTCCCTATTGACGCGGAACGTGCCATCCGGCGAAAGGGGATGGTGATCCATTCTCCTGATCCGAATCTGCGCGTCGGTATAATGACCGTTGATCACGTACGCCGGCCAGCCTTTGTGTGGTTTTCAAATGACTTCCCACTATCGTTTAGGCAAATACTAGGCTGGGACCCAGTTAATTTACGACAGCATACAGAAAAAAGTTTATTATATAGGGTGTCTCTGGAGGAATGGTCAGTATTCATGGATAGGACAGAAACGCTCATTTGAAAGAAAAAACTTAATATGGACGTATGCCTTATTCCGAAAGCTTTCGGCACTAGAACACATTTAATGTATATTGTTACTGGAAATGATGGCTTTACAACAAAACTAGCGTGAATCATATTTAACAAACCGAATGCAAAAAGTTGTGTTGCGTATTTCAAAGAATGTAGGTCACGTAGAAAATTTTAGTGACTGAGGAGAAACCACGAAGGTAGTTCCACAGGGTTCAATTCTGGATCCGCTCCTGTTCGTATGGCAGAAAGACATTCTGAGCAAAGAGGATGAAAGCAACGATATGGGTGGGAGAGGTCTCATAGGTAAGATACAAACGTCCGCATCGCTAGCCCAAAAGCAATTTTACGTTAAATGTATCCTGTCTCGGAAAAGATTCGGTGTAGGGCATAAGTCCATCTGAGGTTTTTTGCTTCTACGGAGCGATCCTGTTACATCACGGAATACTGACCATTCCTCCTGTATGGACGTCTGTATAGACGGAGTGGCCAATGATGTTAATGATGGTGTCGTCCTTAATTGGCTAAGACCTCGGGACGGCATGTTTTGCCCATTTTGTATTTTCTTCGGTTAGCGTAATGCTCGATGCTGTTGCAGACTGTCTTAACTCTCCCGATAGGAATACCGTAGTGTATTATCGACATACCTATGGTACATCTCGCCGTACTGTTGAATGTCTCCTGTAGGTTCATTTTATGTTGTGTGACATCGATCATCATTCAGGCCGTAATTCAGGTTTATGACGCTAGTTAGCGAATTAGATTTTCACAACAGTTTTTGCAGGGTAAATTTTAACTGCAGGTAATAATTAATATAGTTTCCGAAATTATGAGCGGCAGTCTAAAGCCATGCATTGTTCTTCCACTGTTCACTGAAAAATTAGGAATGAAGATGATTCCATAATGCAAGTATTTCCAGGAGATAACAGTGGACAATGGCAGTTAATCGGTAAGACGGAAATCTTAAACTTGTCTTGTGGGAGCATACTAAAAATTCCCATCTGACATAAAGTAAATATTTTGTCCTCCAATATGGGATTAGTAATTAACAACCAATGATATTTCGTAGTATCTGTTATTCGAGACCTTGCTACGGTTGCAGTGTACGGTCTGTATGTTGCTAAAAGATCTAAAAGTTCCTTATTTTTACTGCCAAACAGTCGTAATAATGTCATGTGTCATACTGTTGTTTCTTATTTAATTGGTTCAAATGGCTCTGAGCACTATGGGACTTAAAATCTGTGGTCATCAGTCCCCTAGAACTTAGAACTACTTAAGCCTAACCAACCTAAGGACATCACACACATCCATGCCCGAGGCAGGATTCGAACCTGCGACCGTAGCGGTCACGCGGTTCCAGACTGAAGCACCTAGAACCGCACGGCCACAACGGCCGGCTCTTATTTAATTCATAACACAACCGCACGCCCACACCGGCCGGCTCTTATTTAATTCATAACACTTAGCAGCTCGTGGTACTCAATGCTTTGTCGCAGAAAAATGTCTTCAAACTAACCAATCTTGGCGCGTTCATAAGCGTAATAACAAAATTGATTTAATTTTTTTACTTGTATATATTTCTATTGCTCCTTGGCGCCTGTGGCTATGCATCCATGTAACACATTAAGTACATAAAGATCTTTACGTTTTAGCGATTCGAAATGTTAGTACAGGAAAACGTTATGTGTAGCCAGCACATATAACAAAAATGTATATGGGTCATAGTAACTCGACAGAAACGATTCTGTGGAGACGAATTAATACCTTCAAAGCTTTGGGGATACTGACTTAATGGAACCGCTTTAGTCTTTCCGAACTAAAACAAATGACAATTTTTCTGGGTGGCTCTCGTTATTTGCGGAGCATCGAATTATGCGACTGATCATTAATTAATTCTACCGTTCGCCGTAAAGATACACAGCTTCCCGGCGTACTGATTCATTTGCTTCCATCTTTAAATACATGTTGTTTAGGAATGGCGTTTACTTTAAAACAATAGAAATGATGGTTTGGGCATGACTTGTAAATCCATATCCTGTTATAGTCAGTAGGTGACCGCATAATACGTTGCAACGCTACTAAACATATGTCCCCTGCTCGCAATCTGATAAAAACATGGTGCCCCCCCTTCCTCCCCCCCCCCATCTCTCTCTCTCTCTCTCTCTTTCTTTCACTCTCTCTGTTGCTGCCTATCTCTCTCTCTCTCTCTCTCTCTCTCTCTCTCTCTCTCTCTCTCTCTGTGTGTGTGTGTGTGTGTGTGTGTGTGTGTGTGTGTGTGTGTGTGTGTGTGTGTGCGTGTAAGTGTGTGTGTGTATGTCTATCTTTCTCTCCCTCTCTCTATCCTTCCCTCCAAATCGCAACTCCGTAAGACGCGAGGAACTCAATAAGATAGAGATACGATGTTTAATGGTAGATCATAGCGAAAAGTATGTCATTTGACTCACCCGTGTTTGGCGCAGTGCAGCATATGTACATCTCATATGATATAGCTACAAGAATAAGAAAATACGTCAAGATATGCTGTACGACCAAGGCTACTTAACTAAGTCCGCCAAAGAAAATCTTAGCTCATTATGAACTGGAAGTTCAAAATTGTTCAAATGGCTCTGAGCACTATGGGACTTAACATCTATGGTCATCAGTCCCCTAGAACCTAGAACTACTTAAACCTAACTAACCTAAGGACATCACACACGTCCATGCCCGAGGCAGGATTCGAACCTGCGACCGTAACAGTCGCGCGGCTCCGGACTGAGCGCCTAGAACCGCCAGACCACCGCGGCCGGCGAACTGGAAGTGTCCGACAGTTTCAGCGGTCGATTTGAAAGGTCCTATTCGTCAGCAACCATTGGCATATCTTTGGGATAAGTGCGTGGTATGTTTGAAGTGAGCCTGTATAGTGTAAATGACTAGCACAAATGATTGTAGAATGTAATGTAGTTTTTCTCAATGCGTGTGACTCTGTCGCAGCGCGTGTCTTCCTTATATCGAGTAACAACAGGAGGAGCCTCGGAGGGATCTCCATCAATAGTGCCGCACGGCCTCTCATCACGGGGCACTGCGAAGAGGTTTGGAATCCAAGCGAGGGCGTAATGACAGGGGAGGCTTGTACAATTAAACATACTTTGTGACGCTGCAAAGGAGAAAGAGCCACTGCTGATGTATGAGACCTGCGTTGTACAAAGGCGGTGTAGTATCCTCACTGCTAGAAACCAGACCACGTATGTTTACTGACAAGCTGATGAGAAGCAAGCTATTGTTCTAGTGCGAAGAGGAGGGTACTGCCACAACTACTTTCATCCCCACGGAGTTAAAGATAGTGTCGTTCAAATTAATGTTCCGGTGGTAAATACAGATCCCCTGAAATTTTAGAACTGTGTATAATCATCTTTCTTTTAATTCATGCAAGTTGACATTCTTTCGACTGGCTCCCTTTTTCTCTTTAAAATTTAACCACACATGACTACGGCTGTACGTCTTGTGGATTTATGAAGTGCAGTCTTGTTCTATATCTCTTTGGTTTACAAAGGCTGTACTGTTATCGAATGTGGAATTTTTGTTCGCGCTATTATGTTGTTGCCACAGTTGATGTTTCTGTTATGTAATTCGAAGATCAGGATCAGCAACTCAGTATACCTGTAATTTATTAACTATGGTTTCTGCCAGAGTTACAAATAATATTTTTGTTGGTGACTAGTTTCGAACATTTTCGTTCATTCTCAAATCGTTATCTATAGTAGAACGTACAATGTCATTAATAAAGCACGGAACACAACATTTTCAAACATTTTGTGTGCACAGATTACAGCAGCGTGTTGTGCGCCCCCGGTAGTTGAGTAGATTGCCAGCACGGTAGCTCAGCGTGTTCGGTCAGAGAACTCGTTGGCCTCTGTGATAAAAAGACCAACAAACGAACTTCAACGGATGTCATGTGACGTCCGCAACGACCAAACACAACGATCAACAACGAACAAAATGCAAAAAAAAAAAAAGAAAAGAAAAAGTGGTTAGCCCGACAGAATGTCTCGACTAATTTGAAATATTCTTATTTTGCGACTTCTCCACAAATAATCATTTTTGCAGTGTTCTGTGTTATTATTCCGCAGCTTCCGTTATGGACATAATGTTGCATACAAAAGTGTTATCCGTCATTTAACGTTTTATATCTGCAACTGATAGCCGACGATTTTTTTGTGTTTTCGAACTGACGAATGACTTTGCCCTTTTTCCTTCCAAAAAGGACAAAGGGGGACGGGGGCAATTCACAGTGGGCTATTTCCAATATTTTGAGACTGAACTGGGCAAGACATATCTAAATAGGTTAAGTTTTTGGTGCATCAATGTTTCTCAACTGTGGCAACCACTTGCATTTCGTTTAGAGAACAGTTATGCTGGCACGCCTGTAAAATGTCATTATTTTTGTTCAGAATGACTCTTTCACTACGGAGCGGACTATCTCCTGTTTCAAAGCTTGCTCGCAGATTTGAAATTATGCGCCGGACTGGGATTCGAACCCGGGATCTCCCATTTGGCGGGCACTGCTCTTAGCGAGGGAGTTAAACAGGTACGACTCATGACTTCAGTTCTGCCTGTGCTTCTCCTCACAAAAGTTCTCCTGATTTCGATACTGGTATAGTCCTCCTAAAAAAAAAAGTTCAAATGTGTGTGAAATCTTATGGGACTTAACTGCTAAGGTCATCAGTCCCTAAGCTTACACACTACTTAACCTAAATTATCCTAAGGACACACACCCATGCCCGAGGGAGGACCCGAACCTCCGCCGGGACCAGCCGCACAGTCCATGACTGCAGCGCCTTAGTCCGCTCGGCTAATCCCGCGCGGCTGTAGTCCTCCTATAAGAAACAATAACCTACTCGTATAGTGTAAAGCCGTCGGCACACGGACCGTGCATCTGAACGTTGAGCGTTGAGCGTGCCGAGTTTCTGACGTCATAGCGTGGAATAGCACGTTCGGGAGTCTTTCCGAACGTGCAGAGCAATATCTGGCATGTCAGATATTCTGAGCGTGCGTCTGAGCGTTGACCAATGAGATGGCACAGCGCCACTACGTCACACGCACGCCGTCTCCCATCAGTACAGAGTTGTGAGGCGCCATATTGGCGTTCATTTCAAACCTATATGTATATATGCCGTTTCTGAGCACCAGCAAATTGAGAATCACTGAAAAACCCGTTGTTAGTTGTGTGATTCGTTCCAATAAAATTGTGAGGAACATCGTATTCGTGGCAAAAGAATTATTGTAACCTGCGTATTATAAGAGTAGGCTATTTGAAGGCAGCGACACACTGAAGATCCACCAAAAACGCATTGTTCTTGGTACAATATGTTATAATTAAATTTCAATTAGTAACATAATTATCTACGATTAACGGTTTTAGCTAGCTGTAATACAATATGATTAAGTGCACCACAGGTATTAGGGGTTTAGGGTAATGGTTAGCGTCTCTGTCTAAGAAGCTCTTTTTGTTGGGGCGGTGGTTCGCGTCTTAACACTACAAAAAATTTTTATCCTAACATTCGCATTATTAGGTTCTGATACTTTATTATTAGTTTAATATAATTATACGCTATAATATTTGGTGTTATGTAAATATAAGTTCACCTTTTTCTGAGGGGTGACTTTGTTCGATTGGCTTAATCTACAGGACAGCTTGCGCTACTTGTATAAAGTTATTTTGTTCCTTTTTCTTTTACGCTTCGTAATTCACATGTTGCAAGGATTCTGCTACTGGGTAGGAACAGTGATCAAGTAAGCCTGACCCTGGAGTTTTACTAAAATGTGGGGATGATGAAATAATGTTTATCGTATGCAGAGAAGTATTCCAACTTGTACCCCGCTGTTTGTAATGGAACTGTTATAAGCCTGTGTCCTTATTGATTGGACATGGTACTTTCCTTTTCGTGGACGTTGGAGAAAATGTGCGTTTTAATAGAGCTAACGTGGGAATTTTACGCACGCCCGTTGAGTAAATAGTGTGATTTACGAACTACTAGAAACAACTGCCACTGGAGTGCGTTGCGACCGCGTACACCACGTTGGGGCCCACATACCGTATGCACAAGTAGCATCGTTCCTGAGCGTTCAGCAGCACGCTGAACTTCGCACGCTCAACGTTAACGTTCGACAGCACGGTCCGTGTGCCGACGGTTTAACGCGTAGCGCGCTAGCTTGCGAGACAGGGCTCGGATACAACTTGCGCGCGGCGGATTAATGAGCTTGAGCTGGCACAAGCGGCCACCCTGAGCGTGGTTTTCAGGTGATTTCCCACTCTCGTTTAAGAAAATGCTTGGTTGGTCCCCTAATTCCGCCTCAAAACACGCAGAACAAACGTTAGACGATTCACAGAGAGGTGGAGCCCACGACTTCCCTCCATTAGGTTGCTTCGACGACGGTGGCTTCAGGGAAGATACCCGGACACCCAGTTCTACAACAAAATAAAATTAGTCAAATTCTGAAAAAGTAGACGCTTTACAAGACGGGGCCAACGCTAGGCAAAAGAAAGACTCCTACAAGACAGGATATGGTGGATAACTGGGGGTTGTTTGCAAAATGGCTCTGAGCACTATGGGACTTAACATCTGAGGTCATCAGAACTTAGAACTACTTAAACCTAACTAACCTAAGGACATCACACACATCCATGACCGAGGCAGGATTCGAAACTGCAACCGTAGCGGTCACGCGGTTCCAGACTGTAGCGCCTAGAACCGTTCGGCCACACCGGGGGTTGTTTGCAGAATGAATGTTTCAGTATACTGTAAAGTGAATCTAAGGGTGGGGGAGTTAAGAACACTTCTCACTATGCGTGATTTGAAAGGACCAAGACCATTTTCAGATTATAACATCTTGCGTGATCCTTAATTCGTGGGGTCACAAACTCCACACACGAATTCCTGCCGTTCACCTGAGGGCAGAGATTAGCAGGGCTGTTTTCGAGTGCGATGCGCTACCTGCAGAGCCCTGCGGCCTGCTCAAATTTTGAAAGCCTAGGGAGACCTTTGTCTCCATTGAACGTTCGCTAAGTAACGGGACAAACCGGTCGCATTGTCGGCACGTCCCTACCATAGATTGCAATGAACCGTAGGGAACTACTGTTCCGATGGTATTTTTTCTCACAAAAATTAAATTTAATATATTTTGCAAACACTATCTACATATATGATTACGTATTGTTGCCTGTTTCATGACATTGTCTAATGACGGAAATTAACCTTTCAGCGAACTCGTCGTCTTAAATAATTAGCCAATACAGAAGGTAGATTCCGTTGGTTTGTTTGGTGGTCTCAACCACTGGGTAAGCTGTAGTGAATATGGCTTAAAGAACAAATGCTTTCGTGTTGGGCGTCTAACTGGCAACCAGCCCGCGCTGTCTAATTTGTTTGCACTAATTTTTACGGGGTTCCGTACCTTAATCGGTAAAGACAGATCCTTTGCAGGTTCACTTTGTTGTCAGCCTGTCTGACTGTTAAGACTCAGGAACGAGTAGAGGTGTCAAGTTGAAATTTACGTCAAACATTAAGGTCTACGGTCCCTCGGCTGTGTAGAAAATTTAAACCTTTAAGTCACTGCAGTCAAAAGATCCGGCCACTTACGTCACATATTTCGAAACTCGCAAACTCACCCATCGGAAACTACAGGATACTTTCCGTTAACCTAGAATCATGAAATTTAGCAAGGAGGAAGGTTTCAAGCTGCAACTAAAGGAAAAAATCCAAAACTTGTTATTTTGTAATTCTGCTTGTCCTTTTTCTGCTTTTACGGCTTCATTGGACCAGTTAACTCAATCATTTTCTGCTCATCTTCTTCAGTAGGTGTTCTTTCCGAACTGCCCAGTAGCTTTTCATTCATTCTTTTTTGTGGTTTCCCATCTGCAAATACCCATTTTATTGTTTTTCGTTTGTCTGCTTTCGGTTTTAACCTTATTTATATGTTTTTCAGTTTATTTTCATTTTCTGTTTTGTTTTGCAAATCACCCAGGTTTAATTCTAGCTCTTTCATATCTTCCCTGTTTTCTTTTATACATCCTACTTGTTGCTTCATGTATCAAAGAATCTCACTAATGTTCCTTGATAACCTTGTTTCTGATATCAGCATAATGTGACAAAAAAGAGAAACTTATTTCGGTATAGTATCTGTAATGGCCTCCAGTTTGGTGTACATCACACATTTGGCACTATCCGCTATTCTCCACTTTTTGATATTTCTTATTTATGCATGTTCTAGCTGTTCTTGTCTCAACTTTTAGGATTTTTGGTGATTATGTTGATTCTGTATTTCTGGGTGACTTTGAAAAGAGTTTCACTTCCGTATGTCTTCTCTGAGCAAACCACCGTCTTGTAATGTTTTAATTTAGTTTTGCTTGATGAACAGTTTTTATCGTATCTGGACCACATAAGTTTTTAAGCTTTTATCATTTCGTTAGTGCTTACTTGCCATGCCGGTTTCTCGTCCAAGTTGTATATTAAAATTTCTCCTAGGTACTTAAACTGTTTCACCATTTTCAGTTTTCTGTTATTTACTATGTGTGGTTGATTACTGGTAGATTTGCAACCATTACCTCAGTATTTTCGATCGGTATGTGGAGTCCTATTTCTTGCTCTATATTTTGTAGGTTTCTTATTTGATTTCTGGCTTCTTGAACGTTATTAGCTAATAACGCTAAATTGTCTGCAAATGCGAAACAATTTAAGTTTATTCGATCTTTCTTGATTCCAATTGTTATGTTTTAGGATGTCCCTTGTGCCAGTCCCTCATCGCGTAGTCGAATGAACAGTTGAAAAGTAACGCCGATGAACCATCTTCCTGTCGTAACCCTGTTTTAATCGTAAATGGATCAGATTGTTTGTAACTGTATCACATAAATGTTTTTTTCATTTGTTGTCCCTCTGCCTGTCTGTTCAAATCCCTTTTTTTTCATAAACGGATACAGGTATGAATTTGAAATTTATTTCAAATACTGAGGACTACGGTCCCTTTGGCGGTGTAAAAAATTTAAGCTTCTAGGACAGTGCAAACAAAAGATGTGGCCATTTATGTCATATATTTTGATACTCGGAAACTCTCTCATCCGCGTCCATAGATGAACGATTAATTTACATAATTAAGTTTGTACGAAACCCGCAGAGTGTAAGGCCTACTGTCACTTGGTTTTTGTCATCAACCATCTGCTTAGTCTGATGCGGCTCGCCACTATTTCCTCTTCTGTGTTCATGTCTTCATCTCGGGTTAGCACTCTGGAATTCTTTGTTGTATATATTCTAATCTTTGCCCTCCATCTGCGACTCCCAGTGGTACCATGTAATTTATTCTCTGACGTTTCAAAATGCTTCCTATCACCCTGGCTCTCTTTCTGGTTAACGTTCTTAACACATTCCTTTCCCCGCCGATTCTGCTGAGAAACTCGTTTATTGCGAATCACTTCATTTTCAGAATACTTTTGTAACATCATGTCCTGTAACATCACGTCTATAATTCTTCGGTTATTTTCCCGTCTTTGACCCATGTCAGTACAGTGCTGTGCATCAGACATAAATTCACAGAAATTTCTTTCTCAAGTCAAGGATTATGCTTCATCAAATAAGCAGCTGAGATGCCCCTGTCGGCAACTGGAGAGGCGTTTCTCGTGGGGCACATACAGCAATTACATCTAAGTTCTTGTGTCTTATTTGATTCGCCGTCGCTGAGAACGTCCCCCTTTGGTGTGAATTCCATCACTCCACGCCCTTCGTCTTGTTCTTGCTACAAGGTCATTATTTTTTAACCATTAGTGCTTCTGGCTGCGAATACACAAAAAAGTGTGAAAGTTGAGGGAAGAAAACTATTGAGGTTGTGTGTCACTATATATTAGTGTGTGCCAATAAGGAGAAATCTGGAAAAGAAAGTTCAGGAAGAAGAAATAAAAGAATTTGTAGTTTGCCGATAAAATTTCAATTCTGTCAGAAACAGGACGGCGACGGTGATGGTATTGAATTTGGAACCGAGACACTAAAATATTTGATGAGTATTGCTACTTAGAAAGTAAAATAACTGGTAGTGGTCGAAGTAAAAGGGATAAAAATATATATTGGGTGTAGGAAGGAAACATTTTGTGGAAAACAAGAATTCGTTAACAGCTGATATACAGTGCTACGAAATAGTTTCTGTAGGTGTTTGTTTGGAGTGTAGCCTTGTAAGAACATGAAACGTGTACTATAGGCAAATCAGACAAGAAGAAGATTGAAGCATTTGAAATATGGCGCTACACAAGAATGCTGGAGATTTTGTCAGTTTAGTAATGGAAGGAAATGTGTGGGGATGGGGAAGAGGGACCGTAGAGGGAACCAAGGCTTGAATACAGTAAGGGGACGTCCATTAGTTAGATTCGGAAGACTCTCACCAAATCTCATTTTAAAGGAAGGAGGGCAATGAAAATCTCACATCAGCTTTTTAATTCAGAGGATACAGATTATTAAACGGGTGACGTTTTGTTTTATAACATTAATCCTGAGTATACACAGTATTAAAGTGCCACTAGTCTTTATGAACTCTGTCAAGTGAACCGAATGATTTATACGTGTGCATTCGCGTGATTTTATGATTTGAAACAAGTGCTGCACAAGTGTCAGATTGCATTCGGGGAGTTCCGTGCCACGACTGTCGAAATAATCCTGTCTCAGTCATTGATTCAGCGGTAACATATAAAGCCCCCCCCCTTCCGCCCCCCCTTTTTTTACTGTGTTCAAAATTAAATAGTATCAAAACTTCTACAGTGCGTATAATAAGTAGCATGCCGGCAAGCCCAAAGACACGTGTGAGCAAGCAGTTCATTGTTTGTGGAAGGAAACAAAGCTGTGGTTTAAGATTTCTCTTAGTGATCATAATACATCAAGAGACAGAACAGCTGCGTAATCATACGGTTCAAATGTAGATACGAACAATGTCGTCTTTCATCTGCAAAGTAAATAAAGATTCAATGACATTTAATTCTGGTAATTATCAATAAAAGGTCAGTTTGTTAGGGATCCGTCAAAATGGTTAATACGATTTTCATGGAGTCTTTTTGTCCATCTGTCTCTGTCTTTCTGTCCGTCTTTGTACTACTCAGGGTTGCGTGATTAAAAGCTGTTTGAAACAGGGTTTTAATCACGTGTTGCTAACAGTGTTTAATACAGTTTATAAAGTAAACATGTTTCTATTCAAACAAATGGTTCAAATGGCTCTAAGTACTATGGAACTTAACATCTGAGGTCATCAGTCCCCTAGACTTAGAACTACTTAAACCTAACTAATGTAAGGACGTCACAAAAGTCCATGCCCGAGGCAGGATTCGAACCTGCGAGCGTAGCAGCAGCGCGGTTCCGGACAGAAGCGCGTAGAACGGCTCGGTCACAGCGGACGGCTCTATTCAAACACGCTTAAAACAAATAAATCTGCATTCTTAAGTATTTTTACTCGCCTACGGGGTAAACCACACATGAGGGGTAGCAGGGTCCGACCACGCCTCAACAAATCTTGTTTATGGTGGGAGGGGAATCCAAATTTTAACAAGTAATTCTCTTGAAATTAACCCTGTCAATGCCAACACGTAAAGTCTACTATAAGGGACAGGGAGCGGTATTTAATGCCCTCCACAGAAATTAAGAACAAAATAAATGCCGTTAGTATTTGTTCAGTTTTATTAACAACAATTTTTTTTAAATAGCTACTGATACGTACATACGATTCACAACCTGAAAATGTATTTTGGAAGAATCTTAACTCGCCGCGTGGGATTTGCCGAGCGGTCTAAGGTGCTACAGTCATGCAGTGTGTGGCTGGTCCCGGCGGAGGTTCGAGTCCTACCTCGGGCATGGGTGTGTGTGTTTGTCCTTAGGATAATTTAGGTTAAGTAGTGGGTAAGCTTAGGGACTGATGATCTTAGCAGTTGACTTAACTTAAATCTCATGGGACTTCCATAAGATTTCACACACATTTGAACATTTTTTTAACATTTTTTTAAATCTTAACTATACCAAACTATTTTCCATAAGCAAGAGGCTTGTATTTATAAAATACAAATTTCGTTAATTTTCCTAGACTTTGATTCACAACAGATATTTTAAAGGCATTTTGATGTGTAATATTGGCTGTTAACCTGTAAATATGAATAAGGCATTTGTTATCAAACGTCACCTCTGACAGTAAGACTTAAATTTTTGCATGTAGTTCTATTGAAAAATTTAAATCAATTACGGAATCTGGTAGAAGAAATCATTAAGAACAATAAAAAGTGGGCACAAAGTCGTCGTCTCCCCCCCCCCTCCCCCCTTTGGCACTGCGAGTGTTAATGGACGGTCCCTGACCAGGTTCAAAACGTTGCTGCCGTTATACAGAGATGATACTTGCACGGGACATACTAGCATGGAGAGCATTGAGAACTACATCAAACTAGCATGGAGAGCATTGAGAACTACATCAAACCAGCATGGAGAGCAATGAGAACTACATCAAACCAGCATGGAGAGCATTGAGAAATACATCAAAGCAGCATGGAGAGCATTGAGAAATACATCAAACCAGCATGGAGAGCATTGAGAAATACATCAAACCAGCGTGGAGAGCATTGAGAACTACATCAAACCAGCATGAAGAGCATTGAGAACTACATCAAACCAGCATGGAGAGCATTGAGAGCTACATCAAACCAGCATGGAGAGCATTGAGAAATACATCAAACCAGCATGGAGAGCATTGAGAACTACATCAAACCAGCATGGAGAGCATTGAAAACTACATTAAACCAGCATGGAGAGCATTGAGAAATACATCAAACCAGCCTTCCGACTAAAAAAGACAGCAGCAACCGTTTTAGTTTGGCATCGTCCTCTTTGAGTAACTGTAGTAACAGTTGCACCGTTACCTGCAGTGTCCATTCGTTGACGACACTGAGGGAAGCTGACGCGGTGTGCCGCGTCCGGACAGGCCGGCCGGCGCCTCGCGGACCACGTGGTCCGCCCGCAGGCTGGGAGCGCGCGGCCTTGGCAGTGAGGTGTAGTAAGGCGGAGCAGCGCCGGAGCACGCCGCGCCGCGCCGTCCTTGGCTGCCGGCGGCTGCTGCTGCTGGTGGCTGCCGGCCGGCGGTGCAGGAATGCGCGGCGTCACCTGCAGCCGCGGCCAGGAATGCGGCGCTTCCACCGGGGCCCAACAGCCGCACGGCGCTCCGCAAACACCGCGCTCTGCGGCGCGGCCGTTGCTCCGCCACCGTGGGCGGCCGCCGCCTGGCTGCTGGCCTCCACAACCTCTGGCCGCGCTGAAACCAGCAGCGATTCGACTAGGTTTTAAAGTACCTGCATTGCAAAATTACACTACTGGCCATTAAAATTGCTACACCAAGAAGAAATGCAAATGATAAACGGGTATTCATTCGACAAATATATTGTACTAGAACTGACATGTGATTACATTTTCACGCAATTTGGGTGCATAGATCCTGAGAAATCAGTACCCAGAACAACCACCTCTGGCCGTAATGACGGCCTTGATACGCGTGGGCATTGAGTCAAACAGAGCTTGGATGGCGTGTACAGGTACAGCTGCCCATGCAGCTTCTACACGATACCACGGTTCATCGAGAGTAGTGACTGACGTATTGTGACGAGCCAGTTGCTCGGCCACCATTGACCAGGCGCTTTCAATTGGTGGGACATCTGGAGAATGTGGTGGCCAGGGCAGCGGTCGAACAGACGGTCGTGCATTATCCTGCTGAAATGTAGGGTTTCGCAGGGATCGAATGAACGTTAGAACCACGGGTCATAACACATCTCAAATGTAACGTCCAGTGTTCAAAGTGCCGTCAATGCGAACAAGAGGTGACCGAGACGTGTAACCCCATACCATCACGCCGGGTGATACGCCAGTTTGCCGATGACGAATACACGGTTCCAATGTGCGTTCACAGCGATGTCGCCAAACACGGATGCGACCATCATGATGTTCTAAGCAGAACCTGGATTCATCCGAAAAAATGACTTTTTGCCATTCGTGCACACAGGTTCGTCGTTGACTACAATACCGGAGGCGCTCCTGTCTGCGACGCAGCGTCAGGGGTAACCGCAGCCGTGGACTCCGAGCTGATAGTCCATGCTGCTGCAAACGTCGTCGAACTGTTCATGCAGATCGTTGCTATCTTGCAAACGTCCCCATCAGTTCACTCAGGGATCGAGACGTGGCTGCACGATCCGTTACAGCCATGCGGATAAGATGCCTGTCATCTCGACTGCTAGTGATACGAGGCCGTTGGGATCCAGCACGGCGTTCCGTATTACCTTCCTGAACCCACCGATTCCACATTCTGCTAACAGTCATTGGATCTCGACCAACGCGAGCAGCAATGTCGCCATACGATAAACGGCAATCGCGACAGGCTACAATCCGACCTTTATTAAAGTCGGAAACGCGATGGTACGCATTTCTCCTCCTTACACGAGGCATCACAACAACGTTTCACCAGGCAACGCCGGTCAACTGCTGTCTGTGTATGAGAAATCGGTTCCTCATGTCAGCACGTTGTAGGTGTCGCCACTGGCGCCAACCTTGTGTGAATGCTCTGAAAAGCTAATCATTTCCATATCACAGCATCTTCTTCCTGTCGGTTAATTTCGCGTCCGTAGTACGTCATCTTCGTGGTGTAGCAATTTTAATGGCCAGTAGTGTATAAGGAAGAATATGAAAAATGTCGTATTACTGCCTTGAGCTGCTGATAAAATGCTTTATTTATACAGCCAGTTTCAGTCATCTGACCGTCATCAGGTTCATAAACGTACTCACAGCGTCATGTTTGTCGAAATGTATTGCCGTCTCTACGCGATATGAATCTGTTCACTGCCTGAAAGCAGATTACGGTTTTAACACGAATGTGTACACTCCATAGCACAGTTTTTATAAACTGACGACGTAATTTATATTACAATATGATGGCAGAGTATTGTTGATGGGTTTACCGCCTAACGTAGTCCTGTGAAAACTCCTATGAACCTGATGATGGTCAGACGAACGAAACTGACCGTTTACGTAAACTACTTTATCAGCAGCTCAGGGCGGTAATATGACATTTTTGAAATAAATAAGAGCTGTGGGGTAGTACCCGCTAAAAATTACAAGTGGTAGTCAAATGAAGACAAGATAGATGGTAAAAAAATAACGAAACTGGTCGTTATTTCAAAAGCAATTGTCGTAACTGTTAATACATTAATCTCATTGTGGCAAAAACGGTAAACGCCTTATAAAAAACATGTTTGCGGCTGCCTACAGAACCACCGTTGTACGCACAGTTCCACCTCTTCGTCCAAAGCGAATCGACGGCCACGAATCCCTGTCTCCAGGGCATCAAAAATATGGAAATCACTTGAAAAGAGATTGGGACTGTATGGAGGATGTGATAGGGTTTCCCAGCGAAACTTCTCAAATTTGGTCGAAACAACTTCGCCAACATGTCGGCGGGGTTTATCCTGTTACAGATTGATGCCATCCGTCAACATTCTTCGTCATGTGGACTTGAAGGCGGGCTTCAGTCTTTCGCAAGAGTCCACGTACAAGCTGTGTGTTAATTGTGCCGCGGTATACCAGAAAGTCAATGAGCATCCGGGTCTCGCAGTCGAAAAGGAAAGGTCACGGCGACTTTCCTGGCCTTTGCATGCCTGTTGTCTCGGTTACGTTTCAAATCCAGAATGAGATTTTCACTCTGCAGCGGAGTGTGCGCTGATATGAAACATCCTGGCAGATTAAAACTGTGTGCCGGGCCGAGACTCGAACTCGGGACCTTTGCCTTTGCCTTTCGGTCTCGGCCCGGCACACAGTTTTAATCTGGCAGGAAGTTTCATATCAGCGCACACTCCCCTGCAGAGTGAAAATCTCATTCTGGAAACATCCCCCAGGCTGTGGCTAAGCCATGTCTCCGCAATATCCTTTCTTTCAGGAGTGCTAGTTCTGCAAGGTTCGCAGGAGAGCTTCTGTTACGTTTGGAAGGTAGGAGACGAGGTACTGGCAGAAGTAAAGCTGTGAGGACGGGGCGTGAGACGTGCTTGGGTAGCTCAGTTGGTAGAGCACTTGCCCGCGAAATGCAAAGGTCCGCAGTTCGAGTCTCGGCCCGGCACACAGTTTTAATATGCCAGGAAGTTGCACGTTGCAAATGATTCGTTGGAAAGCCCTTACACATCCTCCATTCAGTCCTGAACTCTCGCTCCACATATTTGGAGCCCTTAAGAAAGAAATTCGTCGCCATCGATTTGCTTCGGACGAAAAGGTATGGTGAACGCCTGGTTACAGTCATGGATCCGCAGTCAATCGAAACATTTTTTCAAGATGACACTGACCGTCTTTGTCTCACAGTGCGTTGAATGTGTTAACAACCACGGCGATTAATTTTGAAATAAAGAACAAATTACTTATTTTGTAGGGTTCTGTGCCTCAATAGCTAAAAACCGAGGCCCACGAGAGAGACAAGCCATAGCGCGTACGTCATACCATGTGACACTGCAGGTCTTACGAGTGCAAGCAGCAGTTCAAAATGTTCAGATGTGTGTGAATTCCTAAGTGGTAAAACTGCTGAGGTCATCGGTCCCTAAGCTTACACACTATTTAAGCTACCTTACGCGAAGAACAACACACACACCCATGCCCGAGGGAGGACTCGAACATCCGGCGGGAGGGGCCGCGCAGTCCGCGACATGGAGCCTCAAACCGCGCGGCCACTCCGCACGGCAAAGCAGCCATTTCCGGCGCGGAACTTGTAATTATTTCTGATGAGTTTAGTAATTCTTCACTGTGTGTTCAAGTGCATGCAACTTCTCGACAGCACACGACAGAATTTAGACCTGTTCAATTACCTTTTCAATTACATAGCGTTTTCTCGTGGGCCCTGCAATGAGCCGAGCGTTCGCGAAGTGTGACGTCACAAGTTCGTTGCAGGGCCTGTATATGTCGTTGGCGCCGGTCAGGGTGGCCGAGCGGTTCTAGGCGCTACAGTCTGGAACCGCGCGACCGCTCCGGTCACAGGTTCGAATCCTGCCTTGGGCATGGATGTGTGTGATGTCCTTAGGTTAGTTAGGTTTAATTAGTTCTAAGCTCTAGGGGACTGATGACCTTAGAAGTTAAGTCCCATAGTGCTCAGAGCCATTTGAACCATTTTTTTTGTCGTTGGCCACGTAAAAACGGAACCCGTATTAGGATCCCTTTGCTGTCCGTCTGTCTGCACGTCCGTTTGTCTACCGGACTCTTGAAAACCCTTTTTCTCAGGAACAGTTAGATGTATCAACTTCAAACTCACTCATCAAAACTTACAGAGTACTTTCCTCTGACCTAGAATCGTTCAATTTGGCAGGCAGCAAGGTTTCGACGCACAAGTAAAGGGTAAAAAACCTAATCTTCATAATTTGTAATCACGCCACGTGAAAAAAAAAAATTCGGTCATTTCTTATTCGACTGTCAATCTCCCAGGACCGATATCTTGCCAGTATCGATATCGATAACACCCAAAAATCGTCCCCTTTTCATTTGGCTGTCCTTTATACAGTTATTTTCGTAAGTGTTGGCAACTAGCAAGAATGCTGTTATCAGCAGCTGAATTCGACTGATCTCAGGAACCCACTCTTAACAGCACTAAAGAAGTTCCTCTAACTGACTGCGTCATATGTGTTGCAATACTGAGCTCTACTATTGTTTGTATCACCGTGCTCATACCTTCCAACTGTATACGTTTCTTCGCTTCGATTAACAGCAATAATTTTTGTTATATTACAACTAAACAGAAAGTCACATCAGAAATTATAATAACGGTTTAATTATAAACCTGGCGCTGTGTATCTCGAATGAAACCAGACAGCTGATCATTGAGGTTGTTTCGGGAGAGTGCAGTGTTAGACATTACATTTAACTCAAATCAGATATCCGATACCCTTCCGTTTTGGAGCAAATAGAAAAGTGATGTCTTTCGTCTGCCTAATGTGTTCACTTAAACTGAACAACAAACGTAAATTTTTCCAATCCATTTGCGGCATACAGCAAACCAGTGGTTGGTTGGTTGGTTGGTTGGTTTGGGGAAGGAGACCAGACAGCGTGGTCATCGGTCTCATCGGATTAGGGAAGGATTGGGAAGGAAGTCGGCCGTGCCCTTTCAGAGGAACCATCCCGGCATTTGCCTGGAGTGATTTAGGGAAATCACGGAAAACCTAAATCAGGATGGCCGGACGCGGGATTGAACCGTCGTCCTCCCGAATGCGAGTCCAGCAAACCAGTGCTTAACGGTATTGGTTAAAAACAGTCTTGGTTGCAATTTTAGTTTTTTATTTTTCAACGACGCGTTTCGCCTTATTTAGGCATCTTCAGGTTATCTACATAGGAAACAAAGAACAAATACATCTATTTAATCGCGTTGTGCAGACTTGGATAACCTATAAGCATGTATAAACAGATCAAATATTGAAAGAGCAAATACCTTAATTTGGTTTTTCTTTGAAGAATCCTTTAGTCAGTGTAGCCAAAGGGCATTGTCGAATATATGAGGCCAACATCGCCCTCGTTCAACTCCGTAAAAGCTAGAAATATAAAATAGTAAAACCATTACCTTTTCAGACCTGAGTTTAACTTAGGATGTTGGCCTGATATATTCGACGATGCCCTTTGGCTACACTGACTAAAGGATTCTTCTAAGAAATACCAAATTAATATTTGATCTGTTTATACATGCTTATAGGTTATCCAAGTCTGCACAACGCGACCGCGATTCTTAAATAGAAGTATTTGTTCTCTGTTTTCTACGTAGATAACCTGAAGATGCCTAAATAAGACGAAACGCGTCGTTGAAAAATAAAAAACTAAAATTGCAACCAAGACTATTTTTAATCAATACTGAACAACAAACAAATTGGCGCAGATGTCGAAAATTCGGCAACGTCTTCAGGTAATGCGTTTTCGTAAACTTTCTAAATATTGTCTCAGAAAGTGGCAGCTGTCTCAGAAGAGATTGGTGTGATTTCCATCGTTTGAAACCAATACTTTTCGAATTTGATCGAGTTGATTGAAATGTAAGACTGCGCTTGTGTTAATCCCGCGTCCGGCCATCCTGATTTAGGTTTTCCGTGATTTCCCTAAATCGCTCCAGGCAAATGCTGGGATGGTTCCTTTCAAAGGGCACGGCCGACTTCCTTACCCATCCTTCCCTAGTCCGATGAGACCGATGACCTCGCAGTTTGGTCTCTTCCCCCAAACAATCCAATCCAATCCTGGCAACTTCCGCGTGTTCCTGACCAAGAGTGTCAGTCCTGAAGTAATACTGAACAGACTATAGGAGATTTTGCACTGTTTCAACTGAAGTCTGCGAAACTATCCGATTGAACAGGAACTGAGGGAACTCCAAACTATGGTTTTGCGTCAGAAAATTTGATAAATGCGTAATACAAGATAATCCGGGTAAGTGCTAGTAAGATTCGTGCACCGAGGTCCACACAAACTTAGTTGTGCATATAGATAATGCATCCATCAACACCAAGACACCACAAAAAGGCTTTTATCAAAGCCAGCGCTAAATATAATGTCTATAAACATTGAAGGGCTCTCTCATGAGAAAGAAGTGCTACTTGCTGTAGCATGTAAAACTCACAACTGTGATCTCTTACTAATCCAAGAGACCCACATTGGCCCCACAAATAGAAGTCCAAAGATCCATGGAATGAAATTAGTAATTGAAACAGCACACGAGCAATGTGGCAGCGCAATCTTCGCCAAAATGGGCTTAGGTATTATATCTGCAGAACTGACATCTCAAGAAGACATCGAAATCTTGACTGTAGGGTTACAGTCCTGCACTGTGACGTCTATATATAAGCCACCGAGCAGGGAGTTCAGATTCAGTGAGCCGACCAACTTCAACTCACAACCAACGAAAATAGTAATGGGCGACTTCAACTGTCATGGATCAGCCTGGGGGTACAGGCACACAGACAAAAGTGGGGACGACCTAGAAACCTGGGCAGACTCAACTGGCCTTAAATTAATACACGACTCCAAACCTCCATATTCCTTCAACAGCAGCAGGTGGAACCGTGGATACAATCCAGATAACATCTTTGTCAGCGAAAACGTAGCACATCAAACCAGGAAGGATGTGGGAGAACCCCTCCCACATACACAGCACCGAGCTATATTATGTCTGGTTGAAGCAGTTGTTAAACCAGCAACCACCCATTTCCAAAGACGTTTTAATTTTAAACGTGCCCTATGGGACAAATTCCCTGAAGAACTTGACAAAGAGGTGCAGAACCTTGATGCTAGCCCGGAAAAATATGACAGGCTGCAGAACTAGTTATATCCCTGGACTTGACGGAAACTCAAAGGTTCTTCTGGAACATGGAACATTACCAACAGCTCTTCGAGGAAAACCCTTTTTCAGAGGAAACAACTATGGCGGGAGAAGAACTCCTACAGGCCATATCAGCCTCAAGAACAATGAAATGGTGTAATCTAATCACAAACCTAGACATGAAACAGAATAGCCGAAAGGCCTGGCAACTTCTTAAAAACATCAATAATGACCCCTCATCTAATACACAAAATTTGTATAATGTCACACCAAATCAAATAGCAAATCAACCTCTACTTAATGGTAAAACCAACAGGAAGCACCCAAGAAAGAAACTACAGAGAGGCACTCAAGAAAAAGACCACCTAGGCACCCCCTTTACTCTGAAAGAATTAGAAGATTCCATCTCCATAATGAAAATTAATAAAGCCGCTGGCCTAGATGATCTACGCCCAGAACAAATAAAAATGTTCGGACCTGTTACCAGACGGTGGTTACTAGATATGATGAACAAATGTGTTCTTGAAATGAAAATCCCCAAGACTTGGCGGAAGGCAAATATAGTAGCTATACCAAAACCTGGAAAAAAAGCCACAGACCCTAAAAATTTTCGGCCTATCTCCCTGCTTTGTCAGCTCTATAAAGTCTTAGAAAGAATTATCCTTAACCGCATCTCAGAATATGTAGACAAGAATATAATTAAAGAGCAAGCAGGATTCCGCCCAGGAAGGTCATGCTGTGGACAAATCCTCAACCTTACACAGTACATAGAAGATGGATACGAGCGGAAACAAATTACAGGTGCAGCCTTTATCGAGCTTACAGCAGCTTACGACACCATAAACCACAGTAAGTTAATATCAAAAATATATAACACCACAAAAGACTACCGACTGGCGCAATTCATCCAGTGCCTGTTGCAGAATAGACGGTATTTTGTCACGCTGCAGTCGAAGAAGAGCCGATGGCGGACCCAGAAAAACGGCCTACCTCAAGGTAGCGTCCTCGCCCCATTGCTGTATAATATTTATACCAATGACCAACCGATCAGCATGGACGCTCGCTCCTTCATCTATGCAGACGATACAGTCGTTGCCACCCAGGGAAAAACCTTTGAAGAGGTAGAAAGTAAATTAACTTTAGCGATTGAAAAGCTGGGTGACTATTATGATAATAACCACCTCAAGCCAAACCCAGCAAAAACCCAGGTCTGTGCTTTTCACCTCCGTAATAAGGAAGCAAGGAGGAAACTCAACATAAGCTGGAAGGGACAACATCTATCTCACTGCGACACACCAAAATATCTTGGGATTAAACTTGACCGTGCTCTCACCTACAAGGAACACTGTTTGGCCACAAAGATGAAAGTGAGTGCCAGGAACAACATCATCCGCAAGCTAACAAATAGCAGATGGGGAGCGCAACCTACAGTTCTCCGCACGTCAGCTTTAGCTTTATGTTTCTCCACTGCGGAGTACTCGGCACCAGTTTGGCAAAATTCCACCCACGCTGAACAAGTAAATATAGCACTGAATGAGACTGGACGCATCGTGACAGGATGCCTCCGCCCAACTCCCACAAAGCAGCTGTACCACCTCATGGGCATAGCCCCGCCAGACATCAGAAGAAGGACTGCCGCAGAAATCGAGAAACATAAACAGGAGACAGATCCCAGGCATCCAATGTTCGGATACAATCTTCAACCTCGCCGACTTAAATCAAGGAAGAGTTTCCTACGAACAACTGAAGCAACTCTTTTATCGCCTAGAGTACGACGAGAAGAGCTGTGGTACAATGTGGACCCAGGAAGACCAGGGAATAGCCCCAGGGAAGAACCCACAGCTGGCTCTGAACTCCCATATACGACCTGGAAAACCCTGAATAGACTACGAATAGGCGTATCAAGATGCAGAGCAAACTTGGAAAAATGGGGCTACATCAGTGCAGACGAGCCCTGCGAGTGTGGAGAACAGCAAGACCCACAGCACCTACTGGTCTGCAGGAAACTAAACAACCCGTGTTCGACTCAAGACCTATTTGAAGCAAATGACAAGGCTATTCAAGCTGCAGTGTATTGGGCTTCACGTGGGATATGAAAATCGCTCTGTTTCGCATCCTTAGCCCTTATCATTATATGTTACATACTTTTCTATATTATTGTAGTTAATTTACCTTATAACCATGTATTATTGTATTATAACTGCTTCTCTTGCATTGTAATATAATTTTTTTTGTAAAATGGTGATGTCTTGGATACGATAAATAAATAAAATCCATGTTGGAATCGATTTGTGCCTGTTAGCCATATCGATATTGGTAAGACTACAAAACGTGTGGCACAAATGGTCACATCTTTTGACTGTATTGACTCACAGACTTAGATATTTTACAGCGGCAAGGAACCATAGACATTATTACTACGTGACATACATTTTAAGTTAATGCGTCCACTCTTTCCCGCGAAAGAGGGATCTTACCAGACGCACAGGCAGACAGTCGGTCATCAAAAGACACACAAATATTTTTATACAATGTAATTGCCAATTAAAATTTTTCAATGGTTTTTCTTACTCGTGCTGTGAAACGTTACTTCTTGCCAAATTTCGTGACTATAAGTTCCCTGTAGGTTTTGATGAGTGAGCTTCCGAGCATCAAAACATCTACAACTACAACTACGTCTACGCTCTGCAAACTACTGTGAACTGCATGTGACATAAATGACTGTCTCTTTTTATTGCCTTGACGTAGAAGCTTAAGTGTTTTTACACCGCAAACTGACCATAGATCTTAGTAGGTGACTTAAATTTCAAATTCATTTATGTGCCTGTTCCTGAGAAAAACCGGTCTAGACAGAAGGACAGACAGACAGACAACGAAATGATCTGGAAAGAATCCGTGTTTACCGACTGAGGTACTGGAACCTAAAAACAGTAGAAATGTTTCCTTTTTATATGCGCTACGAAGGGATGAGAAAGGCAGAGTAGAGGAGAAATATTTGAAGTCTTCTGCTATATTTCTGAATACGTGGAACTGGAGCGTCCAAAGTTAAAATAGTGACTTCTGCGTAATACTGACTTGACGTTTTGTATGACGTCTCGTAGGCTGATCATGCGAGAAGCGTTTGGAAAAGTCTCTCGGTCGCGATTGAATTTAAAGTATCAACAATATTCCTAGCTTCGACGTGGAGGACGTGAAAAATTTACTTCAATGATAGACGGTAAAGCAAATATTAAGGGTATTTAAAATTTGTCTGTGCTTATTTACATCAACTAACGTGTTTCCATTTACTGAAATAAAACATCACTGATGGGATTTTATGATCAATTAAACTAAGCGGATATCGTGATATAAACGCACAGTCTCTGACAGTTACAGAGACGAATTTTAAATACCTTTATTGTTGTTATTATTATTGTTATTGTTAGTATCGGTAATTCCCCCTTTTTTCTGTTTCTTGTTTCTTCTCCAAAACCTCTCATATATTCGGTGTGTTTGCTTTTCCTCTCTTTTATTCACTTCTTTCCTCGTTTTCAATATGCTAAAACGTTTGTTTTTTGATATTTTTTCCATATTTTTTCCTGTCTGTCATTTCTTCTATGCAGGAGTTTAGTTTCTCGATGTCTTCCAGAACCCTCCTTGGCATTCTATCTGTGGATGTATCAACAGGGCATGGGATAGATTTTTGTATGTGACTGTTAGTAGTGAAATTCCTCAATAGTTATTAGGGTCTATTTTGTTTCCCTTCTTGTAGAGGACGTCTGTTAGGGCCCTGTTCCATCTTTCAGGTGCCTTTCCTGTCTCCCAGATGTTTTCAATGATTCTGTGCATTTTGAGTGTAACGTTCTCTATGATTCTGTGTATTGTAGGTGTAAATTGAAGATTTCAAAAATCAATCTATCTTCTCCAGGTTCTCTGTTATTTTTCAAAGATTTTGTTACCATTATAAAAAATGGAATTAACATGGACTCTTCATATTTTAATTATTGCGTAATCTAAGTGGCTCATAAAGAGTTGTAATTACCGCATAGAAAAAAAGTCTTCGGTCCTTTGGTAAAAAAAAGTCAAACAAATAAACTGCCAGTAATTTCATCCCCTTCTCGATCAGGAACACAACAATATTCTCAGAGAAAAAGTTTCCCTATGTTGCATGCAAAAGATGCCGAAACGTATGCAAGGGGCCTTCCGTAAAGGTTGGCATGTAGGAGACACATACTGACAGAGGTGAAGCTGTGGCAGCGAGTCCTGAGTCTTGCTTGGATTGCTCAGTTGGTAAGAACATTGCTAGCGAAAAGCACACAGTGTCGATCTGTCGAGACGTTTCACGTTGGATGTAAGTTCGTTCGCTGTCTTCAATCTTTCATCGCCTTATTTTTCATACCGGAAATACCCATCCAGAGATCACTAATCTCGGAAACCGCCTACCAACACTTCCTAGGCGAAATGGCCGCCTCCAGTGCGTTTCCTTCGACTTGCTCGTCTCCTCCTACCGTAGCACTGGAGACAGACGGAACGTGCTACAGTAGTTGAAAACTCCATCTCACTCGTGAGTTAATCGGATACGCTGAACAGCTCTAACCTTGGCCACATACATACTTAATATGTCTTTCCCACGTCGTTAGGGCTGGGTTGTCGGATACATAGTTATTCGATCCAGATTTAATCCGGAGAGTTATTTTACCTGCTTAAACTTCGGTACGGCAGACTATTGTACTATTTTTGAAACTGAATTTATTGGCCCTTAGCTGACACCATACAACCGGATCATACTTACATAAAATATACAAGCACTAACAGAACATAGTTTAAGACTAGCTTAGCGCCCGCAGCGTCGCTCGCATAGACTGTATGGTTTGCAAAGGTAGTGTTTTATTTTGTATTTTATTCTTCGTTAATAGAATTTTTATGCTGTTCACAAACTGCACATTTCCTAACTTTGCACGCTAATTAAGGCCATAGAAGCATGGTCTTTTCCGAATGTACTTCTGACCAAAAAATGGCCCTGGTTGCTGGAGTTCGAATTCGTTTTGAGTTCTTGTGAATTTGTTGTTGTGTGATCTTCAGTCCGAAGACTGGTTTGATACAGCTCTCCATGCTTCTCTATCCTATGCGAGCCTGTTTATCACCGAATAACTACTGCAATCTACATCCTTCTGAATATGTTTACTGTATTCATCTCTTGGTCTCCCTCTACGACATTTACCCCCCACACTTCCCTCCAATACTAAATTTGTGATCCCTTGACGTCTCAGAATGTGTCCTACCAACCGATCCCTTCTACTAGGCAAGTTGTGCCACAAATTTCTTGTCTCTCCAATTCTATTGAGTGCCTCCTCATTAGTTACGCGATCAGCCCATCTAATCTTAAGCATTCTTCTGTAACACCACATTTTGAAAGCTTCTACTTTGTTTTTGTCTAAATTGTTTATCATCCACGTTTCACTTCGATACATGGCAACGCTCCTTACAAATACCTTCAGAAAAAAACTTTCTAACATTTAAATCTATATTCTATGTTAACAAATTTTACTTGTACAGAAGCGCTTTTCTTGCCATTGCCAGTCTACTGCTTCGGCCATCGTACGTTATTTTGCTGCACAAATAGCAAAACTTATCTACTACCTTAATTGTCTCGTTTCCTACTCTAATTCCCTTGGCATCCCCTGATTTAATTCGACTACATTTCATTATCCTTGTTTTGCTTTTGCTAATATTTATCTTATAGTTTCCTTTCAAGATACTATCCATTCCGTTGAACTGCTCTTCCAAGTCCTTTGCCGTCTCTGACAGAATTACAATGTCATCGGCACACTTTAAAGTTTTAATTACTTTCCCTGACCTTTAATTTCTACTTCAAATTTTCTTTGGTTTCCTTTTCTGTTTCTTTAATCTACAGGCTGAATAACATCGGGGATAGGCTGCAACCCTGTCTCACTCCCTTCTCAACCACTGCTTCCCTCTCATACCCCTCCACTCTTATAACTGAAGTTTGATTTCGTGTACAAGTTGTAAATAACCTTTCGTTTCCTGTATTTTACGCTTGCTTCTTTTAAAATTTCAAAGAACGTGTTCCAGTCAATAATGTCAAAAGCTTTCTCTAAGTCTACAAATGCTAAAAACGTAACTTTGTCTTTCTTTAACCTATATTCTAAGATAAGTCGTAGGGTCAGTATTGCCTCACGTGTTCCTACATTTCTCCGGAATCCAAACTCATCTTCAAATGGTTCAAATGGCTCTGAGCACTGTGGGAGTTAACTTCGGAGGTCATCACTCCCCTAGAACTTAGAACTACTTAAACCCAACTAAGGACATCACACATATCCATGCCCGAGGCAGGATTCGAACCTGCGACCGTAGCAGTCACGCGGTTCCGGACTGAAGCGCCTAGAACCGCTCGGCCACCGCGGCTGGCAAACTCATCTTCCCCTAGGTCAACTTGCACCAGTGTTTCCATTCTTCTCTAAAGAACCTGGATTCGTCCGAAAATTCTGTGTGATGCCGTTCCTATCCCCAACGAGGTCGTTCCCATTGCAGTCCAGCATGTTTCTGCATATTCGTCAAAATAAGGCGGAGAAGTGGACGACGCGCACGTAATCCATCCCGTAACAAACGGCGACGGAATGTCACAATTGATGGTGTAAGATGTGTTACACTGTTTCACTGTTGCTCCAGTGAAGCGGAGGACGCAGATCTGTGCAGCAATACCATTTGGATGAGGTGTCGATTATGCTCGCGGGGCTGTCCGGGTGGTGCGATCAGACGTATCTCGTCGTGGAACGTTATGTACATACCCGTTGCACTGCCGAAATACTTCGTCCCACACGAGCAGCAATTTAACGGGTGGATGCATCACATTCTCTCATGCACCCTCTTTCAAACTCACTGATTTGACGGTACGGTTCGTGCATCCATCTGCGAGGTGTCGTGCACGTCTGTTCAAGTCACACTGATCCATTACCTTCGGTTTGTGGCGATAGCGAGAGCCGCAGGCGCATCTTACCGCCGCGATATCGATATTAACCTTAAACCCGCAGGCCGATATGGTTCAAATGCTAATCATGTCTGCAGAACATACAAATGTAAATGACCTGTGAATATGAGCCTCCTGCCTCTAATCGTTCAAAGCGTCCAGTTTTTTCTCAACATGTACAGGAGTATATATAGAGAAGATAGAGAAGAGATAGACGAGTGCCGTATAACCAGTGTAAAATCAAATTTATAGAACACTTTTCTGCACTCCATAACGGTCTTGCCGCAGTTGATACACCGGTTCCCGTGAGATCACCGAAGTTAAGCGCTGTCGGGCGTGGTCGGCACTTGGATGGGTGACCATCCAGCCGCCATGCGCTGTTGACATTTTTCGGGGTGCATTCAGCCTCGTGATACCAATTGAGGAGCTATTTGACCGAATAGTGGCGGCTTCGGTCAAGAATACCATCATAACGACCGGGAGTGCGGTGTGCTGACCCCACGCCCCTCCTATCCGCATCCTCCTCTGAGGATGACACGTCGGTCGGATGGTCCCGGTAGGCCACTCGTAGCCTGAAGCCGGAGTGAGTGCTTTCTGCACTCCATACTCGGTGATATGTACCTGCGGCAGCAGTGAATCTGTACGTCGCCTTTAAAAGTACGTGATTCTTTGTTGCTAACAAAGCCGTTAGCAGATTGGCAGTGGATGCCAAGTGTTTGCGAAAGGATTGTAGTACTTCCCCGTAGTGTGAGTCACACTGCGTCCTTCTCCACAGGAACAGAAAGCTGTCTCTATGATGAGCAGCCCGTGAAGAGGTTAAATCTGAGTCTGGCTATTGGAGAGGGAGAGGTGCGTAGGCGTTGAATTAGTGAGGAGACCGACGCGTAACCTGCTGCTTACTTCTGTCCTTTGTGTCTCTTTCTTTTTTCCCTTTCTTGTTGCCATTCTTCTGTCATGCGTCTGTGTAGGAAATAACAGTAAGCCGTACTTGGGATTGCAGTCCAGCTGGTATTCCCTGTCACAGCAGTTGCTGTGGCTAAGCAGTCGATAGCTTCTTTGCCAGTGATGTGATTTCACCCAAGCGAAATCAACGGAATGGACTTCTTCAAACATCCACTCCAACACTTCGATAATCAAGTGCCGAGAGGGATTAGCCGAGCGGTCTCAGGCGCTGCAGTCATGGACTGTGCGGCTGATCCTGGCGGAGGTTCGAGTCCTCCCTTGGGGATGGGTGTGTGTGTTTGTCCTTATGATAATTCAGGTTATGTAGTGTTTAAGCTTAGGGACTGATGACCTTAGCAGTTAATTTCCATAAGATTTCACACATTTGATAATCAAGTATACATGGGGCTTTCAGCCAAACAGGTGCTAAAACTTTTAAGAATAGACAGGTGAAGAGTCATTGAGTAGGAAAAGTAGAGGTGCTGTCATCTACGAACAAAAAAGAAATGCTTATCTGTTATTCGTAATTTGAATAGCCTATACTTCTGCAAACATTATATGCAATATGTGCATTTGACAGTCACTGATCTTGGAGCCAAGAGTATAGATATACACGGTGTCCGAGAAATGTTGCAAGGAACTTCGAGGGATGGTAGAGGTTGTCTTGGGAGAAACAAATCGAGAATAGGAACCCATGCCTGGAAACGTCATGCAACGACGCTACCGAGCGTCAAAACTGTAAGCGCGAGCGCCTGCCAGTAGGCAGCCCCTTCGGTAGTAAAAGTGACTTTGTAAACTGACGGACCTTAGGCGTAATGTGTCACAGTGTTGCTTGTTTTGGTCGCGACTGATTGCCACGATCGTCTCTGGAGAAGATGGCAGTAGCTGCTGTATAGAAAGGTCTTGTCATCTATGAATGTGATGCTTTGTTGCCACGGAGGATGAAAGTTTTGGATGGGTTTCCATCCACAGTTTTTTATTTTCTAATATCTCCAATGTTGTTCGGTGCATAGGAGGAAAATAAACTGCAGATGAGAACCCTTTTGAGCAACTGTCATCCACCAAGGCAACAGAGCATCGCAGTCATATGAGACAAGGCCTGTTATATGCAGCAGCTAGCTCCATCTTCTCCATTGATGATCGTGGCAGTCAGTCGCGACTACTGAATAACAAACAACATTGCGAGACGTTGCGCCTACGGGCTGTCGGCGTACAGAGTCACATTTGGTGCCGAAGGGAAGGCGCCGTCGCCAGAACTTCGACGCTTTGTAGTGTCGTTGGATGACATTTCCGGACACGGGTTCCAATCATCGATTTCTTCTTCAAGATACGCTTTACAACACCTCGAAGTTTGTCACAACATTACCGGTACATCCTGCATATTGCCTCCGGATACTGTCTTAAAAACTGCGACAAAATTTTATTGTTAACGTGAGCATCTAGGTCACGTGTAATGCCAGTTCATGCACCGTAAGGATATGCTTCAGTCGCAAAAATGTCCCCAGTTACCTCCACGAAATCGGTGTAAGACATGATTTAACTCATACGTTCTTTTCTGTGAGTAGGTTCCCGATCATCATATCACGATCTGCAACAGACTGAAAATAGTGTAACATCGGTTTCGCACTAGTATCACCATAACACATAAATGAATGCGTTCTCACTCCACTTCTGTATCAAATGCTCTGTATGTATTCAGATACTTCTGATAACTGTATGTACCACCTATGTAATAACGTGCTGGCAGCAATGTATGGTGACCGAAAATTAGTATATCGCCAGCCTGAGGCATATAGAGAAGTATGCCCTAAGTCCGACGGTAGCGATGTAAGCGGAATTACGTTAAGTATAACGGGTGACGTCGCGGAAAGTTCTCTGATGATTCGTTTGCTAAATTTAATCGAGTGTGTGATGTCATTACTAGCTGTAAAGGGAGTGGAAGCACTGAGAATGCCCTTGGATGCGAGAACCTAGGCGTTTAGAAAAAATGGGGAAGTCTTAACTCTTCAATTCTTCCAGCGGAGGAATGAAGGTAGGTCGAGCGTCTCCCGGACGTGGAAGTGCTATCGAGTTGCGTTGACAGTTGTTATCATTTTAGCGCCGGCACACTTGATTTTACCACTGATCGTGCCGTAGTGATAGTGGTCCGGCAGCTGTCACTTTCAGGTTCGGGTGTACACTGATTTAGCCAAAGATGGTTTCATTCGACGGCAGTTTTCTGCTTTAGTAACTAATCGGAGAAGATGATGGTGGAAGAAACCGACATGGCTGCTTTTCGTAAAGAGGGAAACTGAAATGTGGTTTTGGAACGACTTACTAATCTTCACACTTTTGAACTGTTGTCCTGCGTCTTTTTCTTCGGCGAAATTGTCGAAAGCGTTGCAGAGAGCTAGCTGGAAGTTAGAAAGAAGTTGTTAGCGTGGTGTGTTTCCAGTCCAGAGGTCCAATCATGAAATTTATCTGAGTGCAGTCGTACCGCTAAAAGGCATTTATGATTTGTCTCATGGTTGAGGCTTATTATATTTGTCTCACGGGTCAATGCAAGGTTGGCGATCCTTACCAGAAAACTAATTTAGTAAAATAACTCTACAGAAGGTAACCCAGGTTAAGCGATTAACGTAGCCGGATGTGGACAGTTGAGCAACGACATGGTAAGGCGCCATCGCGTGTGTGGCAAAGACCTGGAACGTCTGGACCGCGACAGGGGCATCCTTTGTCGACACCGTACTGTTATGAAGAGCATAATCACATGGTTACATCAAGGTCATCCCGCTGTGCCTCCAGGTGGTGCAGCAGTATCATTAGTGTTGATCATTTACGGGCAAGTCACCTAAGCCATAAATCTCCAATATTTATGCAAGCGTTAAAGACTGCGAAAGAAGATTTCTGGTAAGCTATAGTATAGAGAGCGGCAAGTATTATGCAGTAACGGTAATTTTTAATATACCAAGTTTCTGAAGCATTTAGCTTTTGGTATGAAGAAGTATTTCAAGTTGGGTACCTGCAATTTTAAATAAAATATTTAGATAAGTATGCTTTTGTTGTTTTAGGACAGGACATGCTGCTCCTATTAATCAACGTTTTATATTGCTGAAAGCTTCAGTATATGAACAACACGTTCAATCCAAAGCTTCTATGAGCACCTGAAATTAGCTAGGCCTTCTAGCTCAAGTAATCTGCAAAGCATTGTTTGCATTTTTGTAGTAGATAGGCAAAAGTAGTGAAAAGCTAACACTTGCGGTGCTTGAACAGGATGGCTGGAATTTGCAAAAATATGTTGGACGTGGATTTAGGATTTTGCTTGTACTTCACTGAAATTCGTCCCACATGAAACGATGGGTTACGCTTTGGCGACAAGAGAATGTTTATGGTGGACGTAGAGAATTCAGTGCCGCGAAAACAGAATTTTTCCCCTTAAGTTTGCAGTCTGTTTAGGGCAGGTGATGTCTCATAAACAGTATATCTAGGTAAAATCGAAAGGATATTGTGACTAAATTAGAATAGGACATAATCGCTCTCTCCTGTGTGTGTTGGCCTTTTGAATTCTGGGTTTTGTCCCCCTGAAATGTCTCTCAGAACCCGGGTGTCATTTATTTACCATTCGATTACATTTTTTCCCACCAAATGTAGATGTTTTCACAATGCAAATGCGTTGCCTTAACCCTGGCAGTTCCAAGGCATTTTCCATTACACGCATTACGAAGAGGGGGTTGTACTTTATGCCCACAAAAAAATTGTTGTTTAATTATGTAAGAACGTATTTTTAAAGAGGTACTGATGTTCAAATGGCATCTAGAGCCCGGAAACACCTTTTAATACACTCTTAGGAATATCAACACACCTTCAATAACGTGTAGTAGCGACTTTTTGACCATCACAAAAAAATTAAATAAGCAGATTTCGTTTATTTTTGTTGACATTTACTCTCAACATACTTTTTAAAGAGATCTTGATGTGTAAGTAAGGCCATGAACCAGTGGAAATACTGAATGTGACGTTCACTGAGGAAATGACATCCACTACTGAGACTTAAACTGTGAGTTAAGTTTAACTGAAAATATGGAATCTGGTAGAAGAATTCATTAAAAACAATAAGTATTTTTTTCAAAAATTTGAAATTACAAGGTATGTGACCAGATTACACTATTTTCGAAAAGTGGGCATAAAGAACATCCTCCTTTTAGTATTGCAAGAGTTAACACTATAAGCTTTAGTATTTCTTTCCACTGGCATCGTAGCAAATGTAACGTCTCCTGGCAAAACACACATTATATGTGATTAAAAAAAGGGAGAAAAGAATAATTGAACTGGATGATTGTAATTGCGTGGACAATGATTGTGGGAACTTTATGTAATAAAGAGAAACCATTATGTGTCATGTTTTATACTTGTACAGAATTATGTACTGATTTTTTTAAAAGATAATATCTGTGTCGGCGAGTACTGAAACCGCCACAGACGATACTTATTAACTATCAAACAAAGACGAGAATATGTCACAACGAGTATAAATAGTATTGACCGAACATTAATTTTTCTGTCGTCTTCTTGGAGTTACGTGAGTAGGAAGAGCCGGTGACGTTATATTGTGTGCTTGTGTAGCATTCTTTTGTCAAGATTGAGACAAGGACGCCATTAGGTACTGATTTGTAAAGGTGTGTAATAATTTAATCTGTCTAAATGTTTTTGGCCGGCCGGTGTGGCCGTGCGGTTCTAGGGGCTTCAGTCTGGAACCGCGTGACCGCTACGGTCGCAGGTTCGAATCCTGCCTCGGGCATGGATGTGTGTGATGTCCTTAGGTTAGTTAGGTTTAAGTAGTTCTAAGTTCTAGGGGACTGATGACCACAGATGTTAAGTCCCATAGCGCTCAGAGCCATTTGAACCATTTGTCTAAATGTTTTGAATATAGTTACTTAGTGAAAACTTGCATTATGATTTGTAATAAGTTTGCCTGGTGTTTTATCCCACCCTTTTAAGACATTTTTAGCTATTTAAATATTATTTGTGGTGCAGAGCTGCGCTACGAACGAACGAGCCGCTGCCGCAGCGCATTCAAACTGCATTAAATGAAACCAATCAGAACGCAAAGAAGCGGACAGGTAATACTGAACTAAAATTATTTCTTTCAGCTTTCGGAATTGCAAGGCAGAGCAGCAGATTTTATGATGTGTTTTACAGGTGAACGCGGGCTGCGGATGATATATTATTAACAGTGCAAATAGATAGTTTACCTTCATAACATAAAAGAAATCTTGCTGTGCGTAGTTCTGGTCTGGCAAACATTATAGTAAAAACATCTTTTTGTCTGATAATAGTCTCATGTTCTCGTGTTAGTCGCGGTACCTATAGGTGTTTTACTGTTAACAAAAATCCACTGCAAAATTTTGATGCTGAACAAACATTGCGTACTGTAACGTCAGTATTGATAACGAAATAATTTTCAGTATCCTTTTCAATAACTGTAAAGTAAGGAAGATATGTTGAACTTCATAGTGAGTTACAGTAACGAAACAATGTTCCTTTAATAGAAAGCCAAATCCAGAATCATAAGAACATAATATATTTTGTTTTGTTGAAAATTAATGATCCAAAGAAAGTCACAGCACAGCATCCCTAAAAAATATTTCAGGGCTCGTTTCGTAGCGACATATTTTATCTCATATATTAGTTGTTATGCGAGCAATAACAAAGCAAAGAGAGCCAGCGAAACAAACAAAAAGTGGGATTATTTGTGACTGTCTGTGGGCACACAAAATGTTATTCAAGCTGGAGGTTCTTCTTGCTGTTAACATATCTTGGCACTGAGAGGTCGGGACGCGTGGTGGTGTTCACCTCTTGGCACTGTTAGCCTCTAAGAAGGCTGTTGTGGTCACAGACGCTGCGTTCTCCTCTGGCCACTTGGATATACCTGACGATTTCTGACAGCGTTCAAATGGCCACTCGACGCTGTGACCTTAGGGCGGCTGCGAAGAAACGGATAGTCTGCTCTTTCTCTCGCTACTAGTTCCAACACCCGTTTTTACGAAGCAAGTAACGTGGGATATTTTAAATACTTATCGATTTAGCCTCTGACGCTGTCGGTGTAAGCAGGAAATGAAACGTTACTTAGAAAAAATTCCGAACATTAGGGCCTAAACTAAAAAGAAATGCATGTTACCGGGGAACAGGACACAAGTCCCCCACCCCCCACCCCCCACCCCTCGCCCCCGCCTCCCTCGGGCATGGATGTGTGTGTTGTTCTTAGCATAGGTTAGTTTATGTTAGTTTAAGTAGTGTGTAAGCCTAGGGACCGATGACCTCTGCGGTTTGGTCCCTTAAGAACTCACACGCATCTGTACATCTGACACAAGCCTCGAAAGTACTGTATGAAATAGTACTTCTTGTATTAGAATTCAAAGACGATGAAAAGCAGAATTTACTGATACGACGGTTGCAATGATTTGTAGCGAAACATCCCGCACAAAGACCAGGGCGAAATGTGCGACTTATTTTTCCAAGTCTGCCTTCACAGATCTATTTCACCGGTTTTTATGTTATACCAACAATGGGCCTCTTGGGAAGAATCCATTCATTCTCGTTAAAGAATGGTCGTTGCTATCAAGGAATGCGTGTAAACAGGAAGAACGGTCCACTGTTGTCTATATAAACCGTGTGTGATAAAATGCCAGAGGCCATCACACTGTTCTAAAATGTAGGAGTGTCGGCGACACGAAACGTCCACATAAATCGCTTTCGGATTAATAAGCAAACGCCACACAGATTTATAGGATCCCAGATGAAAAGTCTTGTCCTAATTCGAGCTGATTATTAACGTTTCTTCGCGGTCCCGACGAAACAGGAAAAACACAGGAGGATTCGGAGAAAAGCTGCGTGATTTATCATGGTTTCGTATAATCAACTTTTCTGACTTTATGAAATGCTCAACAAACATCAGCGGGAGACGATTGAGGAAGTTCGTTATGCACTGAAAAAAAGAAATCAGAGAACTGAGAAGTAGTATCAAAAACCTTAGCCACATACGACAGTGGTTATACCGAGGTAGACGATTTTAAACACGTTTTTACTCGGCCGCTTTCTTGTCTGTCTCTCTGTTTGGTACACGTTTTGCAATTGATTTCTCGATGAGCTCCGGACTAGAAGCTTTCAACGAAGCTCAGAGCTGAATGACAATGCAATGTTAACTCGTTTTCGTGTCTGTTGTGTGGTGGAGGGTATACCAGTGTCACTTCGCATTGAGCTAGAAACTTTCACCACAACTTCGAGCTGGACGACAGTGCAGCATTAACTCCCGTTCTTGTTTGGTTTGTGGCGGAGGGTACTTCGTGTACCACTGCAATTTTCCCCCTTTCCTGTTCCACTCTCGAATGGTTCGCGAAAAGAACAATTGCTGGTAAGCTTACAAGTGAGCTCTAATTCCTCACATTTTTACCTTCACGGCCTTTTCGCGAGACATACGTAGGAGGGAAAAGTTGATTGGTCGTTGGTACTGTTTATAAGTCTGCTGACAACATATCAATTACTACGCAGGGTCAGTCAACCTATTCTTCACGGGCCGTCTGTTTTTATTGGAAGAGTTTTGAACTTCACGTTTACGAAGAATGATACTGCCCATCATAGATGTGGGTGGATAACAGCTGCAGTTGTACGTTGCAGTAATGTTAAGGATAAGCTGGGTCTCGAATCTTTCAACGGTTGTGACCTTATAGCTATCCGCATACTTTAGATATCAGAAGTTTTTATTACGGACATCGGAAAATCATACTTCATTTCTAGTATGCCTCTTCTTGTAAAGACTCGCAATCTTCGTAAGACTAATGAGAGTTAGTCTATTTTTGTCTGGTTTAAAGGCGACTGTTGTTGTGCGAAAGTAGAAATTGTAGCTGATTTTACAATGTATTACCAGAATTAATAAAGTTTTCTCTCTTGAGAGATGAAGAGAAACTTGAAATTTACCTCATGTCTCAGCTGTAATCTTATCAAAATGTTTGAAATCGACTGAAAAATTCCACGCACACAAGACTAAAATGCAGAAAAGATTTTTTAAAATTAAAAATCAGTTTTTAATATATCACATATTTGTATCGGACTACAAAGTATAAAATAAGTTTTCCTATCCCTATAAAAATTCGTAATCCCATACAAATAGTCGTGAAAAGTTGTAATAGTGAACTTTTAATGGCTTTGAAAATAGCTATAAGATTTAAAACGAAAAACATGGAGCGCATTCAGTACATAAGATTGTTATCTTAATCGTTCATTTCGTCACTATCATCTGTTGCATGAGCCCTACGTCTCTAGTTTTAAATTCTACAAGTATTTTTATAGCTATTAAAAATTCACAATCACGAATTTTCAGGATTATCTATGTGTGGTTTAGGAATCTGTATGGAGGGGGGAGATATTACTCTATACTTTTCAGTTCGATTTAAAAAGTGTCGTGTAAAAAATTAATTTTTATTTAAATAATTTTTCTTTAGAGTATGCATAAACATGTTACTCGGCGAAATGAATGGTGCTGTCAACCTTTTTGCCACTCACAGTACTGTGATGAGTAAATACACTTTTAAAAATATACGGGACCCTGCATACAACTGCTCCGCCAAAATGAAGGTGTAGGCTTCCGGTAACACAGAAGCAGTGCATTCATTCCTTCACTTGGAGATGGTTCAGCCCGCTGTCCTTCATAATTTCATGGCAATCATGTCCAAATCGATAGAAGCCTCAATATCTGTTCTAGAGGGGCTACAGTGGAAACTGAGGTTTAGGCAACATAGGGAAATCTACAGCAACAATATCTTTATTAGAAGCGTAACATCGTCAAACAGTGTTTTTGGAAATCAAGGCTTCAGTTGTAGCTGATCAAATTAATAGATAAATTAGAACTATTGTTACGGAGAGAACAATTTGCTGGAAACACATTAAATGAACAAATAGAGTTTAAAAGCCACAGTTTTTCAGCAATTTCAAAAATTTATTTTTTCCTAAAGAACAAGTATTTAATAGTTGCAACCATTTCATAACGTAAGGTCACATCTTATATCTGCACATAGAATTATTTTAATAATGACACATATCTGTAAATAATAATGTAACATCTTTGTATCATAGAAGTAACAACACCTGTACATATGTGGAAATGTAACAACTGTACAGTTGATATTCTTTGATTTATTTCAGTTTTGTTTACAATGTGCTGTGAGACGAAAGGTGTGTATACTCACACCGTGCTTGAAAACTATGTAACCACTGCTGGAAACAGTAATTTTTTGGTTTTGTCTTTTGCGAATATGGTAATCATGATGTGCCACCTTGTAACGGCAGATGTATGTACTCTTAACAGGACTAGTAGTGACCTAAATCTAAAAAAAAGAAAGAAGTGACGTAGGATGATCCAGCACCAGAATATGAGCCCCCTGGACACGAAATATACTGTGGATTGAAATAAAAAGAATTATTAGTGAATTAAGGTGGTTTGCTTTCTTTTTCCTAAAGAAACTAATATGGTCACAGAAGTACTGGACAAAATTAAGAAGTATTTGAAATATAATTTTTTAAGACCCCATCTTAACCCATGACCTAAGTTAATAAGAAATGCGAAACTACTTCAGCACGTTACACGTATTAAATTGCTGTAAATTGATAGCTGTTAATGGATGTGAAACACGTATCGTTTCGCATTTGGATGCATTAATACCGTCGTCTCTGCAGTGAGTTATGAATTCTTTCAAAAATCCCACAGATCATGTCGTATATCTTGACAAGATTATAAAATTCGCTGCTCCAGTTATTTCACCTTATCAACGGAAGTGTTAACACGCTTGACTTTTGAGATGACCCCATACAGATAAAGCCAGAGGATTGGGATCAGATGACGCCAGAGGCCAAGATACAGTCCTTGTTCGACCTATCCATACTAGACCAGATTGGTGCTTTAGACGTTTTACATCACCAACAAGATGTGCCAATGCTCCATTATGAATGTACAGCAACCCTCAACAACGGGCGGTGAGTGACATTTGGTCCGTGTTAGCTGAAGGATCGTAAAGTTTACATCTGAAATACACTCATGATAATAATAATAATTTTAAAAAACCAGAACGCCTTGAACTTCTAGAGAAAGGGCGCTCATATTCACAGGACATCTACATTAGTATGTTCTACAGAAATTATTAGCATTTCAGTCACCTCAGTTCAGCATGTTTCCAGATACCTAGTAGGCACAGCGTTCGCAGTGGTTCCTGATAACTTGTTCCATGCGTGATGGCATCGACGCGTATAAGGCACCAATGGCGTCCTGTGGTACAACCATCCATTTTGCATTCATCTGGTTCCAAAGTTCTAATGTGGTGGTTGTGCATTGGGTCACAGCACTGGACCTGTCGTTTCACCATATGACACACATTTTCGATTGGCGACAAGTCCGATGTTCTGGCGGGCCAGGGCAAAAGGCTGACGTTCTGTGGCACCAAGAAGGCATGTGTTCTTGCAGCAACATGTGGTTGTGCATTGTATTGCTGAAAAATGACGTCTGGGGTGTTGTGCAGAAAGGATATGGCTGCGGGTCGCAGTACGTCATTCACGTAGGTCACAGTGGTCACAGTGCCCTGGACACGCACCAACCCTGATTTGTGGTTGCACTTAATAGCACTCCACACCAGAAGGCCTTGAGATGGCACTGTATGTATTGTGCGAAAGCAGTCACAGAGATATCGCTCCCCCCTGTCTGCGGCCGTCATTTTCAAACAAACAGAGCTTGGATTCGTCCTAAACCACTATCTGGTGCCATCCCTGTCCCAGTGACGTCGTTCCATACACCATTGCCGTCCAGAATGTTTCTGCACATTCGTCAAAGGTAGGCGGAGAAGTGGACGACGCGCATGTAACGCTTACCGTAAAACGGCGACAGACTGTCACCCTTGATGGTGTACGATGTGTTACACTGTTCCACCGTTGCGCCAGAGCCGAGGAGGACGCAGATCTGTTCTGCAATGCCATTCGGATGAGGGGTTGAACTTCTCGGGGAGGGTGGTCTGGATGGTGCGACCTGACCTATCCCGTCGTGTTCTACGGCCTTACGTGAAATGTTCTCCACACACCCGTTGCCCTGCCCAAACACTTCGTCCCACGCTAGGAGTAATTTCCCACATCGCTGTATCACATTCTTTCATGCCAATAGCGCGCTCACCTTCAAACCCTCTGATTTTATGGTATGTTTCACTCACACGTCTGCGAGGCATCCTGCGCGTATGCTCAATTCACTCTGGTCCATGATCTTCAGTTTTAGCTACAATGAAAACCACAGGCACATTTTACTGGTAGAAGGTGTTGTGCCGCAATATCGATGTTGACCTTGAACATGCGGGCCAACATGGTTAAAATACTAATCATTTCTGCAGAACATACTAATGTACATGTCCTGTGAATATGAACGTCCTATCTCTAGTTGCTCAAGGTGTTCTGTTATTTCTGAACATGAGTGTACAGTTGTACTAAGTAGGACAATATCTCCTTCTGAAGTCTGTGGTGAATCGTAATTATCACCATGCCTACTGCAACGAGTTTACTTTTGCTATCAAATGTTTTCAACCATGTCAGTTTTTCCTGTTCATTATGCTACATCCTGTATTGTGTAGATGTCTTTCATTTCATCTACATCTACATCCATACTCCGCAAGCCACCTGACGGTGTGTGGCGGAGGGTACCTTGTGTACCTCTATCGGTTCTCCCTTCTATTCCAGTCTCGTATAGGATTGTCGGTATGCCTCTGTGTGGGTTCTAATCTCTCTGATTTTATCCTCATGGTCTCTTCGCGAGATATACGTAGGAGGGAGCAATATACTGCTTGACTCCTCGGTGAAGGTATGTTCTCGGAACTTCAACAAAAGCCCGTACCGAGCTACTGAGCGTCTCTCGTGCAGAGTCTTCCACTGGAGTTTATCTATCATCTCCGTAACGCTTTCGCGATTACTAAACGACCCTGTAACGAAGCGCGCTGCTCTCCGTTGGATCTTCTCTATCTCTTCTACCAGCCCTATCTGATACGGATCCCACACTGCTGAGCAGTATTCAAGCAGTGGTCGAATAAGCGTACTGCAACCTACTTCCTTTGTTTTCGGATTGCATTTCCTTAGGATTCTTCCAATGAATCGCAGTCTCGCATCTGCTTTACCGACGATCAACTTTAAATGATCATTCCATTTTAAATCATGGTTATTGTTAATTTTATTCGTGTTTTTAACTGGCGCAAATAAGATTGTCACATGAACGAGTTACTTTATAAGTAATTGAAAACGAGTTCGACAATACTAGGTCAGTCGGTAATTGGTTGTTCCTTATATTTCAGTAAGTTCTCTTTGCGGAGTTAAATTGTTGCCTTTTGTCCGGAAGGTGTTAGTTTCTAGGAGCCTTGTGAATCTCCACTTATGATAGCAGTCTCCAGACTTTCCAGCCACTGAACGCTTTTGAAACATAGCTCGTGGCTTGTTAAAATTTTAAGTAAAAACTGCGATTTTAGTAGTCACTAACTACCGCAACGTAATTTTCTTTTCGTACCCTTGCCATTATAGACTCTGGTTTCACAGAAGCAGTTCAACTGGGTTGCTTTTGTGGACCCCTGGGATTTCGCAGAATCGACACGAGCCTGGAAGTTCGCAGAATCGATGCCCTAGGGGACTCTTTGTTTTCCGTACGTTCTACAAGCCCGCATTGAACTCACAGTGGCTACCGCTGTAAGACTAATAATAAAAAAGCTGAACTGTGGTGTTGCGATTCAGTTGTCCCTATTTAGCCACAGCAAAGTGCTAGCTGCAATAAATGATAGCTCTACAAGCTATAGTAACACTGTACGGAGTGATGTGGTGCGGACGCCAGCCGCATATATAGTAACTAACTAGGTAAGTCAACGAAATTACCCTTTTCAGTCAAGAACGCACAATAATAAACAAGGACGTCAACGGCAAGCAAAATAAGTCTAAATCAAATGATTTGATTAATGCAGGGAGGCAAAAATGACAGTGTTCTTAGACCACAGTTGCCCGTGCTGCGTGTGATTCTAGTTAAGCCAACCAGTAGCCTTAAGAAGTAGTGGGAGACCTTTTGCTAGTTCTTTATTTGACGCGATATGTTCAGGCTCTAATGGTACGAATATTCTGTGTCTTTTGCCCACCAAAGGTTCGTATTGGAAGTCTGGATGTAATGTGGTTTCATCTCCTTACTACATAATCTACACTTTGCTGCTTCTTCCTCTATACACCTCGTGTGTATATGTTTCTTAGAGTTCAACAGCCAGTCGTGACTCCTACCATGAGTTTAATCTGTTTCCTGTTCAAGTTTGGGATTACAGAGCTTCTCTCGTAACATGGTTTCGGCATCGTTAGCTTGCTACGTTTTTTTGTTTTTGTTTTTTCGTGTGGGGCGGGGGGGGGGGGGGGGGGAGGGGTAGTCCAATATTCGTCGCGTTGCCTCTCGATCCAGCAACGCAGTTTCGATTTTACTATCGCCTTGATGACAGTTAGAAGAGGTTCTGTTGCAATAAATGGACTCGCCGTGCCTGTCTTGGCCAGTCTTGTCAGCCTGTTCATTGCCACTAATTCCTGATTGACGAGGGACTTACAGCAGGGTTACCCTGTCGCTTTCCCCTAGTCTGCCCGGAACTTCATGGCATTCTGCGACGATATTTGATCTCGTTGCAGGGGCTGATAGAGATTTCGGATTCAGTTTTCCATATTGTCTACTGCACATCGTGCCATTGGTGTAATGGTACTTCGAAATTTGCGTATCCTTGGCAAAAAGCAGCATCTAATATATTATTCTTGCGTTAGTTCATTCACCACTAGGTTCCTCAATAGTGGGGACAAAATCCTTCCTTGCGGGCACTCTCTGGCGGCGTTGATTGCCATTTTGTCACTCACGATGGTGGCTCCTGCCAGTCCACATCGTAATCCAAAGCAGGAGTTCATTATCAAGTAGGCAACATGCAGGATTGGAGGCTGAAGGCAGACAAGATTGAAGACATACCGGTACGACTGCAATTGGCTGTCGAATTCTGAGGCAGCACAAATACAAGGTTATCATAAATGATTGAAGCCGTTTCATAAATTTACCGTATCTACTGTAATTGACATATTCTTGTTGCAGCCAGACTATAGATTTGTGCCACAAGAGCGGAGCAGTGAGCAGTGAGCAGTTAGGCAAGACAGCGGGAGGCGCTGAGAAAGCTTATGTTGTGCTTGAAATGCAGTCTCATGGGCCTGCTGTAACAGTGCAACGCCATTTCAGAACGAAATTCAACAAAGATCCACCAACTTCCAACTGCGTTCAGCGATGATATGCGCATTTTTAAGCTACAGGGTGGCTCTGCAAGGGGAAATAAAGGGGCCTGCCTGCAGTGGGTGAAGAAACGGTTGACCGCGTGCGGGCGAGTTTCGCACGTAGCCCACTGAAGTCGACTAACAGAGCAAGCAGAAAGCTGAACATACCACAATCGACCCTTTGGAAGGTCTTAAGGAAACTACTGAAACCGAAGACTTACTGCTTGCAATTGCTACTAGCCGTGACTTCCGATAACAAAGTCAGACGCTTTGAATTTACGGTACACTTGGAACAGCTTATAGTTTTGTGAGAAACTCATCTTCAGTGATGAAGCAACTTTTTTTTCCTTTGATGGCACAGTGATGCGCTAATCTGAGGGCAGGAGAATCCCCACGCTATTGTGCAGCAGATTCGAGATTCACGAAAAGTTAACGTGTTCTATGCAGCCTCGCAGTTTGAAGTTTGCAGTCCTTCTTTTTCTGCGAAAAACCCGTTACAGCACACGTGTATCTGGACATTATGGGAAGATGGAAGATTGAGACCGGCCGTGCGGTGGACATCGTCTACCGGCGGGATGGTACTGCTCACTACTTCCATCATGACGTTCGTGAATGCTTAAATACGAATCTGAGAAACCGATAGATAGATCGTCGCGGTGTTGATGATCTGCAGCCGGCCGTTGTGGCCGAGTGGTTCTAGGCGCTTCAGTCTGGAACCGCGCGACCGCTACGGTCGCAGGTCGGATTCCTGCCTCGGGCATGGATGTGTGTGATGTCCTTAGGTTAGTTAGGTTTAAGTAGTTCTAAGTCTAGGGGACTGATGACATCAGATGTTAAGTCCCATAGTACTCAGAGCCATTTGTTGATCAGCTATTCACATCATGTCCTCCACACTCTCCAGACCAAACCCCATGCGATTTTTTTTAGTGCGGGTTTATATGAAAGTTGGGTTTGTGTGTTTACTTCTCCTCTACCAACAAATGTACCAGAACTGCGAGCTCGCATCAGCAGTGCTTTTGAACAGATTGACAGGGACATGCTCAAGACAAATACCTGTTGTTATTGTTGTGGTCTTCAGTCCTGAGACTGGTTTGATGCAGCTCTCCATGTTACTCTATCCTGTGCAAGCTTCTTCATCTCCCAGTACCTACTGCAGCCTACATCCTTCTGAATCTGCTTAGTGTATTCATCTCTTGGTGTCCCTCTACGATTTTTTAAACCCTCCACGCTGCCCTCCAATACTAAATTGGTGATCCCTCGATGTCTCAGAACATGTCCTACCAACCGGTCCCTTCTTCTAGTCAAGTTGCGCCACAAACTCCTCCCCAATTCTATTCAATAGCTCCTCATTAGTTATGTGATCTACCCATGTAATCTTCAGCATTTTTCTGTAGCACCACACTTCGAAAGATTCTATTCTCTTCTTGTCTAAGCTATTTATTGTCCACGCTTCACTTCCATACATGGCTACACTCCATACAAATACTTTCAGAAACGACTTCCTGACATTTGAATGTATGCTCGATGTTAACAAATTTTTCTTCTTCAGAAACGCTTTCCTTGCCATTGCCAGTCTACATTTTATATCTTCTCTACTTCGACCATTATCAATTATTTTGCTTCCCAAATAGCAAAACTCCTTTATTACTTTAAGTGTCTCATTTCCTAATCTAATTCCCTAGCATCACTCGACTTAATTCGACTACATTCCACTATCCTCGTTTTGCTTTTGATGATGTTCATCTTATATCCTCCTTTCAAGACACTGTCCATTCCGTTCAACTGCTCTTCCAAGTCCTTTGCTGTCTCTGACAGAATTACAATGTCGTCGACGAACCTCAAAGTTTTTTTTCTTCTCCATGGATTTTAATACGTACTCCGAACTTTTCTTTTGTTTCCTTTATTGCTTGCTCAATATAAAGATTGAATAACATCGGGGATAGACTCCCTTCCCAACCACTGCTTCCCTTTCACGTCCCTCGACTCTTATAAGTGTCATCTGGTTTCTGTACAAATTGTAAATAGCCTTTCGCTCTCTGTATTTTACCCCTGCCACCTTCAGAATTTGAAAGAGAGTATTCCAGTCACCATTGTCAAAAGTTTTCTCTACGTCTACAAACGCTAGAAACGTAGGTTTGCCTTTCCTTAATCTTTCTTCGAAGATAAGTCGTAGGGTCAGTATTGCCTCACGTGTTCCAACATTTCTAAAGAATCCAAACTGATCTTCCCCGAGGTCGGCTTCTATCAGTTTTAAGGAGAGGGCACAATAGATCGCCATTCAGGGAATTAAACTGATACCGCAATGTGAAAAAAATCTAACCATCAATCGACGGCAGCTTCGAGGGCGGCGCGCTGTTGTTCTGCCGCGGGAGGCGCCAGCAGGGAACGTTACCGGCACCTCTGCTACACGTCTCCGGCCACGCCTCCCGGGGCCGAGAGATAAATAGCGCTGCCCTGCCAGGGGTCAGCTACGCGGTCCGGCTCGCTCCGCGGGAGCCGCACGGCCGGGCTGGCAACTAACACACTAGTGCACCGTCTAAGCACGAGTCTGTGTGATGTGCGCATTCACAAGGAACCCTTCGAGTGCGAGGTCGCGAGTTCAACCTTTAGTGAGGCTCATTTGTTTGAAAGTGTTGTGTTAAGAATTAGGAAAAATATTAGCTTGTGGTGGCTCACCATGTGCATCAGGTGGATGACAGAAAATGAGTGTCCGGGAGGTGCATAGATCATCCTTCTATGGGATGTGAACCGTGATTTATTTTCAAAGAATATTCTTAAGAATTTTATTTACTAGCGATTCATCAAGAACATTAACACATTTAATCACACTATATAAGCATGGAAGTAATTACCAGGGAGTAACCGATGAAATCATAACCAAATTCCTTTTAACAAATGGGAATTTTATTCGCTTTAATAGTGTCTAAAAGTATTTTTTGAAAGAAACATAAATATCAAGTTACAATTTATTCAGAGGCAGAAAGAAACAAGTTTTGACTGTATGAGCTTTCGGGCAGAGAACCTTGACGCTCCCTTTTGACATGGCTGTAGGTACGACCGCTCACAACAGCCTCTGAAAGACTACACTGGTGCAAATCTGCAACACACCAGATAACTTTAAACTAAGAGTTTTAACAATTTACACAAGCACACAATCTATGCACCACCTGTAGGAGGGATGGAAATGGTACAAAACACTAACAATTAAAACATTAACCTTGCCACCAAAGGTGCAACTTCATTTTAAGTTCTAAGAAAAGTCTTACAGTGAAAGGGTGGCAACTTTATATACTAAAATGATCATTTAAATAAAAGCCCATGAAATGCAATCTTATATAAAATTCTATATGGTTGGCCAAACAATAGTTAAGATTCTCTACAGTACACAGATACCGGCTCTCAAGATCATAGGCAATAATACGAGGGTTATTCCAAAAGTAAGGTCCGATTGATTGCCAAATTGAAACCACAGTGAACATCAGAAATGTTTTACTTGTAACAATTAGCTACACCTTTCAGCTACTTCTCTACGTAGTCGCCGTTCTGACTTAGACTTTTGTCATAGCGTTGTACCAACTTTTCAATAGCCTCATCATAGAAGGCAGCCGCCAGTGCTTTCCGCCAATTCTCCACGCTGGCCTACACCTCGTTGTCTGTGTCAAAATGTTGTCTTCAAAGACAGCGGTTCATGTGACCAGAGAGGAAACTCAGGGGGAGACAATTGCGGACTGTATTGTGGGTAATCTAACATTTCCATTGTCGTGAAGACGAAACAGCACGACAGTTATGTAATGTTGGCTGCATAGCTTCAGGCGAAATTTCTCACCAGGCCCTCGTACTTGGCGGCAGACACTATTTTCTAGACATCTTTACGCACTCACTGCGAGCTCAGAAATGAGAAGAGCGACGTGATGCTAACTGGGGTTATACTAGAGACACTACCCAACACATCTGTGCAAAGCTTTATCGGATTTTCATAGTCGTTTCCATTTCGCGACCGATCGGACCTTACTTTTGGAATAACCCTCGTACCAAAGTTTCCAAAGATCAAAACATGTTTCCGGTATTTGGCCGTTACACTCGGAGCAATAAATTCGTTAACACACCAAATCCGACAAACATGACAGAGGCAGCTACCAACGTGCGGTAGATTGATAGGGAGATTTCCGAACAACCCGAACCGCAGGTTGCTCTAACCCGCCCCTACTCCACAAGGGAAAAACGGACCACCCAATTTATAAACAACCACCTTCCCGCGGGTGGGCAAACGGAGAGGAATGGTGGGACGACGCCAAAGCAAAAAGGCTGGTGACCTCACTAAGAAAACAAGTAGAATTTAACAAGAGTAAATCAAACAAGATATCACCAATCACTTAACTTCTAATAAACTTCGATTTCTCGAGAAGGCCTGGCGCAGCACCCCCAAATCGCTGTCCCGAACCGTCCGCTGCCAGCCGCTTCAACGGACGCAGGAAAGTGCGCCGATCTCCCGTCTCACGGCGCTTGCACCGGCCAGATTCATGTCGTGGGTTGACTCCTGTTGCTCTCGTGTCGACCGCGAAGTCACTACCCTTCGCTATACGCCGCGGCCCACTGGACTCACGTGGCGACCTCACATGCGCCGACGCTCAAGGCGGACAAGTCATCTTGTTTCTCAGTGCGCGACCGACCAACCGATCGATCCAACCGCCAATGACCATTGCCTGAGCAAATTCGAGCAGACTGGCGGCCTAACGTGCAGACTCAAAGTGCAGGAACTAAGCCCCGACCGGGCGGCCACTCGCTGAGTTCTCTTACTGGCGGAGTGGAAAGACTCTTATTTTGCCGGCTTTAGAGGTTGATCCGAACGACAGACATACTAGCACTCCGAACGACAGACACTAACTGCCTAACAAATGCGGACGAGAAACAGACTAGCAAGCTGGGGACGAGAGACTGACCCAGACTGACCCACTGGCGAGCTCATAGCGCCCCTTAAATGCACGTGAACAGGCAGCCTTTCCCATTTCCCAGCAGAGGGAGACACCAAAGATGCGATTGCCGCAGCGGCGCCATAGCCAGAAACGGAGGGTGACTGCTTCACACTACGCGCTGCGGCGCGCTCTTCAAAGCAGCAATTTTTACCACGGCTCAGGATGTATGTATTACACTTCACAAAACGGACATCGTCGACATTCAGGAAATATTCAAAACAAACCCTTAATTCGCACCGTGAATACTGAGCGAAAAATGGCGCACCAAAGTGGTCGCAAAGGTTCGCACCTTCAGGAGCGAAGTCGAACTGCTTGGGAGCTACAAACCATGCGGGACGTTCCGTTCAGCTAGGTAACCACTCTTAAGGGATCATTTTGTTGTAACGGGGTGATGAGAACTGATCGAATGTGATTTCATGCAACCGAACACGAAACAGTCTGTCGTGGAGCTTATCGTGAAACTGGCTGTCCTTTAAGGTGTAGCGGCAGGTAGTGTGATATTACGTTTTACACGCACGGAAAAGACAAAAATATTAAAAGTTTGGCTGGGTTCGTTGTGTAGGGGCTGGGATATGTAGTTGCCGCATTACAGGCCAAATACTGCTGAGTCTACAGTATACGATAAGAATACACACATGAATCGAATGGTCGAAGGTTTCTATCACTCGGCAATTGCGAATTATGAATGTAACATATAAATTTATAAGTGAAAGATTGCAATTAAATAAAATCTGCAGGTACTATCTTAACGACTTTAAATGATAAGTACGATAGTAGAAGTACTTCTGCGAATGCGGTATATTTATGCAAAACACTTACTGGTGTCGATGGTCCAGCAGTTAAATAAAATATAAGTTGAATAACAGGGAAACAATAGATTTCTACAGCACGTAATTAGTTGTGAAAACAACACAGCTCGCGAGATATTCACTTCTGAACGCACACTACGTCTTCACTGTAGAAGCCACGGAAATCTCACAAGTTCACAAGTCGGCACTCCGAAGCATTTCTATCTCTCGCGACCACTCGCAAACCGCTCCACTCTTCAAGTCTTTCGTCCGCAGGTCGTGGTCTCGCGGTCGCGTTCTCGCTTCCCGAGCACAGGGTCCCGGGTTCGATTCCCGGCGGGGTCAGGTATTTTCACCTCCCACGAGATGACTGGTTGTTCGTGTTGTCCTCATCATTTCATCTTCATTCATGAATGTGGTGAGTTTGGACTGAACAAAGTTTGGGAATTTGTAGGAGTGCTGAGCACCCCACAAACCAAACATCATCATCATCTTCAAGTCTTTCTGTGCGTCCGACGCGCCGTCCCGTCCATCCCCTCCCGTGCGCTGTCCGTAATGTTCGTGTCCTGTGCCGTCCTGCCCAAAACTACCCATTCACGAGCGCTGTGATTGGCTAGAGCGCTCCCGCCATATCTTCAAGCGAACGCACATTCACAAACATAATGAAACATTTTCTTAATACTTGATTTACATTTAAATAATTTGAAATTAAATAAATATTCCTATGACTGGGCCATAAACACGCTCTAACACACATTATTAGATACATAAACAAATTAAATAAAGATAAAAAATGGCTCTGAGCACTATGGGACTTAACATCTATGGTCATCAGTCCCCTAGAACTTAGAACTACTTAAACCTAACTAACCTAAGGACATCACACAACACCCAGCCATCACGAGGCAGAGAAAATCCCTGACCCCGCCGGGAATCGAACCCGGGAACCCGAGCGTGGGAAGCGAGAACGCTACCGCACGACCACGAGATGCGGGCTAAATAAACATATATCAAAGAAATAGAACAAAAGGTAGGCCAGTAGCCTAATGTCTCTGTGCTTTTTGAACGCAGTAAATATTTAACTAATTTCTTCATGAATAGTATATATCGGATATAAATAAAGACATAGATGAATAATTATATTTATAAGCATGCTGCTACCGTTTTTTCGTTTAACTGTGGAGTGCTTATGGCCTGACGCGATGGATAGTAATCGGCCAGTTTGACCTCCAATAACTCATGTACTATTCAAGCTACATGCCTGTAATTCATACCAATTTATGCTTACACTAATACCTTTCTAAAGACACGGCGATCGACAAGATCGGATGAATCGTTTGTATTTTGGAAATTCGTTGCTGGGTGTTTCTTGTATAATTTATCGTCAGATACTAAACTTCAAACTAATAAAGATATTGGAAATCTGCTTACACCATCAGAATCGTCGTGCAAATAATGGTAATATACATGTTTCTTTTTGAGTTTTCATGATTCATCTGGCTACTATTAATTTCTATACGAACTGTGAAATGTCTGCCATTAAGGTTTCACGAAGTCCGCCATCTTTGGCACTCCCGGCATAGACATCTCCTTCATCGACACAAAGCACCGTCCTCGTCACAGCGGAATTCCCAGCCACGCGCGTGGACCATGCGCTGGGGCTACCCCTCTCGTCCGGCACCACGTGTTTGCCGCAGGGCCCCGACTTTAAGGAGCGTTCTGTGCGACCACGCCAACTCCCTACTTACAAGGGGAGGCCGCCAATTGTGAAATTCAGATTCGATTCATACTGCGCATAATAAAAGCTCATGGCCAGAGGTATAATGTGGCAAAGCACCAAGATGCACTTCTCAGCCGTTGTCGAGAAAATCGACAGTTAAAAGAAACCGTTGCCGTGAAATACTCTCTACGATTAATAATTTTCTACAGCGTCGTGGTGCATCGTCGAAAATCAGTGCGGACGGGAGAGCTTTGGTACACCCTGTTAAACAAACGGAAAAATGGAGGCGGTACAACTGGAGAGCAATCCGCCTTCACCAACATGCAAAAGCAATTCATTAATAGTATATATATATATATATATATATATATATATATATATATATATATATATATATTTGAATTACAAAAAACTAATAATAAAAAAAAATTGCATGGCGCGAGATTCGATCCGGCGATCTTCGGATTACGAACCCGAGCGCTTACCGCTGCGCCACGACGCTGTAGAAAATTAATAATCGTAGAGAGTATTTCACCGCAACGATTTCTTTTAACTGTCGATTTTCTCGACAGCGGCTGAGAAGTGCATCTTGGTGCTTTGCCACATTACACCTCTGGCCATGAGCTTTTATTATGCGCAGTATGAATCGAATCTGAATTTCACAATTGGCGGCCTCCCCTTGTTAGATTACTTCCAGGGCGTCACAACTCGCCCGTTACCTCACAAGATTCAGTCTTAACGCATCAAGTTCTGTCGTGGATAAATAGGATTTGTAGCCCCGCCCTGCAACTCGTAGATTCTGTCAACAGCGCAGCTCACCTAAGAATCTGAAAATTGAGGCATCACATCGATTCAGCATACTGCGCCACAAAAAAGAAGTAGCTGCGATCTTAGGAGCGACAGAGGGAAAGGGGGAAATACTTTACTGCCCTTATGAAATTCTGTCAGTAACAGTTTTGATTAAATAATACATAATGGAAGGTCCACTGTGCATCATTACTCTTAACACACATTGTAACTAGCTGAAGGCTCTTAATCGAGTATGTAGGCACGTATTGCTTAAACAAAATATGAACGGCACATCAGATTGATAGGTGTTACAGAAACTAAGTTCTAGCGGACTGATGACTTCCGATGTTTAGTCCCATAGTGCTCAGAGCCATTTGATTTTGAAACACACGCATGAAATAAGATGGAACAGAAGAGAGAAGCTAGAAACTCTGCATGGCCCTGCACACAGACTGACCTATCAACCGACACTGTACGTAAATTTCATCTCAAGCGTCTGCCAGCAGTCGCCATCTAACCGCACTGTTCTGGTCATCACTAATTTGGCTAGACGACGAAGTTAATTTATCCCCGCTAGTGAGCGAAATAGATCAGCATACGTATGAAAACTACTCGCCGTATTGAACAGAGAATAACTCCGCGACCTAGCCCCGCGTGTTTGCGGAGAAGTGGAGTAAACAAAAAAAATGGTTCAAATGGCTCTGAGCACTATGGGACTCAACTGCTGAGGTCATTAGTCCCCTAGAACTTAGAACTAGTTAAACCTAACTAACCTAAGGACATCACAAACATCCATGCCCGAGGCAGCATTCGAACCTGCGACCGTAGCGGTCTTGCGGTTCCAGACTGCAGCGCCTTTAACCGCACGGCCACTTCGGCCGGCAGTAAACAAAGATTCAGTGGTTGCAGGAAGGGTAATATTAAAAATAATCGCGGTATTTCCATTCTCTTCCGCTTAACCGAGAATATACTGAAGGCTGTTTTACAACAGATGATGATGATAATTATGATAGACGTGACGCTTGTGAAATTTTTAGTTACCTATCTGTAATTCATGCGGCGGTAAGTGTTCATTTGTTCCATGCATATGATTGAGCGAAAGCTGACACCTCGACACTTACCAACTTTACAGAACACTCGAACTCGAACGCGCATAAGGCGCTCAATACCGAGGCTTAAACATGTTAAACATGTTCTTGCTTCGGGAGGAGCAGTAGTGGAAACAGTAAATATTTGTTTATCTACACACATCGGCCTGCTAAAGTAATAGGAGCAACAATATATGCAAACGATTGTCGACAACCTTTTCTTTTATGGTAAATAGTAGAGCAATACGAGTTTAGTGCACATATAGCATACGCCTTTCACTCCTATAGATGGATTATCAACAGTGACTTAGCTTCTGTCTATGCCTCTGAACAGGTGTATGTTTGGATTCGTCGTGCAGTTCCGTTGTCGACACTGGCTGTAGACAGGACTTGAACCATTATCAGGAGCCACTATCATTCGTTCTGTAGTGCTTTTTACGGTTGATGTTCGTAGCTACAAGTGTTGACTGGCTTGCCACCCTGGCCTTGTAGCACTTTGTAAACAGTCACTTAATTCTTGGCCTCCCATCATCTCCTTTCTCTCGATGTCAAGTGCTTCATCTGTCGTGAAACCGCGACGCTTTCGGACTGACACCATACAAGTAGCACGTTTTTCGGTTTCAGTGCAAATGTCTGTCGGCCTGCAAAACGCGATCTCTTTGCACATGTGCAAGGAAGATATCAGAGATGACAGGTCGATAATGCTGCCACAGTCCCAACTAAAAATATTTGTTTGCCGTTAGATTGGAATGCGGTAAGAAACTGAACAATTGAATCTGTAGATCGTGTACTTATTTCCACTGTTGATGAAATTACAGTTAAAAGAAGTCATTCAATAATTCACAATCACTCCGCAAAGTAACGCTGGACACATGATTTTAAAAACAATTCCGAAAATAAGCACTAACATGACGACAGAAACAGGTGCCATACGAGTAACGGAAACAAGAGTAAAGCTAGAAACGGTAACAAAACTGGGAAAGTAAATAAAATAAAAAAGGCTAGTAAGAATATTTTGAATATCAGCTCATCTCTACAATGAACGAATTCCACGGCTTCTTTCGTCGACAGTGAGAAAATAGCTGGGTTGCAAGAGGCTCAGGCTGCACTTTTACGATTACATTATAGTGGAAATAACGACATGTAAGGCTCCGTTTTAGATGCATTAACTTGTTCCGCTCCCGTAAGAGTCCACGGGGATGCGTGAGAGGGTTTATGAGCGGGCCTGCTCAGTATTCCTGTGTCACGGCGGTCTGAGAGCCATTTCATGTCGCCAGAGCTTAGCCGACGGAAACGGCCATCTTCTTATGAGCTGGGTCACCCACCGGGAAAGATGGGGCGCGATTTGAGATCCCATCTCACGATCCCTAGACAGTGTTTTTTGGTGGCGGTGGTGTTGCTCCGGTCATCAACCCAAACGTTGGTTTAATGCACTCCTCCCAATTCTGGCGCTTGCCAGCTTTCCTCTTGAACTCAGTGTAACTTCAGAATTCCAAATCATCGACACTCTTCATTATAGGCTCATATATCGGCCGTCTCCTGATATTTTCTCCTTACACCATCCTTCAACGACAGTTTTCAGCACTGACTCCGGTCGTAATATATGCCGAACCCAGCTTTTCTCTATCATCGTGTTACCTCTTTGGTACTTTTCTTCTCGTTACTCGTTGTAGAATGTCTTCATTCCTTATTCGACCAATCTGTCTGATCTCCAGAAATCTCCTGCAGCACCATATTTCAAAAGCCTCTAATAATTTCATCTATGTCTCCACGGTTGTCTGTCCTTTGCACCCGTGGTCTAGGGGTAGCGTCTTTGATTCATAATCTAAACGTCTTCGGTCCCGGGCTCGATCCCCGCCACTGCCTAAATTTTGATAAATAATCAGCATTGGCGGCCGAAGACTTCCGGTATAAGAAGTCAGCCTCATTCTGCCAACGGCCTTTTCAAAGAGGGCGGAGGAGTGGATAGAGGTTCAGGGCACTCTCTTGTCCTAGGGGTGGGAAATTGCCCCTAAAGGCGGAAGAATCAGCAATGATCAACGATATGAGGATGCAGAAGGCAATGGAAACCACTGCATTAAAGACACGTAACGTGTATCCACAGGACATGTGACCTGTAATTGAAGAAGTGTCATGATGATCTCTCCATTGGCAAAAGGTTCCGGAATAGTCCCCCATTCGGATCTCCGGGAGGGGACTGCCAAGGGGGAGGTTACCATGAGAAAAAGATTGAATAATCAACGAAAGGATAACGTTCTACGAGTCGGGGCGTGGAATGTCAGAAGCTTGAACGTGGTAGGGAAACTAGAAAATCTGAAAAGGGAAATGCAAAGGCTCAATCTAGATATAGTAGGGGTCAGTGAAGTGAAGTGGAAGGAAGACAAGGATTTCTGGTCAGATGAGTATCGGGTAATGTCAACAGCAGCAGAAAATGGTATAACAGGTGTAGGATTCGTTATGAATAGGAAGGTAGGGCAGAGGGTGTGTTACTGTGAACAGTTCAGTGACCGGCTTGTTCTAATCACAATCGACAGCAGACCAACACCGACAACGATAGTTCAGGTATACATGCCGACGTCGCAAGCTGAAGATGAACAGATAGAAAAAGTGTATGAGCATATTGAAAGGGTAATGCAGTATGTAAAGGAGGACGAAAATCTAATAGTCATGGGCGACTGGAATGCAGTTGTAGGGGAAGGAGTAGATGAAAAGGTTACTGGAGAATATGGGCTTGGGACAAGGAATGAAAGAGGAGAAAGACTAATTGAGTTCTGTAACAAGTTTCAGCTAGTAATAGCGAATACCCTGTTCAAGAATCACAAGAGGAGGAGATATACTTGGAAAAGGCCGGGAGATACGGGAAGATTTCAATTAGATTACATCATGGTCAGACAGAGATTCCGAAATCAGATACTGGACTGTAAGGCGTACCCAGGAGCAGATATAGACTCAGATCACAATATAGTAGTGATGAAGAGTAGGCTGAAGTTAATTAGTCAGGAAGAATCAATACGCAAAGAAGTGGGATACGGAAGTACTAAGGAATGACGAGATACGTTTGAAGTTCTCTAACGCTATAGATACAGCAATAAGGAATAGCGCAGTAGGCAGTATAGTTGAAGAGGAATGGACACATCTAAAAAGGGCCATCACAGAAGTTGGGAAGGAAAACATAGGTACAAAGAAGGTATCTGCGAAGAAACCATGGGTAACAGAAGAAATACTTCAGCTGATTGATGAAAGGAGGAAGTACAAACATGTCCCGGGAAAATCAGGAATACAGAAATACAAGTCGCTGAGGAATGAAATAAATAGGAAGTGCAGGGAAGCTAAGACGAAATGGCTGCAGGAAAAATGTGAAGACATCGAAAAAGATATGATTGTCGGAAGGACAGCCTCAGCATACAGGAAAGCCAAAACAACCTTTGGTGACATTAAAAGCAACGGTGGTAACATTAAGAGTGCAACGGGAATTCCACTGTTAAATGCAGAGGAGAGAGCAGATAGGTGGAAAGAATACATTGAAAGCCACTATGAGGGTGAAGATTTATCTGATGTGATAGAAGAAGAAACAGGAGTCGATTTAGAAGAGATAGGGGATCCAGTATTAGAATCGGAATTTAAAAGAGCTTTGGAGGACTTACGGTCAAATAAGGCAGAAGGGATAGATAATATTCCATCAGAATTTCTAAAATCATTGGGGAAGTGGCAACAAAACGACTATTCACGTTGGTGTGTAGAATATATAGTTCTGGCGACATACCATCTGACTTTCGGAAAAGCACCATCCACACAATTCCGAAGACGGCAAGAGCTGACAAGTGCGAGAAATGTCGCACAATCAGCTTAACAGCTCATGCATCGAAACTGCTTACAAGAATAATATACAGAAGAATGGAAAAGAAAATTGAGAATGCGCTAGGTGACGATCAGTTTGGCTTTAGGAAAAGTAAAGGGACGAGAGAGGCAATTCTGACGTTACGGCTAATAATGGAAGCAAGGCTAAAGAAAAATCAAGACACTCTCATAGGATTTGTCGACCTGGAAAAAGCGTTCGACAATATAAAATGGTGCAAGCTGTTAGAAATTCTGAAAAAAGTAGGGGTAAGCTATAGGGAGAGACGGGTCATATACAATATGTACATCAACCAAGAGGGAATAATAAGAGGGGACGATCAAGAACGAAGTGCTCGTATTAAGAAGAGTGTAAGACAAAGCTGTAGCCTTTCGCCCCTACTCTTCAATCTGTACATCGAGGAAGCAATGATGGAAATAAAAGAAAGATTCAGGAGTGGAATTAAAATACAAAGTGAATAATACGATTCGCTGATGACATTGCTATCCTAAGTGAAAGTGAAGAAGAATTAAATGATCTGCTGAACGGAATGAACAGTCTAATGAGTACACAGTATGGTTTGAGAGTAAATCGGAGAAAGACGAAGGTAATGAGAAGTAGTAGAAATGAGAACAACGATAAACTTAACTTCAGGATTGATGGTCACGAAGTCAATGAAGTTAAGGAATTCTGCTACATAGGCAGTAAAATAACCAATGACGGACGGAGCAAGGAGGACATCAAAAGCAGACTCGCTATGGCAAAAAAGGAATTTCTGGCCAAGGGAAGGCTGCTAATATCAAATACCGGCGTTAATTTGAGGAAGAAATTTCTGAGGATGTACGTCTGGAGTACAGCATTGTATGGTAGTGAAACATGGACTGTGGGAAAACCGGAACAGAAGAGAATCGAAGCATTTGAGATGTGGTGTTATAGACGAATGTTGAAAATTAGGTGGACTGATAAGGTAAGGAATGAGGAGGTTCTACGCAGAATCGGAGAGGAAAGGAATATGTGGAAAAAACTGATAAGGAGAAGGGACAGGATGATAGGACATCTGCTAAGACATGAGGAAATGACTTCCATGGTACTAGAGGGAGCTGTAGAGGGCAAAAACTGTAGAGGAAGACAGAGATTGGAATACGTCAAGCAAATAATTGAGGACGTAGGTTGCAAGTGCTACTCTGAGATGAAGAGGTTAGCACAGGAAAGGAATTCGTGGCGGGCCGCATCAAACCAGTCTATTTTTTTCACTGTTACTCGAAGTTGATTAACATTTTTATGGAATGCGCATTTTGGTTTGTGCAATCCTTGCTACTATGCCTTTGCTGCAACATCGTTATTTTATCTGTTCTAATTACGAGATTCGATACAGTTCCTCACTGTCGTTTAAGGAACAAAGTAAGAGCATATGGACTATCAGACCAATTGTGTGATTGGATTGAAGAGTTCCTAGATAATAGAACGCAGCTTGTCATTCTCAATGGAGAGAAGTCTTCCGAAGTAAGAGTGATTCCAGGTGTGACGCAGGGGAGTGTCATAGGACCGTTGCTATTCACAATATACATAAATGACCTTGTGGATAACATCGGAAGTTCACTGAGGCTTTTTGCGGATGATACTGTGGTATATCGAGAGGTTGTAACAATGGAAAATTATACTGAAATGCATGAGGATCTGCAGCGAATTGACGCATGGTGCAGGGAATGGCAACTGAATCTCAATGTAGACTAGTGTAATGTGTTGCGAATACATAGAATGAAAGATCCCTTATGATTTAGCTACAGTATAGCGGGTCAGCAACTGGAAGCAGTTAATTCCATAAGTTATCTGGGAGTAGGCATTAGGAGTGATTTAAAATGGAATGATCATATAAAGTTGATCGTCGGTAAAGCAGATGCCAGACTGCGATTCATTGGAAGAATCCTAAGGAAATGCAATCCGAAAACAAAGGAAGTAGGTTGCAGTACGCTTATTCGACCACTGCTTGAATACTGCTCAGCAGTGTGGGATCCGTACCAGATAGGGTTGATAGAAGAGATAGAGAAGATCCAACGGAGAGCAGCGCGCTTCGTTACAGGATCATTTAGTAATCGCGAAAGCGTTACGGAGATGATAGATAAACTCCAGTGGAAGATTCTGCACGAGAGACGCTTAGTAGCTCGGTACGGGCTTTTGTTGAAGTTTCGAGAACATACCTTCACCGAGGAGTCAAGCAGTATATTGCTCCCTCCTACGTATATCTCGCGAAGAGACCATGAGGACAAAATCAGAGAGATTAGAGCCCACACAGAGGCATACCGACAATCCTTCTTTCCACGAACAATACCAGACTGGAATAGAAGTGAGGACCAATAGAGGTACTCAAGGTACCCTCCGCCACACACCGTCAGGTGGCTTGCTGAGTATGGATGTAGATGTAGATGCGAAATTCATCCGATTTTTCAAGTCTCTTGCCAAGTATGATAATTATCCATCGAGCATGCCCACCTGTTGTGCACAGTATTATCTTAGTATCGTTTATCTTTATGTGCGTTTTGCAGCCATTATCCACCAATTCACATTTCAGTTAATTAGGCCCTAAATAAATTTTTAGCCATTTTGGAGGAACCCTACTACGTTATCAGCGTGCCGTGTCATGCTCATTTCGTGAGAATGGCACAACAATTCCCACAGCGAGTCAGTCCGTAGGTCCTCATCTCCTCTTCGATGTAGTAATTAAATGAGAATGAGAAACCTTGCAATTGTGCCTTACATCAATTTTATCATGATTTTTGTATTTTGCACCATTCCGTCTGTGTTGATTACCAGCGTACTGTTCGCATAAGGAGAATGCATTCTTTTTCTTCAAAATTATATAATTTTTGACTTGTAACTCTTGCTCGTGAAAGTAGCACGGAACAACCGACTACTTTCACATTTTCGAAATGAATTGTAGCCGAAGTGTTAAAAACAATGCTATTTGCTTCCATATATTTTAAAATAACAGTTACGCTTATATGGCTGTGATGATGGCTCTCGCTTTCCTCAGCTCTTAGTTACTATGTTAGGTTAATCAAAAATATGTAACATACAATATCTTAATATATACGCTAATTAACTGATCGTATTAAGACAAGAAACTGTAATAAATTATATCATATACCTAAATATTTGTTGACCATGGATTCATCGTAGCGTAGATACACATATCAAAAGTTTTGCATCACTCCGGTTCCCAGAACTCCTGAAGACAGACGTTGACTGTGGATATTGTATCACAGACACAGTCCCTTCGACTGTTCAGAAACTAAACCCGCCCAAAGATGTGAACAACCATGTATGGGCAGCGCCTATTAGATGGAGGGGGTTCGACACCATGTTGAGTAATGCTTTTCGTGCAACCACACGACGTCGTGTTACGACTCAAACTGTGCGCAATAGGCTACTTGATGCGCAACTTCACTCCCGACGTCCATGGCGAGGTCTATTTTTGCAACCACGACACCATGCAGCGCGGTACAGATGGGCCCAACAACATGCCTAATGGACCGCTCAGGATTGGCATCACGTTCTCTTCGCCGATGAGTATTGCGTGTACCTTCAACCAGAGAATCGTCGGAGACGTGTTTGGAGGTAACTCGGTCATGCTGAACGCCTTACACACACTGTCCTGCGAATGCAGCAAGGTGGAGGTTCCCTCTGTTTTGGGATGGCGCTGTGTGGGGCCGACGTACGCCGCTGGTGGTCATGGAAGGCACCGTAAAGGCTGTACGATATGTGAGCGCCATCCTTCGACCGATGATGCAACCACATCAGCGGCGTATTGGTGAGGCATTCGTCTTCATGGAAGACAATTCGCGCTCCCATCGTGCACAACGTGTGAATGACTTCCTTCAGGATAACGACATCGGGCTAGAGTGGCCAGCATTTTCTCCAGTCATGAACCCTATCGAACATGCCTGGGATCGATTGAAAAGGGCTGTTTATGGACGACGTGACCCACCAACCACTGAGGGATCTAAGCCGAATCGCCGTTGAGGGACAATCTGGACCAGCAGTATCTTGATGAACTTGTGAATAGTATGCCACGACCAATACAGGCATGCACCAATGCAAGAGGACGTGCTACTGGGTATTAGAGGTACCGGTGGGTACAGCAATCTGGACCACCACCTCTGAAGGTCTCGCTGTATAGTGGTACAACATGAAGTGTGTGGTTTTCATGAGCAGGAAAAAGGGCAGAAATGCTGTTTATGTTGATCTCTATTCCAATTTTCTGTACAGGTTCCAGAACTTTCTGAACCGAGGTGATGCAAAACTTTTTTTGATGTGTGTATATTCCAGACTGCTACTGTCAGGATCTGGGTTGCCGAGTTTTTGTCTGTTAATTAAGCTGATTTCGACTTCATGAAATACTTTGTATTCCGGCGAGAAGAAAAGGAAAATACCTCACGATTGGGATTCCTTTTAACTTGCAGAGCTATCTATAACTTCCTGGGTGATCCAGAATTATGGTGGGAGAAAGGTAACACTGTATTACCTGCAACAGATCGTTTGTAGAGATGTGCTGTGGTATTCCTGTTGATGAGTGCTATACTTTTGCCCATCTTCATTCACCTCGGTATCAACTAGACGGAGAATTCTGGTCTTCCCTTCCCATTTCTATATATTTAATCCAAGGGTATACACTTGTAATATTAGTACTGAATCACATCAGTTTGTTATGCTTAGGAAGTTAAAAAAAAATAGGCCGACGTAATTTATTAAGTAGGAGAGCTATCTGGAAAGTAAGGTCCAATCAGTCGCGAAATGGAAGCCTCAGTGAAAATCGGAAATGTATTTGCCACAGTTTGCTACACCTTCCAGATACCTCTCAACTCAGTCGTCGCTCCGACTTAGACTTTTGACGTAGCGTTGTACAAACTTTCCATAATGGTTAGCCGCATTTGCTTTCCGCCGCTTCTCTCCGCCGATCTGTGGTTCGTTGTATGTACCAAAATGTTGTCTTCATAGACAGCGGCTCGTGTGAGCAAAGACGAACATCAGAGGGAGCCAAGTTCGGGCTGTATGGTGGGTATAAATACCTCCCATCGAAAACGCTACAGGGGTGTCGTCATTGTCCCTGCAGGGTGCGGCCAAGAACTGTCGTTAAGAAGGAAATGCTTGACATGTACGTTAAGTGGGTTTGCACGAGATCAGGCAATTCTCACAGCGGCTACCGATACTTGACGGAGACAGTATTGTTCTAGGCATCTTTACGTGCTCACTGTTTGCTCAGAACTGCGACGTGAGGCGATCGACAAGCATACTAGATACACTGTCCAACACATCTGTGCAAAGCTTCACCGATATTCACTGTTGTATCCATTTTGCACCTATCGGATCTTGTTTTGCGAATAGACCTCGTAAATGAGTTAATTTATTGACACAATTCCTTGTCGATTCTTCATTATACTCGCGTGAAGTTTTATGTTTCGAAATACCCAGCAAAAAAATAAAAGAAAAAAAAAAACAGAAACTGAGGGTCTCACGAGCATTTGCTTCGGAAAAAAAAAAAAAAAAATCAACACCGACTCAATATTTCGCGTCCCACTACGAAAAAATCAGTCATTCACTGACGGTAGAAGTCAAATTCCAGTTCTGTGAAGAAGCCATTCGTAGACTAATACGAATGTCCAGCTTAGCGTATCGGTTTGAAAAAGACAGTGATTCATTGTGTTGTCATTATTTTGGTTCTATATGGTTCACTGCAGCTGTTTGATGCAAAGTCAGCGTCACGTAACAATCCATTGTATGTAATGTATTCGTAATCGATCAGAGCACAGTGAAAGACAAACTGTAAGCTAAACATAATAATTGTGCGATTCTTACATTTCGTCTCCGTTCCGAGTTGCAAGAATAGCTTTCTGTTTTCTTTATAAACTCCAGTAAGATGGAAAAAATATTTCGAGAGGGAAAATATGAAAATCCCTGCATTTTCGTGTTTCTCTTTTAGCGTATCTACTGTCACGTGTGATTTATATTCTTCATACTAGGATACAAGCGAGAGGTAAACGGTGTGTACGTGACGATGGACGGTACTTGAGGAAGATGCTTTAGAATTATGGCAGCCACTTTAAAGTTGCACATGTGGCAGCAGTTGATGTTCCGGGCACGTGAATCTGGCTTATACCCCAGTGCAACACTGCGAGTAAGTTGTCCGTATGAATCTGAGAACTTAGACAGCAGTGGCCAGAATTTATGAAACTCGTTAACGACAGCGACAGGGCCGACTTCCCTCTGCTACAAATCGCTGCGAAGGCTTTTCGCAGTTTCTGAAAGAAATTTGATTTATTGCCCAGGATAGACTGTGGATTTCTTTTATTTCATTACCTCCATTAGCGGAGGGAACTTTAGTCTGGCAATTCCACAGAGCGAGAGAGAGAGAGGGAGAGAGAGAGAGAGATAGAGAGAAGGAAGAAATTTTATTAGCGGACTATCCGGGACGCCGTAAGCGGAACGAGTCTTCATAAAAGTTGGTACAAGAGAATTCCCGCTGCTGAATGGATTCAGTCGCTGGGGACTAAGCTTTCCCGTAGAGCTGGGAAGTTACTAGCCTTCATTACGACATCGAGGACTGTAGAGATGGGAACCTATATGTCGTTTGGCGACGACGAAAAATCTATAGCTGTATATGTAAGGAATATCCATTAAGTGTAGGAATCTGAAATGTCGTTAAGTATGCGAGAAACACGCACGTTATGACATTTACCCATGAAAACGTAGCAGTAGGAAGAAGATAGCTTATATTTGGAGGTTACTGAGAAACAAATTACGTAGAGAAAAGAGCAGTCATAAATATTTGTTAGACTTCTGTACTGATATGGGGAGACCATATTAATTCTGGTAGATTGATCCTTTCCCATCTAGGTACCTGATGACAGCGTGTTTTCAGCGTGCAGTGTTGTGTTATCATTCGCATCTGTAATCTACTAACTTTATGTAGCTGACATTACCTACTGGGAGAATAGTGTGCTCACAACACCCTCCTACCAACGTCCGATGACACCGTGGGCTGCGGTTGAAGCAACGGTCGTCCGACTTCAGAACATCCTATAGAATGATAACGCCACTGAATATAGTTGAGCTCTTAGTGTGATTCATAAGAGTGATTCCAAAAGCACTTTACAACTTTATTTATATACAGAATTTTATTGAGACGTTTTATACAGGTAGTAGAGGTGTTATCTTGTAGCAAAATACTGCAAGTTTTCCCACACATTCCCTGTCACTTTATCTTGCACTCTGATTTTCACTTTAGGTGAATGTGCCTGCTATTGGTCATACAGCAAACGTCCCATCTGAAGTCAGTTTCTCCTCACACTTTATTCGGCATATCTGGTGTCATTCTGCAGCTGCGGTGATAATTCCATGTCTTACCTCTTGCAGATCTACTGGTAATGGTGGGAAACACACACCCGGTCTTTAATGAAACCTCAGAGCTAAAAATTGAGGGTACTCGAGTCTGGAGAACGATGCAGAAGCCCCCCCCCCCCTCCCCGCGACCAATTCAACTTCCTCTAAAGTCATTATCGAGAGCATTTCGCAGTTCCCTGAGGTAGTGAGTTCCGTCTTGCTGAAAGAGAATACCTCCAACATGTAACCGTGGGCATATCCAGATCCATAATACTGTGTAGTATTATGTCTGTACACCTTAGGTAACTTCAGACACAAAAAAGTTCACTCTGGGGCTATCACGAGTATGTTCTACATACTGGTTTGGCTTTTCACTGTACAAATCTTGCACTTGTGTTACTTGCCTCCTTATTTGCGTCTGTGAGGTCATGTAACAATGTCTGTATGGCATCAGGTGCAATCCTTTTTGAAACAGTTGATTGAGGAACTCCACTTCTCACGATGCAAGATAAGTTGACTTTCTGAGTGTGCGAAGAAAACTCAGTGGCACCCGTTCGACAGCATCAGAAACTTGTAGGCGATCTGCCCAAAGAAGCAACGTGCGTGATTCCATACGATTGTTAGATTTATAAATGGCATTTGATGCCGTTACGCCTTATTTTATCAAATTGTGTACCTATGAAGTATCAAAATAATTATGAAAAATCCGCCTCGATTGCACAAACTACCTGGTGTTTACCAGGGTTTCAGCGTGGGTAACCACGCCTTCTTCAGAACAAATATAAAGCAGCTTGCCTAAATGGCCATAGTCAAAGGCTAAAATCAACACCTACAGCGGCAAGACCACATAAATTTTATTTACAAATACACGGTACATATGTACCAAGTCAATAATATTACTTAACACTGTGCGCTGCGGCGCTCCAGCCAACGTATGATGGTCACAGGCTCTCCACCGAACTCGAAGTATCATCAAAGTTGTGGGAATGAATTCGTGATGTCCTATCAGGAAGGTCACAATTCGTAGTAACTGACGAAATGTCAGAAGTAGCACCTGGCGCTTCCCAAAAAGGTATTATATTCTCTCTGCTGTTCTTAATACACATAAACATTTTAGGAAACAATCTGAATAGCCGTCTTAGATTGTTTGCAAATGATGTTGTCATTTGCCACCTGTAAAGTCATCAGATGCTCAGAGCGATTTATACAAGATATCTGCATGGCGCGAAAAGTGCTAATTGACTATTAGTAGTGAAAAGTGGGAAGACATCCACATGAGTAGTCTACCAAAAGGAACCAGCTAAATTTCGGGTACATGATAAATCACAGAAATGTAAAGGCTATCAGCTCAACTAAATACTTAAGGCTCACAGTTACGAATAACTTAAACTGGAACGATGACATAGGTAATGTCGTGGGAAAAGCGAAGCAGAGACTGCGATTTATTCGCAGAACACTTAGAAAACGCAATAGGTATACTAAAGAGACTGCTTACGCTATTCTTGTTCGCCCTCTTCTGGAGTAGTGCCGTACGGTTGGGATCCACATCGGGATAGGATAGGCAGAGGACATAAAAAAGCTCAAAGAAGGGCAGCTCGTTTTCTGTCATCGCGAGGTAGCGAAGAGACTGCCACGGATATAATACGGGAATTAGGATATAGCACTCATCAAAACGAAGGCGTTTATCTTTGCGAGGAGAGCTTTCCACAAAATTTGAATGATCAACTTCCTCCTCACAGTGTGAAAATATTTTGTTGGCGCCCACCTACACAGGGAGAAATGATCGTCATAACGAAACAAGAGAAATTAGAGCTCGCGGTCGTTTTTCCCGCGAGCTGTTCAAGAGTGGAACGGTAGAGAAGTAGCTTGAAGATGGTTTGATGAACCTTCTGCTAGGCACTTAACTGTAAAATGCACAGTAATCACGTAGCTGTAAATGTAGACGTAGATGTGTGACTGTTCTGTGCCAAATGAGCTGGGGCGTTGTCGTAGAGCACAGACACCGCCTTGAACAACTTCGCTTCGTCTCCACAGCCCTCGGAACATCGTAGTTGATTTCAGTAGTATGCGTCTTACAAGCATCATCTCTTAGCAGCACATTAAGGTAAGCCCGTTAATGTTGGATCTTCGCTTTTGACGGCGGTGGTGAATTTACAAGTTTCCATTTTGTTTTGCACCTTTTTCCGAAATTGATAGTGTTACATCCAGCACTCGTCCGTGATTTGGGGACTAAAAAAAGTCATGAAGATTGTTCTGACGCTAGTGCAACGTTTCTGTCGCTTCTTCGCCTCCGTGAGCTTCCTACTTGGATGTGAGCAGTCGTGGAGCTCAGGGGTCAGAAACTTCCATGATTTTCAAAATGTCACACGAGAAGTAGGAAAGTGGTCCGTGACTTATTTACACCTTATCCACTATCGCTTCGATTGTGAGACGCTCTTACGATTCCTGTTTATTCTCACAGAGATGATCTACACGTTCGTTCTTCACCATTGTCTGCGCCACCCAATCAATGCGTCACATGATGCTCCATTGTTGCTATACACCATCGCCAACTCAGCGTGGATTGTTTGTAGCGTTGTTCCACTTCAATTGCAAGCCTAATACATACATTCGCGAAACTCTATGCTGCGAAAGTTTCTACCGTTTGAGAGCTGGAACGACACTAACGCTCCAAGCGGTGAGGAAGCAGTCACATGCTTCATGAGCATAATGTTTGTCTTTAATTATTTTACTACGTATTTAACTGAATAATTACTATATTTTGCGTTGCATGCATTAGTAAATTATCAAGAGGCGTGAAGTATCATAAAATACGTAAGAACAGCCGGATCTCAGTGATTCAGTGCCAGCACACACATCCATGCCCGCGGCAGGATTCGAACCTGCGACCGTAGCGGTCGCGCGGTTCCAGACTGTAGCTTCTAGAACCGCTCGGCCACACGACCGGCTAAACACATATTCCATGCATTAGAACCATATATCTCTGTTATTGTCTGCTTTTGTTATGATAAGCACTTTACTTGACACGTCAATTTTTTGTATAGCGTCTAATGATTCGCCCATTATTACACTTCACTCGACTTTCAGATACCCTAATATTTTTGTGAACGTAATCAGTGTTGCTTCAAAAGGAAATGTGTTGTATTTTCCTGTCGTTTGAGGCTCAAATGTGGCAGTAGATTCTTTCCGTTTGTGGCTCAGATGTGGAAACAATTGTGGAATTAGTTTCTCTTGTGTTGGGAAACAGTTTCATTACTTTTGGCGATTTATTATCATTTCAGTACGATTTCACTTTAGATACAGTTTCGGTGGCTTGCTCAGTATGTTAAGTTGCATTCCATACAAGTTTACTACGTTGCAGATTCACTTCAAATCGTTCAAGTGGCTCTGAGCACTATGGGACTTAACATCTGTGGTCATCAGTCCCCTAGAACTTAGAACTACTTAAACCTAACTAACCTAAGGACATCACACACATCCATGCCCGAGGCAGGATTCGAACATGCGACCGTAGCGGTCGCTCGGTTCCAGACTGAACCGCACAGCCACACCGGCCGGAGCAGATTCACTGATTTGGCTGGAAGTATAGTGAACCAAACTTCCCATTGTTTGATAGGTATACGTCGTCTTTCTGGAAAAGGACAGGTCTTCTGCTATCTCGTAGCTATTTTTTTTAAAAAAGAAAACGACATTCTTCAGTAAAAATCTGTAGGCTAGAAGAGAATCGTAAAAAAACTGTCCTGAAATGTAGCGTTTCATACGTCCCAGGGTCCTTAAGAAAATAAAGGAAGGCAGGTGTGATGCCATTTTTTTTATTTTTTGCCCATTTTTATGGCTATCCCTATTCTAAAACTATGTTTCAGATCAATATAAACCGTACTGCTCACACTCATCGGATATAGCATTCAGAAGCGTAGCTTGCTGGTGGATTGGCGCGATGCTGTCGCAGTGTAGTGACTGTTGTGTTAAACTGTGCTTTCATCAACGTTATCTCTGGCGGTGTGATACGGTACTATAGATCGGGGATTTCAGTACGTACCACGACTGCAAACATGCGCCTACTGTCAACCAAAAAAATTTATAACACAGCTTTATGTTTTCGAGGTGACAATTAAAACTTGACGACTGTCTGCCGCTCTGCACTGCCACGGCCACGCCCCTTGCGCTGCAGCGCTGAGTGACGTTTTGTGTGGAGTGGGCAGGCGCCGTCAGTGTGTCAACACGTCGCAGCCTGCGAGGCCGCGGACTGTGTGTGTGTGTGTGTGTGTGTGTGTGTGTGTGTGTGTGTGTCTGGACCGGCAGACGGCACACACGTGGCTCACCTCTGCCATCGATCGCCACTAATTGCGCTGTCTTTCCGGTCGACACGTGCCGAAGCGCCGCAATAAGCGGGCGTTTTTCGGTCTGTGCGCGGACAGCTGTTAGTCCGTGTCTTACCCCGGCCACGTACTCGTCGATAGCCGTAGCGCAGTGTATTTTCTAGAAATTTCTTTCCTTCTCTTCGCTTGTTGTAAGAGATATAACGTAAATTCTCCCGTCGCTGCTACGGCTAAATATTTTACAGTAGAATAATGAAACACTCTCACAGACAGTAAAGTTAAGTAATCAAAAGGAGTTCTCTGTCCTATGTCGAAGCTTCGTTTATGTTCGTGTCTCCGACGAAATTTAAATGATTTAGTCGGTTAATATCTACCGGGTGATTCAAAAAGAAAGAACAGATTTCAATTGTTTAATGCAGACAAACTACACTGAAGCGCGAAAGAAACTGGTACAGCATTCGTATTCAAATACAGAGATATGTAAACAAGCAGAATACGGCGCTGCGGTCGGCAACGTCTCTATAAGACAATAAAGTGTCTGGCGCAGTTGTTAGATCGGTTACTGCTACTACACTGGCAGGTTATCAAGATTTAAGTGAGTTTGAACGTGGAGTTAAAATCGGCGCACGAGCCATGGGACACAGCATCTCCGAGCTAGCGGAGAAGTGGGGATCTTCCCGTTCGACCATTTCACGAGTGTGCCGTGAATATCAGGAGTCTCGTAAAACATCAAATCTCCGATATCGCTGCGGCTGGAAAAATATCCTGCATGAACGGGACCAACAATGACTAGAAGAATCGTTCAACGTGACAGAAGTACAAGACAGAAGTGCAACCCTTCCGAAAATTGCTGCAGATTTCAGTGCTGGACCATCAACAAGGGTCAGCGTGCGAACCATTCAACGAAACATCATCGATAAGGGCGTTCGGATTCGATGGCCCACTCGTGTACCCTTGATGACCTCTCGATACAAAGCTTTACGCCTGACGTGGGCCCGTCAACATCAACACTGGACTGTTGCTGGCTGGAAACAAGCTGCCTTGTCGGACGAGTCTCGTTTCAAATTGTTTCGAGTGGATGGAAACATGGTGACTGGAAACATGTTCTCTGGTCGGACGAGTCTCGTTTCAGATCGTATCGAGTGGATGGACGTGTACGGGTATGGAGACAACCTCATGAATCCATGAATCTTACATGTCAGCAGGGGACTGTTGAAGCTGGAGGAGGCTCTGTAATGGTGTAAGACGTGTGCACTTGGAGGGATTATGGGACCCTTGATGCGTCTATATACGACTCTGATAGGTGACACGTACGTAAGAATCCTGTCTGATCACCTGCATCCATTCATAAACGAAGCTTCGACATAGGACAGAGGACTCCTTTTGATTACTTAACTTTACTGTCTGTGAGAGTGTTTCATTATTCTACTCCGATGGACTTGGGCTATTCTAGCAGGACAATGCGACACGCCACAAGTCCAGGATTGCTACAGAGTGTCCCCAGGAACACTCTTCTGAGTTTAAACACTTTCGATGGCCATCAAACGCCCCAGACATGAACATTGTTGAGCGTATTTGGGATGCTTTGTAACCTGCTGTTCAGAAGGGATCTCCACCCCGTCGTACTCTTACGGATTTATGGACAGCACTGCAGAATTCATGGTGTCCGTTGTCTTCAGCACTACTTCAGACATTAGTTGAGTCCATGCCACGTCGTGCTGGATCACCTCTATGTGCTTGTGGGGGCCCTGCATGATAATAGGCAGCTTTACGAGGCAGAAACACGTTGCACGTATCACTGGACAGAGGAAAGTTCGGAGTTTTGGCACAGCTGCGTTGTTCTTTGTTTGCAGCATCATGGCCATTATACGACTAGAGATATCATTTTCTGTGTTGGAATCTGCGCGAAGTCAATCGACTGTTGAAGTGCAAAGTGCATTCCGCCGTCGATTCAGCAAGAAACCTCGTATGCGCATAGACTGGCATACAAAATTCTTGGAAGTTGGTTGCATGTACAGAGGGATTTATTGGGTAAAGTAAACCGCCATAATGTACGAATTTGGGAGTCAGAAAAACCGGGCGCTGTCGTCAAACGTTAAAGAGACTCACGGAAACTGATTGTGCAAAATGGGTTGCTTCCTCAACTTCCCGAAGATTCCAGTGACTTTTGTCCATGATGGCGCACTTTCACCTTGAGATGCGACGTTATCTTTACATCATCTCACAACGTTGCATCGGAAGAGGTGGATAACAAGGTCTTGTTCATTGCTTTCTGCCACGCACGTCTGATGAAAATATCGAGCATATCCGAGATGCGTTCACACGGGGCCCTCCGAAGGCCACAAGACGGGCAGGTCAGGAACTTAAACGTGCTCAAACAACGTTGTATTCTGAAATGACGCCTGCATATCAAGCCTTACAGCTTGCAGTCACTGCAGCAACTGCGTCCCAGCGCCCCTAACAGAAGGTATGAATTTTGCATTTCAGTTCTCCAGAATATGGCAGAGGACACTTTTTCCGAACGACTCATCTTTTCGGAAGAATCGAGGTTTCACGTATCGGGTAAAGTAAACCGCCATAATGTACGAATCTGGGGGCCAGAAAAACCGGGCGCTGTCGTCGACCGTTAAAGAAACTCACGGAAACTGAATGTGCAAAATGGGTTGCTTCCTCAATTTCCCGAAGATTCCAGTAACTTTTGTCTATAACGGCGCACTTTCACCTTGAGATGCAGCGTTATCTTTACATCATCCCACAACATTGCATTGGAAGAGATGGATAACAAGATCGTGTTCATTGCTTTTGGCTTCCCAGTTCACTCAACCTTGTACACTGCAATTTTTTTCTATCGGGGTACATAAAAGGCAGAGCCTTTTTACACCTATGGCAGCTCCTCTTTAACAGCTGAGAAATCAAATTGTTGAAGCTGTCGATTCAATAAACAAGGACCTGTCGGTTCATGTGTGGAATGAAACGGACTACCATTTCGATGTTTCTCGAGCAGTGCATTGTGCTCATGTAGACTATGTGGTATGGTGTCTGTGCGAACTTAAAACTTTGAACCTTCCTCTATCCAGTAGCATGCGCAATGTGTTTGCGTCTTTCATAGTTGGTCCGTAATAAACAACTGAAATCTGTTCGTTCTTTTTGAATCACTCCGCATAGTGCATAGAGTAGCCAGGAGTTGGCACATTTGATGCTAGTCTAATATTCTTTCAACTTTCAAAACTCAGATAAAGAGTATCTTTGTTCTCTATATGGTGAATTTCATTATCATTGTTTAATGTAAATTCGGACCTTTCTGGTTTGTTATCCCTCCAGTTAACGTTTCTGCTGAAATAAACTTAAGATACTTTTAATGAAACAGTCCACACACACAAAAAGGGAAAGAGCCTGCTAACCCAGCTGGGATAAAATAGCTCGTGAGGTCAGGAGCTATTATTCACTGACGAGAATGAGTATCCGTCGATTGCGTTTTAAGTCCGTATTGCAGATTCTAGTTGCACAGTCACCAGTCGGCAATTCTCCCCGGCTATCGTTCACGTTAGAAGATGTATTTAATCACAAGGAAAAATCATCGTTTGAAGTTACTCTCACCTTCTTTTATTTCAGATAGGAGTCACAGTTTCACGTTGTACATCAGCGTACTGTTATTCTTGTTAAATACCGTCCCAATACGGACATTTGTTACTTTTTATCTCCCTTAGGTTAACCTTCTTCCCATAACAAACCAGAGCAAGAGACAAGAATAATCGCATATAATTTGTTAACAGTCACAGAACTTCTAGCGCCACGCGCTATTCCAGCTACTGTCCATTAAATAATGTGTCTGCCGCGAATTTTATTGTATGACATATTACATTAGCACGTGGTAGTGAAATGACTACCTATAATATTTATATAATCAGGTGAACTGCGATTATAATTTACCCTTATTATAATTTGTATCTCTCAGAATCGGCTTGGCTATTATGTGACATTATCATTATTTATATTTCACGTATTGAACTTACGACGTGCCCGAGAGCAAATGCTCTAGGCGTTATAGATCATGACCGATACACGGAGCGGGCTCGCGCTCACGCGCTCGTGTGTGTATGTGTGTGTGTGTGTGTGTGTGTGTGTGAGGGAGACAGAGAGAGAGAGAGAGAGAGAGAGAGAGAGGAGGAGGGAGGGGGGAGGAGAGAGGGAGACGGTGAGAGTTGAATACTGTGATATGACTTAAGTATGTTATCACGACACAAAGTCTGTAGAGATAACGAAGGCCGACGAGCTAACAGTGTAGTGTTGATATAGCGTGGTTAGGACGTCAGATAACACAGTGAGCCGTTGAACAACATAATGAGACAAAGCAGAACATTACCAGCAGACATGCACATTCAGTTTGAAGTACGCATTTTATCTGCCTGAAAAAACTCAAGTTCTAATTAAATTATCCGGTTCCTCTTATCTTTCAGTTTAACTGTTTTCGAAGTTACATCACTAATAAGCTAACCAAGCTGTGGATGTCCTTTCACTCCTTCCTGAACACCAATAATCGATACACTTTCTTGACCAACACTAGTATTTAGACTGTAGATGACGATATATTCAACCATTAACTGTATTTGGGTTGCAAATAATGGTGTACGCCACTCTTCGTGTAAATAGGTAATGCAGAATGTGAATAGTTGTTGCCTCCTAAAGCAAAATGCAAGGAAAGTTTATCAAGCACATACTTTGTATGGGCCGTATCGTGAATCCAGAAACAACATTCTTGGTGGTATAGTCACAGAAACAATGAGCACCGAAGGGCTACCAGCGTTGCTAGGCACCCAGCCTTCTGATATGACAAGCTCATCAGGAAATCTCGATTACAGCCGTTGATGACATGCTATTAATTACGCCTATCGCGCCATTCGATTTGACCCCGAACGTAATAAATTAAGGCACAGTGGAGTCTCGTCAGAGAGCGACGGAAATTATCTGTCGTCATATATGTCCTATCTGATTGGAGATTGCAGATTGCTTTTGGTGCGATAAAGGTCGGGATGTGGCTATTCAAAACAAGTTGAAATGTTTCTTCATAACACGTGTAGTTAGCTGTTTTTGTTTCTGTTATTCATGCTAATGTTAATTACTTCTTACACCTTTGCTAATCTCGTTAACGGAGGTTTTCGGAAATGATGAGCGTACACGCTTTCTTACATTACACAGAACTGAGGCAGAAAAATTCTGAATTCCGAAATATAGATAAGCTCTGAAGTTCAAACATGGTCCGTAATCACACATCAACCATTTTACTTACGGCGTCTGGGCACATTAATTTGTAATGCGATGTGTTTTATGGTCAATGAGACAAAGAAGGAACGATCGAAGGAAGAATAGAGTGTGACGTCCCGTCTACGGTGTGGTCAGCAGAGTCTCAGCACAAGCTTGGTTTGGGGAATAGTGAGGAAGGAAACAGACCGTGCTCTATCGATGGAAACATCGCAGTATTCTCTTTACATTATGGAGGACGGAATGGGCATTTAACCGCTGTCGTTCTGAATACGTTATACAAGTCCATTGTCTTATCAATGTGCCACCTCAGTTATCAAAAAAAGAAAATATGAAGAGGGGAATATATAGTTGAAGAAAACTTTCTCCTATAAAATGAATGTAGTGACATTAAGCGAAAGCAAGTTTGTGTAACTATACTTTCGGTGTAAAATGTTGATAGAGGGAAATCTGTAAAGATGAAATGTCGTTTGAATTCTACATTTACATTTAAGCCCCACAATGCATTCTACGGAGCATAAAAAAGTATGCTTCGTCCCTTTCCTCTTCAACTCGCGTGCAGGAAATATACGGCCGTCAGAATGCTTTCGTTAGTGCCTAGACCTCTTGTTATTTTTCGCTGTGGACCTTGTTTTTCCTGGCCTTCTTCAGGGGATCGACATGTTAATCTGGATTTGGTTAGTGGTGGAGGCTGCCCGGATGCCCTTCCTGAGGGCACGTTCTTAATTTTCGGCAATTTATAACTGTGAGCGAAGAAAGAGGCATGTGAGCACTAATCGGTTAAAACGGCGTCCAGGCTATAAAAAGGCAACAATAGACGTCAAAATATTTTGTACATGGCTGCACGTTCAGAGACCGTGAATAGTTACAACTGAAAGAGAAAGAGCCCTCGGTAACTACATTTTTAACAAATTAACCTGGTTTCAACACTGTTAGGAGTGTCTTATTCGGAATTTAAAGCAAAGAATGATCTATATTCTATAACATGGTCACAGAATAATGACTAAAAACGTATGATAGGGTATAAGTACGGAATCATCATAAAAGATTGACGGTACTTATATGTCATTTATAAAATAATAACTATGCCAAAAGGGCATTAGTCACAAAGCTATTGAAGATAAAGAAAACTGTGATGGCGAGCCAGTAAGGGCTGCTCGTTACTTGCGTGGTGCAGGTACTTATACCCTATCATACGTTTTTAGTCATTATTCTGTGACCATGTTATAGAATATAGAGGGCTGATTCTCTTTCAGTTGCAATAATAGATGTGTTAAGAAAGCCACAGGCAACGTTGCGGCTACTGAACCTGCCAATGGAATCACTGTTAGATATTATCAAAACTGAGCAATGGTTGATAGTGTAAAGAACAGTCAAAAGGAAACAAGACAGGAGGGAAAAAAGTAAATAAATGTTTACTATTTCGTAAATAGTCCCTATAACTGTCAAGACATTTATCCCACTGTGAGACAAGAGGGTCAGTGCCTCCATGGACAAATTTTTACGGTCGCGTACTGAACCATGATTGTACCCAGACGACCACCTTGATCCGAAGCAAATCGATGGCCACGAACGTCTTTCTTAAGGACTCCAAAAGTATGGAAATCGCACGGGGAGAGATCGGGACTGTATGGCGGATGTGTGAGGGTTTCCCAGCGAAACTTCTGCAGCGTACTCGAAACGACTTTGGCAAAATGTGGGCGGGTATCAACCTGCAACAGAATGATGTGAAAGTTCTTGAGCCTTTTGAATTGAGGAGGACTTCCATTTTTGACAAGTGTCCACGTACCACTGTGCATTAATTGTGGCTCTGTGTTCCGGAAAGTCTGTCAGCAGCAGGTTGATGGACAGCATCATGCTATTGCAGGTTAATGCACACCCACAAGTTGCCAAGGATATTTCCACTACGGTTTAGACGTTTCGCAGGGAAGCACTTACACATCCTTCATACAGTCCTGATCTCTCCCTACGCGATTTCCATATTTTTGGAGCCCTGGAGAAAGACATTCATTGCCGTCGGTTTGCTTCGAACAAACAAGTGCACGTTTGGGTAAGTGGATACAATCATAGTCCCGTAGTCAATCGCAAACATGTTTCCATTAAGGCACTGATCGTCATGTTTCACAGTGGTATAAAAACCTTGGGACCATCTGGGCGGGTGATTACTTTTAAAATAATAAACTGTTTACTTACTTTTTTCCATCTGATTCGTTTTCATTTGACTGCCCGTTATACATATCAGTTGTTTTGATTTTGCATGGTAGAAGTACATCTCGACTGTGTAGAATTTCTCTGATGTAGGAATAAAGGAAATTTAAACAGTGTGTTGATCGTTGGTGAATAAATTCACTACAAAAAAATCATCGAATATAATGCACCTGTGTCAAGCTCAAACAGAGATAAAAAGTATTATGAGGTGTTCATGTGCCACTGTAGTTTATTTAGAATATATGAACTGCCCACACTGCTACGGTTTATACATTACCATAAGGATCATAGGATGACAAAGTGCCGTCCCCTGGACCATTGCAGGAGAAGATGACTGCTGCTGACGAAAACATCATTGTAACTAGAATTGGTAGCCACGTGAAGGCAGATGCAATAGCCCGAAACCGGTGATGGCATTGGATTAAAGCATTTTAAAAGTATTGTGGTTGGTTGCGTTACACACCCACAATCGTTAATCCGCCGTGGGTAAAATCTACATCTACATCTACATACATACTCCGCTATCCACCATACGGTGGTAGCGGAGGGTACCTCGCACCACAACTAGCATCATCTCTCCCTGTTCCACTCCCAAACAGAACGAGGGAAAAATGACTGCCTATATGCCTCTGTACGAGCCCTAATCTCTCTTATCTTATCTTTGTGGTCTTTCCGCGAAATAGAAGTTGGCGGCAGTAAAATTGTACTGCAGTCAGCCTCAAATGCTGGTTCTATAAATTTCTTCAGTAGCGATTCACGAAAAGAGAGCCTCCTTTTCTCCAGAGACTCCCACCCGACTTCCTGAAGCATTTCCGTAACACTCGCGGGATGATCAAACCTACCAATAACAAATCTAGCAGCCCGCCTCTGAATTGCTTCTATGTCCTCCCTCAATCCGACCTGATAGGGATCCCAAACGCTCCAGCAGTACTCAGGAATAGGTCGTATTAGTGTTTTATAAGCGGTCTCCTTTACAGATGAACCACATCTTCCCAAAATTCTACCAATGAACCGAAGACGACTATCCGCCTACCCCACAACTGCCATTACATGCTTGTCCCACTTCATGCCGCTCTGCAATATTACGCCCAAATATTTAATCGACGTGACTGTGTCAAGCGCTACACCGCTAATGGAGTATTCAAACATTACAGGATTCTTTTTCCTTTTCATCTGCATTAATTTATATTTATCTATATTTAGAGTTAGCTGCCATTCTTTACATCAATCACAAATCCTGTCCAAGTCATCTTGTATCCTCCTACAGTCATTCAACGACGACACCTTCCCGTACACCACAGCATCATCAGCAAACAGCCGCCCATTGCTATCCACCCTATCCAAAAGATCATTTATGTAAATAGAAAACAACAGCGGACCTACCACACTTCCCTGGGGCACTCCAGATGATACCCTCACCTCCGATGAGCACTCACCATAGAGGACAACGTACTGGGTTCTATTACTTAAGAAGTCTTCGAGCCACTCACGTACTTGGCAACCAATCCCATATGCTCGTACCTTAGTTAGGAGTCTGCAGTGGGGCACCGAGTCAAACGCTTTGCGGAAGTCAAGGAATATGGCATCCGTCTGATACCCTTCGTCCATGGTTCGCAAATGACAGTGTTTAAGTTAATCAGGCGTTGCTTTGTGGAACTGTAACGCGAGCACGCGAGAGGTAAGGAAAGCGAGGACGATCTGTCTGTTAAGGTGTAGATACCACATAATTCCGGGGAACAGCAACAGGCTGCAACCCTCAGCCACTTGTACAGCTCCCAACGCACTTCAAAGCGGTGCCGGGCCGCTGGCTGGGTCCACGGAATTCTAACCAGCCGGTCTGGACGGAAGCCGGCACTGATTAACGACGCCTCCACTGGCCAGACTCGGAAAGCGCTCACACTTCCAGCTATTGTTCGCGCAATCTCCCTTTAGTTCTCTTATCTCGAAGTCGCTCATTTCGGAACGTACGTGATCACTTAACGTGGTGCACACTCGAGTATACTAGCAATAAATTGCGTAATTCGCCAGCCTTCTGATAGAGATGTTCCATGCTTGCTCTCCGCAATTCCTTGTTTCTCTATTTTACCGCTTATCCATCCCTATCGTCTCGATGACTTCGACGATATAGCGCGGAATGGACTGCGCAAGACACCCCTAGCGTTTGACAGCTAGCTTCACCTAGCATATCGCAAGTCACCGATATTTCATAGAAGAGAGTCACGAGTCATGTGTCATTGTTGGCTGTGGTGTGGTCAGCCGTCTAATTCCTTTGCACATAATGGTTCATCTACTCGCGATGTGTCAGAGTCGTGTCTCAAGTGTATTTGCTGAGTGTAGTTAACTAATGGATGTGTATGTAGTGCGGTGCAGTGTTTGCTAATATAGGGTGTTTCAGATAAGGGGTTTTTCTCTGTAAATTACAAAATAATAAATGAACTGAATATTTTCTCACATACGTAAACAGAAACGTTGCTCTTTCCGCGGGGCCGTGAACATGCAGGGGGCGGACAAAAATATGGAAACATTACAAACACAACACATTACCACGCACAATTTTTGTAGGAAATCGTTGGCATTCATAACATCTTCTAGTAGTCTCGGAATGCATAAATACAATTTCTGTGTGAATTCAAACGAATCTGATACCAAGGTAACTATTATGATTGACAAGATAATGTCTGCGCACTGACTTTCAAAACCTGCAAGTCTGAAGTAATCCGTACGTTCCTCTTGTAAGTGAAAACCGTTAGTGTTTGATTGAACTGTTTTTCGCGCCTTTCCAGAATCGTTGCAATTGCTGTATTGCTCGGCGCGAACGAAGCACAAACTCCTCCGTAGCTAGCATTGGAGAGAAATTCGGCTGCGTCCGTTTCAAAGGAACCATCCTGGCTTGCACCTTAATCTTTTTAGTGAACTCGGGGGAAATCTGAATGTGGGTGGCCAGAGTGGGATCCGAACCCAGCTCCTCTAAAATGCGAGATAAGTGCCTGGATAAGTCCACCACCTAGCTCGGTCAGTCAGAGTTTGGAAACTTCTATCTCAAGATGCGAAAAATACCTGTAATCTTATAAAGACCCATTGTTTTCGAGACGAGTAGTTGAACAGCTGTGTTACCTGTATTAATTCGACAGTGATTCGAATGAGTTACCTTTCACACAAAAGATTACTGTATCTTTTGCGATAAACCATCGTTCTCATAGAGTGACAGTTCAACAGTATGAAACTACTAACCGGAGAGACGTGCGACTGTTTACAGAAATAAAACTTATATTAAGGAGACTGTTTAACTTTTGATTATATGTGGAAGGAGTGGATTTCGCTGTAGTAAGCTGACCAGGCACTACATCGTTCCTTTACTGGCAACAGCGTGACTACTGGGATAAAACTACTGCAGAACAAAGGACGGAGCGCTATCGGTACACGGCGCGGCGCGTGTTTTGCGTCAGCTACCCAGAAAGTGGGCGTGGCGCCCACCTCCCACTCGTTGCTGCAGCTGGCATGTTGCACCACGGGGCAGCAGCCGTTAGCTTAATATTCTCACACTAAGGCTGGCTTTTATTTCCATAAAAGTTCGCCAAGTGGAATTAGCTCACACAGGAGAAGTTGCAGCTTTTATACTTTAGACTTCTAGCTTATTAAGGAGCCTAGCAATAAAATGCTAACAGTAGACAATAAAGGGACCATCGTACGATATTTTCGAGGCCACGTAAATAGGGTAGTAAGTATGTGCTGAGATGGCAGGGAGAATCGGAGACGATATGGTTACTTACAAACAGTGACTGTAATGATGTTACTTCCTGTGAAATCCGCCCCTGTCCAGTGATACAGTTTTTCAATTTCCATCGATAAATTATTCATTATTCTGAAGATTTGCTGTTAAAGACACACAGCTCAACTAGGAATGGCTGTATTGAGGGTGGTATGGCCTTGTCTCCAAAATACATGTGAACTTGCTCATCCAGTCACAAGGGCATCAACAGTTCAACGTGGAACTTGGAACTTTTCACACCCACAAAACAATGTTAGCGTGGGCCACTAGCTTGTAGGAAAGAAATCCAATGACCTAGCTGGGACAGAGCCTAGATATTATTAATCCATCAGTTAAGCTTAATTTTTTGTTTTGGATAGACCCAGTCGAGCCAAACCAAACCAAGCAAAGCCAACCAAACCATGATCACTCAAGCTGGTCCTCTTCTGTGTCTTGGAGGTGATACATATGGATAAGAAAGTAAAGAACCTCATCCTGCGTGAGGAACTTGAAAAAATAATCCATTGGATTAAGTTTGATAATGTACTTAATATACAAACCGGCGAGGATGGTAATACCTTCTTCGATGGTTTTTTAGATCTTTTTGAAGGCTGGCGCTAGTACGATAAATGTGAACGATTTGGCACTGATAACCATTAATATAGTCTTTCTCCACGCTCTTTGTAACATCTTTGGAATGTATATCGTGGAACGGCTGATGGCTCAGTGCAGTCTGTCAGACCCGTAGGCCTACTTATGTTTACGAACTAGTTGCGCACGGAGAGACTGCTGATGTTACCGGTGTTCACCGCCTCGCGGAAGCAACGCTTTGCAGGATGTGCGGTAACATGGATAAGCGTAGCAGGAGATAACGTGTTGCAGTTTGAAAGTAAGACGAAGATTTCATGTCGAATAATTTTATTTATTATTATATTTTAAAAACGAGTGCTTTTGAAGCAGACAGCCAGGTGATGGGAGCCTGACTCCGGAAACGCGTTGCTGTGCACTATATTTCTAATATTAGTGGTTGCATGGTAAAATATTACCATAACAACCGCTGTCACCGGTTCTTGAGAGGGGCAATATTATAAATTACAAAGCCGGCCAATTGTTTGGCTCCTACATTGTTTCCGTACGTACTTCTATACACTGAAGATGCATTAAAAACACTGAGGTAACAGAATTCATGGGATGCACATATACAGATGACGGTAGTACCAGGTACACAAGGTATGAAAGGGCAGCGCACTTGCGGAGTTCTCGTTTGTACTCAAGTGATTCATCCCGCGCGACGGGAATGAAGAGACTTTGAACGTGGAAGAGTAGTTGGACCTGGACGCATGAGACATTCCATTTCCAAAATTGTTAGGGGCTTCAGTATTCCGAGACCCACAGCGTCAAGAATGTGCTGAGAATACCTAATTTCAGGCATTACCTCTCACCACGGCCAACGCAGTGGCCGACGCCCTTCACTTAACAACCGAGAGCAGCGGCATTTGCATAGAGTTGTCACTGCTAACAGTCAACCAACATTGCGTGAAATAAGAGCAGAAATTAATGTGGGACGTACGAGGAACGTGTCCTTTATGACAGAGCAACGAAAGTTGACATTAATGGGTTACTGCAGAAAGCGACAGACGCGATTGCCTTTGCTTACAACACACATCGCCTGCCGGCCGCGGTGGTCTAGCGGTTCTAGGCGCGCAGTCCGGAACCGCGCGACTGCTACGGTCGCAGTTTCGAATCCTTCCTCGGGCATGGATGTGTGTGATGTCCTTAGGTTAGTTAGGTTTAAGTAGTTCTAAGTTCTAGGGGACTGATGACCTCAGAAGTTAAGTCCCATAGTGCTCAGAGCCACTTGAGCCAACATAGCACCGTGTCACTGGGCCACAATTGTTAGTGCCTGGTTTGAAGAAGATTCTGGACAATTCGAGCAAATGATGTGGCCACCCATATTGCCGACGTAGAGTTGATGCAGTACGCCGAGCTATAGGAGGTCCGACACGGTATTAGGCTGTATGCCATGATATTTGTCACATCAGTGTAAAGTAAAATGGGTTTGATCAAAGCAAGACGAGTCGGAAAAGACCATTGTTCCTTACGGAAAACATACTGTCGACCAAAGAAACCATACATTAATGAGTATGGAAGGTGAATGCATATATCAGAAAATTCTACACGTTCAGGCGAATGCAGCACGCTCTTCGTTATAGCATTGCACTAATAATAATGAGCGTATGGCATTGGTGGCCGGGAAACCCCTCGCGGGGCGGTTCGACCGCCGCTCCACAAGTTCATTAACGCGACAACGGCGACTTGCGAGTGAATACGGATGAAATGATGATGAAAGACACACAACACCCACTCATCTCGAGGCAGAGAAAATCCCAGACCCCGCCGGTAATCGAACCCGGGACCCCATGCGCGGGAAGCGAGAATGCTACCGCAAGACCACGAGCCGCGGACATAGCATTGCACTGATTGGCCAGTAATAAAGCGACGAAAGAGACGAGGGGAGGGCGGGGTTACTGTTGCTGGAGATGCGCACAGTTGCCAGGCAACGCGAGGGCGTGAGTCAGGCCGCACGCTAGCAGCTGCCTGCTGCGGGGCGCTGAGAGGCGCATCATCCAATCACACGGCCGAGTGCGCGCGGCTGAGTCACGGCTCCTCACGTGCCACCCCGCCCTTGCCCTGCGACGTCAAGTGCTGCACACCGCCTCCCTGACGAGGTTGTTGCGCTCCCTGCTTCCTCAGTGGCAACTCTACTCCATTCGCGTGCGCTGCCAGAGTGCGCTTGCGGAACTGGCTGAGGATGTACAAAGGACGCCGCACACCCTCTACCTTGCAGGCAATTCTTGAAAGCGGCACTTCACGCGTACCAGAGAAACCAATTAAGAAATGCAGCTGAAAAACAAATTATACACCTCATGCTTCACATACCAATCAAGCTTTGCGTCACGCTTTGTGATGAAACCAGTACAAGGTTATTATACATTGAAGTTACGGAATACCTCCTAATACATCTACATCCATACTCCGCAATCCACCATACGGTGCGTGGCGGAGGGTACCTCGTACTACAACTAGCATCTTCTCTCCCTGTTCCACTCCCAAACAGAACGAGGGAAAAATGACTGCCTGTATGCCTCTGTACGAGCCCTAATCTCTCTTATCTTATCTTTGTGGTCTTTCTGCGAAATATAAGATGGCGGCAGTAAAATTCTACTGCAGGCAGCCTGAAATGCTGGTTCTGTAAATTTCCTCAGTAGCGATTCACGAAAAGAGCGCCTCCTTTCCTCCAGAGACTCCCACCCGACTTCCTGAAGCATTTCCGTAACACTCGCGTGATGATCAAACCTACCAGTAACAAATCTAGCAGCCCGCCTCTGAATTGCTTCTATGTCCTCCCTCAATCCGACCTGATAGGGATCCCAAACGCTCCAGCAGTACTCAGGAATAGGTCGTATTAGTGTTTTATAAGCGGTCTCCTTTACAGATGAACCACATCTTCCCAAAATTCTACCAATGAACCGAAGACGACTATCCGCCTACCCCACAACTGCCATTACATGCTTGTTCCACTTCATATCGCTCTGCAATATTACGCCCAAATATTTAATCGACGTGACTGTGTCAAGCGCTACACAACTAATGGGGTATTCAAACATTACAGGATTCTTTTTCCTATTCATCCGCATTAGTTTACGTTTATCTGTATTTAGAGTTAGCTGCCATTCTTTACACCAATCACAAATCCTGTCCAAGTCATCTTGTATCCTCCTACAGTCACTCAACGACGACACCTTCCCGTACACCACAGCATCATCAGCAAACAGCCGCAAATTGCTATCCACCCTATCCAAAAGATCATTTATGTAGATAGAAAACAACAGCGGACCTACCACACTTCCCTGGGGCACTCCAGATAATACCGTGTGAGATCTCGTTTTGCGCGGAGTAGTGCAGTAACTCTTGGTGACATTGACTCCGCAAGTTTTGTTAAGTGCCCTGCACAAATATTGAGCCAAGCTGCCTGTGTAGCAGTCGATAATTGCAAAACTGTTGCCGATGCAGGATTTTGTGCACGGACGGACCTCTCGATTATGTCCCATAAATGTCCCATAGGATTTGTGTCCAGCAATGTGGGTGGCCAGATCATTCACTCGAACTGTCCGGAATGTACTTCGAAGCAACTGCGACCAATTGTGGCCCGATAACCTGGCGCATTGTCATCCATAAAAATTCCACTATTGTTCAGGAACATGAAATCCATGAATGGCTCAAATGGTCTCCAAGATGCCAAACATAAGGATTTCCAATCAATGGTCAGTTCACTTGGACCAGAGGACCTTGTCCTTTCCCCGCAACCCTATCCCGCACTATTGGAAAATGGAAATGAGCGTTTGGCGTCATTGGCCGGGAGGCCCGTTGCGGGGCAGGTCCGGCCGCCTTGGTGCAGGTCTTATTACATTCGACGCCACATTGGGCGACCTGCGCTCCGATTGGGTATGAAATGGTGATGAAGACAGCACAACACCCTGTCCTTGAGTGGAGAAAATCCCCGACCCAGCCGGGAATCGAACCCGGGCCCGTAGGACGGCAATCCGTCACGCTGACCATTCAGCTATCGGGGCGGACACCCACACCATTAGAGAGGCAGCATCAGTTTGCACAGTGCCTTCTTCGTGCGGTCTGCGCCTCACTCGAAACCTACCATCAGCTCTTATCAATTTAAATCGGGGTTCATCCGACTAGGCCACGGTTTTCTAGCCGCCAAGGGTCCGACCGAAATAGTCACGAGCCAAGGAGAGGCGCTGCAGGAGATATCGTGCTGTTAGCAAAGCCACTCGCGTCGGTCGTCTGTTGCCATAGCCCATTAACGCCATATTTCTCCGCACTGTCCTGACAGATACTTTCGTCGTACGTCCCAGACTGATTTCTGCGGTTATTTCACGCAGTGTTGCTCCACGCAAATGTCGCTGCTCTCGGTCGTTAAGTGAAGGTCGTTGGCCACTGCGCTGTCCGTGGTCAGAGGTAATGCCTGAAATGTGGTATTCTCCGCACAATTTTCGTCACATTCTTGACATTGTGAATTTCCTCACAATTTCCGAAATGTAACGTCCCACGTGTCTAGCTCCAATTAAAATTCAACTGCCGTCGTGCAGCCATATTCACGTCGGAAATCTTTTCACATGAATCACCTGAATATGACTTTTGTTACCTGAGTCTAAATGAGTGAAGCGATTTCATAAATTCACTTTTAGCCGCGTTAGTTGACATATTGTCACAGTACTCAACACTCGTATAGAAAAAAATAGAAGTTTTATTTTATTGAAGCTGCGCTTCAGATTTGTGCCACGACTACGCAGCACTGAGCTGTTGGGCACGATGGCGAAAGGCGCCGAGGAAGTGTATGTTGCACCTGAAATGCATTCAGATCACCATGCCGTAACAATGCGCGATGGTATGCACAGTTTAAACCTTTAGGTAAATCAACGGTCGGCCTACAGTGAGTGAAGGAAAAGTTGATCGCTTGCGGTCGAGTTTCGCACATATCCCACTGAAGGCGACGAACGCAGCAAGCTGAACATACAATAACCGACCACTTAAAATATCTTAATAAAACGACTGAAGCTGAAGCCCCACCGCTTGCAATTGCGACAAACCTTGACCAGAAGATAATGTCAAGCACGCTGAATTTTTGGCACAGTTTCAATAGCCTACTAGGAGCCCTCATCTTCGGTGATGACGCAACATTTTTCTGTGAATGGCACAGTGAACAGGTACGATGTAGGAATCTGGGGGACAGACGATATCGGGCAGCACATTCTAAATTCATCAAAAGTTAATGAGTTCTGTGTAGTCTCACGCTTTAAAGTTTGCAATCCCTTTTTTCGGCGAAAAGACCTTAACAGGACACGTGTATCTCGACATGCTGAAAAACTTGCTCGTGCTACAGCTGGAGACTCACAATTTTAACTTCATCTACCAACAAAAGATGGCGCTCCATCCCAATTCTGTCATGGTGTTCGCGAATTCTGAAACAGGAAATTCAGAAACCGATCGATCGGTCGCGGTTGGGTTGATGATCAGTAATTCATGTCATGGCTCCCACGCTCTCCCACCATAACTACGTGAGATTTTTTTGTGTGGGGTTATGTGAAAGATTCGGTGTTTTCGCCTCCTCTACAAAATAAATAAATAAATAAATAAATAAAATAAAATTAAATAATATAATATAAAAAAATAAAAAAATAAAAAATAAAATAAAAAACCAGTACTGCGAGCTGGTATCAGTAGTGCTTTTGAACAGGTTGACAGGCACATGCTGCACCGAACGTGGAAAGAACCTCATTATCGACTTGATATGTGCAGAATCAGTAGCGGGCCACGTATGGCGCATGTGTAATATGTCATAAAAAGTTTTCGAGTTTTTCTGTTTGTGTGGAAAGCCCTGTGACAATGTGTCGAATAATGTAGCTCCAGCAGATATTTGAAATCGCTTCAATAATTCATAAGCCGGCCGCGGTGGTCTAGCGGTTCTAGGCGCGCAGTACGGAACCGCGCGACTGCTACGGTCGCAGGTTCGAATCCTGCCTCGGGCATGGATGTGTGTGATGTCCTTAGGTTAGTTAGATTTAAGTAGTTCTAAGTTCTAGGGGACTGATGACCACAGATGTTAAGTCCCATAGTGCACAGAGCCATTTGAATAATTCATAAACTTGTACTACAGTAGGCAGGCTCCGTGATCGCATAGGCTCGGGTGCTCCACCTCCAGGTGGCATAACAGTTTTAACGGCGAAAAGCAGTACAGCTTACGAGCAGCCTTCGAAAGACGTCCGAGAAAATCGTTGCACCACATAGGATAGCTCCCATTGTCGCAAACGCCTTTCGTAACTGTTATAGAGGTTTTGGCGACTTGTGTTCTGGCATCTGTAAAGGAGCGTGACTTACGACACGTAGCTTTGAGACTTCGTTCCTATTGAAAGAAACTTTTTTTACGTTTCTTCGTCGACGGTATACAGCTACGTGCACACACTATTTATCTATTTGTTTTACGAGTTATTTACTTTATTTAGGTTCTTGAGTCATCAAAGAATTGGGGCGCTAACATATGAAGTGTTTTTGGTGTAAATTACGCGTAATTTTCCGTAACGCAGTTGTTGATTTCCTACAGTGCTTAGACAACCAGCGATGATGTTTATTCCTGTACTCAGCTCAGTGAGGTCAATGCTAAACTGGAGAGACTACTAAAAAGAAGTCTTCGCATTGAAAACCGTGACGTTGTCTGGCAAAGATATTGTAAAAATAACTTGACTCCCCGAGAGCGAAGCAGTCGCGGGATATTTTGAACCTTCGGCTAGACGCAATTATGTTGAAGTGTAAACATATACAATAACTGGTAACTGGTTATAAGATCCGTCCATTATGCTGTTTTTTCATATAACCGAAACACTTTTCAGCACATTTGTGCTATAGTCTCAGTGAGTTTTCTTTTTAAACCTCAATTTTTTACGTTATTGGGCTATGCAGGACCCTTTGTATATCATCAGGTACTGGTAGCCTATCATCCGCACGTTTAGCTTTCGGAAATCCATTTTTATCTGCGTTCCCATGAGTTATTGAGAACCATACACAAATACTACAGCCGCGTGGGATTAGCCGAGCGGAATAGGGCGCTGCAGTCATGGACTGTGCGGCTGGTCCCGGCGGAGGTTCGAGTCCTCCCTCGGGCATGGGTGTGTGTGTTTGTCCGTAGGATAATTTAGGTTAAGTAGTGTGTAAGCTTAGGGACTGATGACCTTAGCAGTTAAGTCCAATAAGATTTCACACACATTTTGAACAAATACTACACCTGTTTTGCAGCCCTTCTTTTGTATATAACGCTTCTCCTTTGCCAAAATTCAGTGTAAATGTAGTTACTGTGTGTCCAGTCGTCATTTCAGCTCGAGTTCAGTCTGGACTAGACATGAAGGACTACTTAAAGTTTGCAAAGGAATATATATGATGACTAGACATCGCCTACGAACGAATGAGGTAGCGTCATGGCTATAAGTAATCCACGTACCATTTAGCTATTGATGAAGTAATGAAATACGAGGAGAAGAGCAGAGGAAGGCAGATTTGGCTTTAACGTCGCTTCGACTGCGAGATCATTGAAGACAGCGCAGAAAATGGTTCAAATGGCTCTAAGCACTATGGGACCTAAACTCTGAGGCCATCAGTCCCCTAGACTTAGAACTACTTAAACCTAACTAACCTAAGGACATCACACACATCCATGCCCGAGTCAGAATTCGAACCTATGACCGTAACAGCAGCGCGGCTCCGGACTGAAGCGCATGGAACCTCTCGGTCACAGCGGCCGGCAGACAGCGCAAGCTCGGAAACACGAATAAGGGCGAAAATCCGACGAGCCTTTTCACCTTCATCGATGTAGGTAAACCACAGGAACACGTCTACATTACATCTATACTCCGCAAGCCGTCGACGTTGGATGGTGGAGGGTACTGTGTACTAGTGTCACTTCCCCGTTTTCCTGTTCCATCGCGATTGCTGGTAAACCTCCGTGTGGGCTCGAATCTGACTAATTTTATCTACATGGTCTTCTCGCGAGATATATGTAGGAGGAAGCAGTAAATTGGTTGACTCTTCTAGGAATTTACGCTCTCGGACCTGTAACAGTAGACCATAACGTGATGCAGAACACCTCTGTTACAGCGTCTGCCACTGGAATTGATTGACCATATCCGTGACGCTTTAGCGCGTACTAAATGAACATGTAACGAGACGTACTGCTCTTCTCTGGCTGTTCTCTATTTCCTCTATCCGCGATATGCGGTACGTATCCCATACTGACGAGTAATGTTCGAGTAGTGCTCGAACGTGTTTTGTAAGCTACTTCCTTTGTTGATGGACTTCATTCTTCCAACGAATCTGCCTGGCATCTGCCTTACGCGCTATTAACTGTGTGCACTCGTTCCACTTAAGATGGCTCCTTATGTATACTCCTAGATATTTTATGGAACTAACTCCTTCCAGTGACTGTTGTGCAATTTTGTAATCATACAGCAAAGGCTCTTACTAGAAACCGAAATATGGATGGTCGGACAAAAGTTTGAAATCCGGCCATCCGAGATACGAGACTAGAGACTCAGTACTGTTGTACTTCGCTCGGCTAGATCAGATGAAGTCTGTAAACAGCCTATTTTTATATCTGGCACCACCCTGCGTTGACACTTGGCTGCAATGTGTTTGTACGAGCCTCGGCGGTGACGATTGCATCTGTATCGGTACCCGTTCCATGGTCGCATCCACTTAACGCGGCAATGTGAAAATTTTATGTTTCTTTCTCAGCTACAGTCACGTTCCGCAAACCGCCTTACGATGTGTGATGGAGGGCACCTCTCGTACCACGATAATTTTATTTCCTGTTCCAAGGCGAATGCTGCGTAGGAAGTGTGACTATCGATGTGTCTCCACATAACCTCTAAGTTTTACCTTTATTCCGGCGTGGCCATTTCGCGAGATGTGTGAGGGAGGAAGTAATATATTGCCTCCCTTATCTCTGACAGAATTTTAACTGTGAACTACACGATGAGGCACAACGTCTCTCTTGCTGTGTCTACCACTGTAATTTGATGAGCATTTTCAGGACACTCTTGCACTTAGAAGACGAATCCGTGGCGAAACTTGCCACTCTTCTTTGGATTTTCTCTTACAATCTTACCTTTTAAGACTCCCAGACTAACGAGAAATTCACAAGAAGTGGTTAAATCAATCTTTTTGTATATTGCGACTTTCGTCATCTGTTCTTTTTCCAGTCAATTTCCTGCGGTCGTTCCACTTTAGGTTATACAGCACGCTTATTCCTCGGTGTTTTATGGACGTTGCTATTTCCAGTGATTTAACGCCAATACGTGTAACCGAACAGTAACGGATCTTTCGGCCTCCTGGAGTACTCTGAGTTTTCTTATTCGTTTCCTGCGTGAGATATAGAGCATCTGGTGTTGATTTCTTTCTGAAACGATCCAGCCTTTCTTGATTGTAGGAACATTCTCCCACGCTCATTACTTGATGTTTAGTAAGAATTGTATGACAACCTAAAAATCGAAAAACTAGGTCAGAGTGTGCACTATAAATCTAAGGTAGAGGTGTAAGAATAATTATCTATATTTTGTTATTTTCCCATTAACTATCTATTTAATTGACACGACATTCGTAACATTTCTCTGCAATACATTCGTAACATTTCCCTGCAATGTCCCTTTTTTTTCCGAGAAGTGCCAGTCTCGCAAAGTGCGCAGGAAAATTTCTGTGAAGTTTTTGGTTTTTTACGGCCATTATATGCAGCTGGAAAAGGGGAATACCTAAATGCTAGCGTATTACCTGGTACTATCAGAATGGTACTGTTATCACAAGAGCCGGCCGGAGTGGCCGAGCGGTTAAAGGCGCTACAGTCTGAAACCGCACGACCGCTACGGTCGCAGGTTCGAATCCTGCCTCGGGCATGGATGTGTGTGATGTCCTTAGGTTAGTTAGGTTTAAGTAGTTCTAAGTTCTAGGGGACTTATGACCACAGCAGTTGAGTCCCACAGTGCTCAGAGCCATTTGAACCATTTGTTATCACAAGACGTACATTTTTGGTTGTGTTTTACACACACAAAAACTGATTCAAAGGAAGGCACGACCAAGTACGATTCGTGTTTTACATAAAAACAAATACCGAACAGGGAATCAAGAAGGGGGGTTATATGGAAACGGCGCGTAAGATTTTTTTGGTTAAAATACAGGATAGACAGATTTTCAAGAACTGTGAACCCCACGTTTCTAGAAATTTACTGGAAATTTAATGAAACGAACTCTGTTTCAGTATTTAAAATGGGTAGAGAGTCAAAATTAGTACCGTTGAATGAAGCACCGAAATGGACATTATGTAGTACGCTTCTTGCTATGTTGTGCCGTATCTTGTTCTTTGCAGTAACGAGTTGAGCAATACTTACGAAATATAGATAAATTTATGTGATAGTGAATGTGTTCCAAAACTTTTAACTTCCATTTTGAATGTAAACTAAATTTTGCTCTGTCACGAGAGTTAAATACATGTTTTCTTTAAAAACTAGAAAAAATCTCCTTGTTTAAAAATTGCAGAACTTCAAAGGTTCCTGTTTCAGCTTACTGTAATATCTATTATAGTAAACTAAAGCAGGAACTTGCAGAACTTTAAGGGTTCCTGTCTTAGCTTTCTGTAATATCTATTACAGTAAGCTAAAACAGGAACCCTTAAAGTTCTGCAGTAATTGAAAACGGAAAAGGTTTTTACTCTGTAGCTACTGAGCATAGTTTTCTGCTTGTTCGCGAACTTCGGTGTTTCCGAGGCTTTGCAGCTGCCGGCCGCGGTGGTCTAGCGGTTCTAGGCGCTCGGTCCGGAACCGCGCGATTGCTACGGTCGCAGGTTCGAATCCTGCCTCGGGCATGGATGTGTGAGATGTCCTTAGGTTAGTTAGGTTTAAAGCAGTTCTAAGTTCTAGGGGACTGATGACCACAGATGTTAAGTCCCATAGTGCTAAGAGCCATTTGAACCATTTGAACCGTTGCAGCTGGCACCGACAATCATGCTTTCCGAATCGATCTTACATTGTCTTTTTATGTGCTAAAAAGAAACAAAGGGAGTTGCATCGCCACCCTCTCCTAATTCATCAACCTGGAAAAAAATTGGGCAACCTCTTACGGCGAAGAAAAAAATCTCTATCAAATCGGAAGAACATGCCAACAAACTTCCAGATAAAAATGTGCGGGTTTCCAGAAATGTATTTTTCTACCATCGTCAAACTTGAAAATCTTACGACAGTTTATTCCAGTTTCCAATAGATTTCAGGCGGTGTCAAGTCCGTCATGTAGATTGCCCGTAAATGGTTTACCTAAAATATTTTTCATTTGGACGAACACAGATGCACTGTTTTCGAGTAAAAAGACTAGCACAGTAAGGCAGCGCCGTCCTGTACAGCGACGACAAGAACGTTTGATACCTATGGTGGTGACGTGGTTGATGAGCCAGAGTACGCAGTATGTAAGTGTGCTATTTAATCAGCGCTGAAGTGGGAGGTGCGCTTTATGATTGCCCAATGTTTCAGTTCAGGAAACACAGGGGGATACTAAATGTATTAGCAGAGACACACTCACCCAGCTTCCCCGCGCAAGACGGTGAGTAAGTGGGTTGTTGTCGCTTACAGTCAGACAGCACACACACACACACACACACACACACACACACACACACACACACACACGGTCACTGTACTTACAGAGCGAACCGCCAGCATCCCGCGGCGGAGAGACCACGTGATTCACGCAGCCTGCGACTCGTTTTACCAAAAACGTTCAGATGAGCGCGTTCTGGACGCCCACAATAACTCCATTACGCAAACGTGCGTGACTCAGTTTGCTTTCGCCTTACGCAGCAGAAAGTGTGTCACGCTGTTAACGCTCACAACAGTTCCAAATTGTGTGCGCTGTGGCGAAAGCGGAACAAGGTGTTTGTATCTTGCCCTAATAGCCTTACCACTATACCTCTGAGCTCCTCTTTGTACACCTATGAATGGACTATCATCTGTTATGTGTTCCGTTAACGTTACTGAAATAACAGGGGAAGTTTTGCCAGTTAGAATGCGCGGGGCAAAATGTGCCCCTACATAGAAGCAAGGAAAGCGCGGATGTTAGACTTCAGTGTCCCGTCGAGACCGTCGTTAGAGAGATAGGACAAGGATAGAGCAGGGAACTGGCCGGGACAGTCTCTTGAAGAGGTTCAAAGAAACCACGAAGCACCTAAATCAAAATAATCAGACAGGAATCTGAAATACACTCCTCCATAAAACTAGTCAATTTTCTAATCTGCTTGTACACAAAGAGCAGCCAGAAGTGAGAATCATTATCATCCAGAAAAGAGATACTCTTATGACACCAGGCAGCAAGCACGAACCTAATCAACCATCTAACAAGGACAGCACTAAAAGAATTGAAAGAATAGAGAAACAAGTGGTAGTGGTGATGTTAAGTTCCTATGAGATCAAACTGCTTATGTCATCGGTCCCTAGGCTTACACACTACTCTAACTTTAACTACCTTGCGTTAAGCACAATACACACTCATGCCCGAGGGAGGACTCGAACCTTCGACAGGGGGAACAGTGCGAACCGTTTCAAGGCGCCTCGGACCGAGCGAGAGAAAGAAGCGTATTCATGAGCAATAACTTTGTGCATAAAACAGAAAACGAAATTATTCACTGTTATTAAATAAATATTATAATAAGCCACATTTCAAGGAATACTAGAAAATGGGTTCGTATTACGAACTGAATCCTTTTTTCGTTCTAATGTCTATTGAAGGACAGTTCTGAACTATGAGGTAGAGAATTGAAAACAACATTAGTGGTTTCAAAAAATTATCTTACTTTGAAAATTTGCTATAGAAACTTCCAGTAACAACTGCCAATATACAGTGTTTCTCACGTGAGTCGCACAAATGCTTATCAAGTTTTGGACGAATTCAGTCATTCGGCAAAACAAATTATCTAGCTTGAACAATGTATTTGAATTCCATGTGACAGTTTTCACTCCTCAGAAATTATAATGCAAGCGGCACATGCAGCAAACGCACGTTATGTAGAAGAAAAATTTAGGCATTTGGGACATAAATAAAATAAAATAAATCATTTTACATGTCTGAACATGACAAACAAGCATTTTGTAAGTATGATTTTAGAAGTGTGAATAGATGAATAAGAAAGGTGGAGTAGAAGAACAGCAAGAACCTCGGAACATCTGCTGCAACTAAAACTGCAACTAACGAGGAGGTCGTGTACGAAAAGGAAGTGGAAGAAAAGTGAACTCTTATGTAACGAAAAAGAGTGAAACAAGGGAAGCAGATGATATAAATGAGTAAGCGTCCACGGGCAGTGTTAATTTGAATAGAATCGTTTGGGCATTAGGCCGCGTCATTTAGAGATTAAAACAGCTACTGAAACTGACGTTTCAACAGTGTTTGCGGCGGCCCTTTTCAAGGTGACTAAACTGCTGGCTGCTGTGGATTGTCTTCCAAGAATACAGTCCCATTTCGGTTGTCACGTGACAACCGACATCATATACTGGAACTCGGAGTCAGTGAAATATACGGGTCCTGTGGCGTATGTCAAAACAAGTGACACTACAGGTATTAGAAATTACAGCGCCCGTCTCCAGCGGGGAGAGCGAGTTACTCTTTGATACTACTTTAATACTTACTTCGTAGCAGTGCGTTTATAGACTCACGCTCTCGATAATATACGACGAAGTTAAGGACTTTAGTTGGTACCCGTGCACTGACAAACTGATTTACCCCCTGGCTCCGGACGTAGCCGAGCAGTCGCGATGTATGTTGGCCAAGGCAACTAGTGTGACGTCACAAATTCGTCACGGGGGCCGTAATCAGAGAGTTCCGAATCAAAATCCCTCGGAATAGTGGTTGTACAGAAGGGTACTTGTATTGCAGATGATTGCCAGGCAACAGCGAACCATCAGCTTGCACTAAGAGACAGCGTTTTCCTGCAGCAGGGAAAATTTGGAAATTTGTGGTAAGGCCTTATGGCACCAAACTGCTGAGGCCATCGGTCCCTAAGCCTATATACTACTTAATCGAACTTAGACTAACTTACGCTACGGACAACACACACACCCATGGCCGAGGTGGGACTCGAACCTCTGACGGGGGAAGCCGCACGGACCGTGACAGTGCGCCCTACACAACGCGGCTACCCCGCGCTGCCTGCAGCAGGGCATCGGTTGCGGCCGCTTGTTTACGCTGGTGATTCCGGACTTCGACTGCCTGGACATCGACGGATAGTGGTTAGTCTCTCTGTTCATGTTGGTGGGGAATTTAATTATGTGAATAACCTCTCTTATTTTTTGCTGCTGCATCCAAGGCTGCTCGGCAAGCACATGGAGTTCTTGAATACTGATTGGTCGTCCACAAACCAGGTAGTGGTACAAATGGCTCTGAGCACTATGGGACTTAACATCTTAGGTCATCAGTCCCCCAGAACTTAGAACTACTGAAACCTAACTAACCTAAAGACATCACACACATCCATGCCCGAGGCAGGATTCGAACCTGCGACCGTAGCATACAATTAAAGAAAAAACTTTTAGAAACAAGGGAATGAAACGCGGCAGAGATACGTAATGCAATAAAGAGGGTCGAGAAGATGGCGTACAATAAGAAGATCAAGTAAAAAGAATTATAGTATACAACATTTAAACAGAAACCTTCATAATTACAATTATGCAGGTACTATAGCAGGAAAGCTTGTCACTAAAAAAATTAGCAAAATGTAACATCTGTGAAAAACTTAGTAAAAAGGAAGGCGAGGAAGTGTAGTAACAGTAACAGAGAGCAATAAAACCATAAAAGGGATCGACAACAACCATGCGCCGTACCTGGTCTTGTGCAAAATAGAGCATTGAAGTATTTCAGTAGGTGGAACTGCTGGATCTAGACTTTGATGTTTCGCCGGTAGTACCCCACCAATTCAGATCAAGGCAGGTATGCTGGGTAGGAATTTAAATGTGATATACACTTTCAATTCACCACATTCGTTCAACGTGGCCAATATTCTTCTAAAGAGCCAGAAATTTCAGCTCATAGAGGGCGTTTACTTTCACTTCCTGAGCAAATGTCTAGAGACCGCCAGGTGTCTGCGGAGATGATGTACGACGTCGTGGTTCAGCCGTTGGCTGGAGTTAGACATCGGCGATAATGCTCTCGGTGGAAACTCGTTGTTGAAGCGTGGGCGGGAGAAAGTTTGTGATGGCCACGTGTGGGGCCCTGGTGCGACGCATCATCTTAAGTGGTCGCCAGATTGACGCAATCCAGGCCCACACGTAACGCCTACACACGTGCTTCGAAGCTGGACGTGTCACCTGTAGCCATCCTACGCAGCAGCACAAGGAAGTGGTTTTTTGTTTTCAGTAAGAAATGTTTATGTCCGAGCACGATGACACGAGTATCTCAAACAACTGACAGCTGAATACTTAATAAATGACGGACAGAATAATTCACATTCGTCACCGCTCCTAGAAGTAACTCTGTAAGTTATAGCAGGGTATGCACTTAATTATCCTTATTCAGGACTCGTGGTTGTTTATATTCAACAACGTATTCAGGGTTTGAGGTAAAAAGGGAGAGGGGGGGGGGGAGATGATGCTGCAACGATTAATATTAGTTTCATAGAAGAAGAAGTGTTAGAGGAAGTGAAGGTCAGTTCTTACAAAAAAGAATAAGAATTCCTGAAAAACTGTGCTTATTACTAAGCAGGCATACTAATGCTACCAGGTAGCGTTCAGATACGGGCGAATAATTTTATATTCACTTTTTCATAGTTTTTGACAATTCCTGGTAGTAAGAAAAAACATGAGATGGAAGTACAACATTGCTGTGAACATTTTAACCATTAGGTTTTGCATTGTGTCACCGGATGACAACGGGAAATTGCTGAAATTATTACATATGCTGTTAATCAGCCATTAAAATATAGCTAGTAGCAGAAAATTGTTTCTTTTTATGTTCTTATGTTATTCGACTTTGCAGGGTCCGCGTCTGACGATTCTTTGGCAGTTCTTCGCGTGACCAGATACCTGACGCCATACCACCTTAACCTAAAGAACGCCTAACAGCCTGATTGGCTAACTCCAGTGCTAATTAACTCGGAAGTGGCGCAGCGTACGAAACTTTTTTCTTAACAATTATTTCTCAGCACCTCTTACCCTACAATACCCTCACAAGCTTTGCAGGCTGTTTCTGATTACCCTATATTTGTTTACTTGCACTGCAGTCAACCGACTGTAATGCTGTGGAAGAATCTACACCGACTGATATGCTGCAGCGCTACAACAGTGCATGACAGATTACCGAACTGCAGCATTGAATGCCAGCTGCTTGACGGGATCTTGAGACAGGTATCGCATTTTGTTTGTAAATCTATTATCCTGCCTAATTTTGCCAGTGGTGAGACTTCTGTGAGCCACTCATCAGTTTATATTTGACGAAGGACTAAAAAAGAGGTGAAAGTCATGTACAAGAAAAATTTGACAACAATAAATGCTCAACGTGGGTAATGCTAGCAGTTTGACTATATCTTTGGTTTCATGCTCTCGCTAGTCTGTAGTTTGGGTTGTTTACAGTCAGAAATTTCGGAGTATACAGTAACATTTGAAAACATTTGCATATTCATATCTTTACTAACTAAACTATTTGAGAATTGATGAAATTATCACTAACTACGCGATACAGTCTACTTAATTCTGCCCTTCACATTTCTTCGTATATAAATTCAAAGGCTGTGTCTGGAACTAAATGCTCAACGTGTTTTGCTTTGCTACTGAAACTATTTTTAGGTCAGTTTGACTAGCCAAATAACTGCACGATGATGTTCGATCAGCAATCATACTGTTCAGTTGGGCTCGGGTGCGAGCTGCCTTAAACCGCTTTGCAACGTTTTCGATAAACTGTTTTCCACGCCATTTAGATACATATAAAAGGAAGTGATTTTGAAGATACCGTCAGCCGATAAAGAGTTCCTTTTTTTTGCTGCAATTTTCGATCATAATCAGCCATTCTTAGACACTAAAAATTCCTTGTGTAAACATTTCTGATCTCAGGAGATACTATTCTGTAATGATAATAACTAATTAAATGCAAAATAATTATTTTCGCCGTCAGTGGTAAAACACTGAACTCATATTCTGGATGACAGCGGTTCACACGGCCACACAGATTTAGGTTTCCCGTGATATCCATAAATCACTTAAGGCAAATGCTGGGATGATTCCCCTCAAAGGGAAAGGCCGATATCCTTCCTTCTTCTTTCTCAATCCGAGCTTGTTCTCCCGCTCTAATGACTTCGTCGACGACGAGACGTTAAACGCTATACACTGAGGGGATGAAAGTCATGGGATACCGATATGCACATACACGGGTGGCGATAGTATAACGTACAGAAGGTATAAAAGGGTAGCGCTTTGGCGGAACTGTCATTTGTACCGAGGAGATTCATGTGAAAAGGTTTCCGACGTGGTCATGACCCCACGATGGGAATTAACAAATTTTAAATGCGGAGTGATAGTTGGAGTTAGATGCATGGCACAGTCCATTTTGGAAATCGTTAAGGAATTCCGTATTCTGTGGCCCACACTGTCAAGAGTGTGCCGAGAATGCCAAATTTCAGGCATTACCTCTCACCAGCGACAATGGAGTGGCCGACGGCCTTCACTTAATGACCGAGAGCAGCAGCGTTTGCGTAGAGATGTCAGTGCTAACAGACAAGCAACACTGCGTGAAATAACAGCAGAATTTAATGTGGGACGAAAGAGGAACTTATCCTTTAGGCCAGTGCGGCGAAAGTTTACATTAATGGGTTACTGAAGCAGGCGACAGATGCAAGTGCCTTTGCTAATAGTACACATCGCCTGCAGCACCTCTCCTGAGCTCTTGACCATACCAGTTGGGCCCTAGACGATTGGAAAACCATGACCTGGTCAGATGAGCCACGGACCCAAGTTGTCAACAAGGTACTGTCCAAGCTGATGGTGGCTCCATCATAGTGAGGACTATGTTTACATGAACTCAACCAAACTATTTGCAGCCATTCTTGGGCTTCATGTTGCCAAAAAGCGATAGAATTTTTATCGACCACAATGCGCCATGTAACCGGGTCACAATTGTTCGCGATTGGTTCGAAAAACAATCTGAACAATTCGGGCGAACGATTTGATCACCCAGATCGCCCGACATGAATCCCTTTGAAAATGTATGGGACATAACCGAGAGGTTAGTTCGTCCAGAAAATCCTGCACCGGCAACACTTAACGTGATTATGGACAGTTATAGAGGCAGCATTGCTCAGTATTTTTGCTGGGGACTTTCAACGACTTGTTGAGTGGATGCCACGTCGAAATGCTGCATCACGCCGGGATATCAGACACGATATTAGGAGGCATCCCATGCTTTTTGTCACCTCAGTGTAATCTTCCTTCTTTCCTTCGTTCATGGCCGTTGCCGCATACCGACACCAAGATAGTGATCTGCAATTGTATGTGGTCCTTTAAGATCGAAACCGGTATCCAAAATTTGAAATAATCTTAGCATGTGTCATTGCTCTCTGTTTTCTTCTTCTTCTTCCTTCTTCTTCTTCTAGTAACTATCCATTTCGGATTGTAGTGACCATCAACATTCTATTGCATTCTACGAAGTGAACATGGAGAAAAAAATGTAGTAAAAATACTGTAAACGGAAAAAAATTTGCAGTAAAAAATACTGTAACCGGACGACCAGCTGCCGCTATTTCCCGTAATAATTTCTCGAGGAAACAATGATTTCCAACTCCTTCCTTGTCTTTTGAATACAACGCTCTATGGAAGGGTTGCCTCCTTTGGACATGTGACACAGTCACCAACTGAAGTGAAAAAATACGGAAAAGGGGCCGCTAGTATGCCTATTTACGTCAGCGTCAGTCCACGCACGCACCATGAAGTGATGTGGTAGGCAGTAGAGTGTTGTGTTCCGCGCCGGATTGTCGCCAGCTGACACCTGAGGCGGCTTGTTGCCAACGGCGTTACGTCACACGCCCGCGTCTCCGGTAGCTAGTCATCGGCGCATTGTAACTCTCTCTCTCTTTCTCTCTCTGCACATCGCGGAGGGTACCGTCACCTCTGAGCTAGAACCGAGCAATGTGACACAGTGATGTAACATCGGACTCGTCCACGGTACGTGGGGTACAGGATTATATTCGAGGGTACTCTTGATATACCAGTACTGTTTCCGCATTTAATTCTTAACATTATTTTACGAATCGGTAACTGTTCTTGCTGAGTGCCTTTTTCATCTCGCTCTTTGCTGCTTCAAATGATTTACAGGATAATAGAAACCTTGACATGCGCTGTTCGCACTGTCCTCATTGTGTAAAGATTTGGTGTTTCGTCTGCATCAGTCGTGAATATTTATTTACTCATTATCTTTCCTATTATTGCCGTACTATCCATCAGGAACAGAACTAACTACTGGCGTTGCTGCCTTCAATATACAATAACGGTGCTAGCAGTGATTCTGTGGTTTAATTTATGCGTCGCTGGCTCGCGCTAGTCTCCCAGCAACCATCTCAGATAATTTGATGAGAAGCTCATGGGATTCACTCAGACTCGTGGGGCCAACAGTGGCCCTACTTTAGTAAATAAGTGGTGAAACTGATATTCCAAGTCGCCGAACTGGCAACAAAAAGAGCATGCATTAGGCTGTGTGGGAGACGTCATATTTATTTACCAGAGCATGACAACTGGGTGACGATGTCAGGAGGGCGGGATTGTCACGCTCGAAATGAAGTATGTCACAGTGAGGGAACACAGCCTCTTCTTCCCTCCGTACCATGACATTGCTAGCTTTCGTTTTCTCGAGTGTCGAAATTTGTCTACCTTTGTTTTGTAAATAAAACAGCCTTTTCCTGCTGCTAATTATTTTATTTATCCCATACGCGTTTCGCCTTCTCCTGTCCTAAGGCATCATCAGTGGGATGATTTGCTGATCTGCTTTTCCTCAAATCTGGTCTGGAGGTCGCACTACCACTTTTATCACTGCCATATCATCACATCTTTGTGTTCTCGCCTTCCACACGCAAAGATGTGATGATTCGGCTGTGATAAAAGTGGTAGTGCGACCTCCAGGCCAGATGTGAGGAAACGCAGATCAGCAAATCATCCCACTGATGATGCCTTAGGACAGGAGAAGGCGAAACGCGTATGGGATAAATAAAGTAATTAGCAGCAGGAAAAGGCAGTTTTACTTACAAAACAAATATTTATATGCTTTCTACGGAGGATGGCCACACAAACAAACTTGTTTCTCTACCTTCTCCCATACTCAACACGGTGAAAACTTGGCGTACATCATCGGCTTCTACATCATCACCTGCATCCATTGTCTGCAAGCCACTTTACCATGTGTGACGAAAGGTACTTCAGGTATCATCGTCATGTCCTCCGCCCGGTCCCCTTGCCCGCATCTCGTGGTCGTGCGGTAGCGTTCTCGCTTCCCACGCCCGGGTTCCCGGGTTCGATTCCCGGCGGGGTCAGGGATTTTCTCTGCCTCGTGATGGCTGGGTGTTGTGCGCTGTCCTTAGGTTAGTTAGGTTTAAGTAGTTCTAAGTTCTAGGGGACTGATTATCATAGATGTGAAGTCCCATAGTGCTCAGAGCCGAGCCGGTCCCCTGCCCTTACGTGTGCAACCCTAAAACAGAGCCTGGAAAGAACGGCTGGTCGTAAACCGCTGTGTGAACTCCAATTCCTGAGAGCTTCTGGTCGTGCTCATTCCGCGAGACTTAGGAGGGAGGAAGTAATATGTTGTGCGACTTTTCCTGCGAACTTAAGCTTTCGTTGTTTCAATCGTAAATCACTCCGTGATAAACAACACCTGATTTGTAGAGTCTGCCACTGGAGTTTCTTGAGGATCTCCGTAACGCTCTCTCATTTAGTAAACGATCCCGTGTTGAAACGTGGCGTTCTTCGTTACATCTTTTCGACCTCACCGAGCGAGGTGGCGCAGTGGTTAGCACGATGGATCCGGCATTCGGGAGAATGACGGTTCAAATCCCCGTCCGGGGATCCAGATAGGGTTTTCAGTGATTTTCCCAAATCGCTCCAGGCAAATGCCGGGATGGTTGCTTTGAAAAGGGCATGGCCGATTTCCTTCTCCTCCTTGAAAGAGTCGCAGCTTGTTCTCCATCTCCAATGACCTCGATGTCGACGGGACGTTAAACCATGTAATGTTCTTTCCATCATTTCTCCAGCTTTCCTAATAATCCAACCTAATAAAGATACCAAACTGATAAACAGTGCTCAAGAATCAGTCTTACAAGAGTTTCGTGAGCTATTTCTCTCCTGGATGAATTAGATGATTCCAGCGCTTTTCCTGTTTAGATGTGTCCACGATTGGCTCTGAGCACCATGGGACTTAACATCTGTGGTCATCAGTCCCCTAGAACTTAGAACTACTTAAACCTAAATAACCTAAGGACATCACACACATCCATGCCCGGGGCAGGATTCGAACCTGCGACCGTAGCGGTCAGGCGGTTCCAGACTGAAGCGTCTAGAACCGCATGGCTACACCGGCGGGCTTGTCCACGATTGCTCACAGTAACCGATTCACTTGTGAACTTCTTGTTTCACCTTCTTTAATCGATCTTGCATATGAAATCATTTACTTGTTTACAGCTCTAGAACTGGCTCCATTCATAGCATTACTTGTACGAAAATAAAATAGAGTAACACATATTCCAACATAAAAGAAAGTATGATATGAAGACGGTATCTGTTCTTTCGGACATGTCCGGAAGGACAAATACCTCGGTGACCGTGCAGCTCTCTAGAATGAAATGATAATGAAATCAAGACAGCTTCCGACAGGCGTTCATATACATCAACGGATACCGTTGAAAATGTGTGCCCCGACCGGACCTCGAACCCGGAATCTCCTGCTTACACGGTGGACGCTCTATCCATCTGAGCCACCGAGGGCTCAGAGGATAGTGCGACAGCAGGGATTTATCCCTTGCACGCTCCCCGTGAGACCCACATTCCCAACTTAATGTCCACACAGTACCTTCGTAGTGCCCCTGCCCATTACACTCATTACTCGCGGCAGACAATCCACTGAGTCCCGTAAGAGATCAGGGAAATCGAGTGCATCCGCACTGAAGAAGGTCATCAACCGGTTGGCCTTAAACGATACGGAGATGGCATCTGTTCTTTCGGACAGAAAGAACAGATGCCATCTTCATATCTCCATACTAAAAAGGAGTCTTTGCATTGAAAACCGTGACGTTGCTTGGCAAAGATATAGCAAAAATAACGAGACTCCCCAAGGATGAAGCAATAGCAGGGTATTTTGAACCTTCGGCTAGACGCAATTATGTTGAAGTGTAACTGGTAACTGGATATAAGATCCGTCTGTTACGGTAATCACTGTTTTTTCATATAACCGAAACACTTTTCAGCACGTTTGTGCTGTAGTCTCAGTGGGTTTTATTTATTTAAACTCAATTTTTACGTTATTGGGTTATGCAGGATCCTCTGTATATCATCAGGTACTGGTAGCCTGTCATCTGCACGTTTAGCTTTCGGAAATCCATTTTTATCTGCGTTCCCATGAGTCATTGAGAACCATACATAAATACTACACCTTCCCATTACACTCATTACTCGCGGCAGACAATCTTACCGAGTCCCTTAAGATGTATATCAACGCCTGTCGGCAGCTTAATGGTCTTGATTTCATTATCATTGCATTCTAGAGAGCATATCCGAAAGAACTGATACCATCTTCATATAATTTAGGCTAACCGGCCATTGACCTTCTTCTGTGCGGATGCACAAGCATTGCCCAAACTGTTACGGGACTCGGTAAGATTGTCTACCGCGAGTAATGAGTCTAATGGGCAGGGGCACTACGAATGTGGTGTGTGGACATAAGTTGGGAATGTGGGTCTCACGGGGAGCGTGCAAGGGATAAATCCCTGTAGTCGCAATATCCTCTGTGCCCTCGATGGCTCAGATGGATAGAGAATCTGCTATGTAAGCAGGAGATCCCGGGTTCGAGTCCCGGTCGGGACACACATTTTAACTGTCCCCGTTGATGTATATTAACGCCTGTCAGCAGCTTAAGGGTCTTGAGTTCATTATCATTTCATAAACGAAAGTGGTCATCTTGACAAATATTCCTGATATCATGAAAGTAGTTAATTTCTATGGCTGTACTTCTGCAGTTACGGTGTCCTCCACGTTTATCGTTTGTTTCGCTACCGTAGGACTTCTCGAGAAATTAAAATAGCCCGCTGCTGCTTGGTCTATTTGCAGAGATTGTTTGTGGTAGCATTGTCTCCCGACTTAGCTCTCACCAGGCGAGCTGCTCGACGAACTGCAAACTCACTCAGACACGGGGACACACGTGGCGCGTCCCCAGCTGCGCTTCTATAAAAGGACGTTCCGTGCGTGCGACGCCGCACGTGTCCTCGCCGGAGGAACACACACTTTGCTCACGCCGGCTGACAGCGTCATCGATATTCTTAGTGGATACAGCCTTAGGAAGAACATTTCTGTGTATTTTCATAATCAGTAGTTCTTGAGGTTTGAGTACTGGTAACGAATGCAAACAGAACATCTGCATGATTTTTCAGATTTTCCGAGTGCTTAGCTTCATACTGCACTGATAGCCATTAAAACTGCAACACGAAGAAGGATACTAAATAACAAAATTCTCTTTATTGTGCGTACAGAGTATAATACAAGGGGTGTTCGGTAATTACTTACGCTTTATTTTTTCCCTTAATTCATGTGGTACACTTTAACTCCACGTTACAGCTGCAAGTATGTAATACGTTGGCCTGTCTGTAGATGGAAAGCCACTTGAACTGGAATCAGTCCACAGTATAGCTCGTGTTTATGTACGCGAGCGGACAACATGGATTGTGATTACCAAGGACAGCGGCGGACGAAGTGGTCTCTGTGAAACATTGCATATATTCATAGGCAGTTGGTGGCAGTGTGTGGAGAGAGTGTACCGTCAAGAATTGTGAACTACAACTGGACAATGCTTGTCCCCATACGCGTAGAAGACGATGGCTGTCATCGCGGAAGCGGGGTCCCGGTACTCCCACAGCTGCTGTATTCTCCTGACTTGGCCCCTTCTGGTTATCGTCTGTTCGGGGCTACTAAGGAACCTCTGCGTGGACATCACTCTGGAGACGTCCAAGAACTGGGAACAATTGTTGGTAGGTGCGAGAGACTAAAAAAAAACCTGGTTCGCAGAGGACATACACAAGTTAAAGGGGCCAAGTCAGGGGAATGCGGTAATTATGGCAGTAGCTGGAACACATTTCAGCGACGGTAGCTGTTGTATTGACAGTGGGGACGAGCGTTATCGTTATCTTGTTGTAAGCTCTTGCCGCGAGGTGCACACTTTCACTCATTGCCATCAACCACCTGTGAATACCCACAGTGTTAACACCCAACTTCCGCAGAAACCGCGTCGTCAGGCGATGTCATTGAAGAACACACTGCCATGTTGTCCACCCATGTAATGACAGCGTTTGGGAAAATGAGCTTCACTGTACAGTAATTGCACTTCTAGCGATTTTTCTGTCGCCTACTGTTAGACCAAAGTTCTAAATACTCGCAACTATAGTAACGAGACAAATGGCACACCATGAATAAAGGGAAAAAATAAGTGAAAATCAATATGGAACGCTCCTCACAGAAAGAATGCTCGTTGCGTTAGTTGATGAATTGGGAAGATACAGAGTGCGAACATTAGTGGACTGGAGTGTCACGTCTGGTAACAACAGTACCTGTAACCTAGCTGGACGTCGAGTGGACCAGAACCTGGATGACGGATACTGTTTCGTCATTCCACGCTGCTTCATTTCTGTGCCAAGAGCTCATCAGCTGCATTGGCTGGCGAGTTATGGAGCGCTGATCTCTCGGAAGCCCATGAACAGATTTTATCAGCGGATGTGAGTTCTGGAGAACACGTTGGACTGCACAAAAATCGAACACACTCTTTATCAAGGTAGATCAGGATAACACGGACAACATGCGGTTTTGCGTTATCTTAATAAAATATAACCTCGTCTAGACTTCGAAGATGTGGCATAGCCGTCGGTCTTAACATGTCAAGAGTATCACGCTTGCAGTCCAAATTACTGGCTACGCGAACTAGAGGTCACCGTGTTGTGTACCCAAGAGCATCGCATACCTTCAAAGCAGGTTCTAGTACTGTATAATGGTGACGAATGAAGTTTGGCAACGTTCGTTCTCCTCGGAGCCTCCACACAGGAATACGTCCATCGTGATTTCGTGCGCAGGTCCTTGGATAGTCTGAAAAAGCGACGTGGGAGTTACACTCGCATATCCAGCGTTGTTGTTGGACGCACCGCAGTCGGCGCGACGCCCTCCGCTGCCGCATCAAGGAACAGTGCTTACGGTCGAGCGATCAAGATGTCTGTAATCTCAAACGCAGAAACGTGAGTCCGTTGAGTTCCCTGATGGCGATGAGTATAGCCCTCTTCAAACCATCTTTCCCACACCCACATGACAACTGTGGGACAGCGAGCGACACGAGGAGCCGTACCACGGAAACAGAAAACGCAGTCTCGACAGGCCATAAGTACCGACCCGTGATGGTAGATGTTTCTCCCACTTATGTGAGGCACAACAAGACTTCCTCACAAACAACTATCACTGAAATGCGATTTCTCAATGTAAAAAGTGCTGCGTAATCTTTACGCATGGTACGAGTCACATTAATGTGACCACCGCCTATGTTCGAAGTCAACGTGCAAATACCACTCACAGATCGCAGGTGGCACAAATAGCAGTGGAGGATATATAAAACGTGTCGAGGGTACGCCGAAAACATTGCAGTCGTTGCCGTAATGTGAAAATGGAGCGATTTATGTGTCGTCAAAAGGGGAATGACCATTGATTTTCAGGCCCAGGTGGGAAGCATTTCCGAAACAACTAAGTTTAGAAATAGTTCACCTATCGCCGTGGTTAAAGGTGCGTGGCAAAATGATGCTACCCAAAGCCGGCACCGAGGCAACTGTGATGCACAACGGGCCGTAGATGACAGGGTGAACTACGGCTGCGGAGGTGTACGGGCGAACAAATGTACAACTTTTGAACGAAGGGCCCATCATTACCACAACTGGACGTGTACTGAGTGGCGACAGGTAGCGTCTTCAGATGAAGCACGTTTTATGTTCCATTGTACAGATAGCAGACACCCTGCAGCAATCGTCGGAAGAGTACATCCCGGAGGAGATAGCTTCATGGTCTGGGGAATATTTTAGTGACATTCCCTGGGTAGTCTTGTCATTCTGGCAGGCACAATGGATCAACACAAATACGCATCTATGCTTGGGGACCATGCCCATCCCTTCATGCGGATCGTTTTTCTTCAGCGCGACGGCATCTGCCTGCAGGACAATGCAACGTATCACACAGCTCGCAATGTTAGTGCATGGTTCGAAGTGCACCACGGTGAGTTAAGCTACTCCCCTGCTCACCGTACTCCCAGGATTGAACCCAATTGAGAATCTGCAGTCGGCCGTTGGGACCAAGCGCTTCTAGGCGCTTCAGTCCGGACTCGCGCTGCTGCTACGGTCGCAGGTTGAATCATGCCTCGGGCATGGATGTGTGTGATATCCTTAGGTTAGTTAGGTTTAAGTAGTTCTAAATTCTAGGGGACTGATGACCTCAGATGTTAAGTCCCATAGTGCTTCGAGCCATTTTTGAGAATCTGCAGGACCACCTCGATCGGACTGGTCGCGCCATCCGTCATCAGTCCAGAAACCTAGCGCAGCTGCCCACGGTAGTGCAGTCGATATGGCTCCACATTCATGTCGGTGCCAGTCAGAACCTCACTGACTCTCTTACTGCACGTCTCGTAGCAGTCTGCGCTGCAAAAGGTGGTCATCCAGGCTTTTGACAGATGGTCACATTAGTGAGAGTGGACAGTGTATACAGAATATAGATCGTGTTTCTCCGGCATAGTTTGTGTGAGCAAACATTTAGCACACTTCAATTTGATCTTTGTTGTATGTTGTCTTCATGGTATTCAATTTTAATGTCCAGAAAAGCTTCTATCATGTACCAATGACTTAAACTTATTTGCAAAACTTTTTCGAATCTGTTGACACGAAAATTTCGTTATAACACTCGCAAAACGGCACAGAAACAAATTAATTTTGGAATTTAACTGTCCGTCTCCTCGGAAGGCTCAACGGTACCGACGGACTGTCGTGTCATCCTTAGTCGATAGGCGTCACAGGATGCGGATATGGAGGGGCGTGTGGTCAGCACACCGCTCTCCAGGCCATTATCAGTTTTAGTGACCGGAGTCGCTACTACTTCTCTGCCGCGCAGAATGGCCGCACGGTTTAGGGCGCCATGTCACGGATTGCGCCCTCCCCCCGGAGGTTCGAATCTTCCCTCGGGTATGGGTGCGTGGTTTGTTCTTAGCATGAGTTAGTTTAAATAGTGTCCAAGTCTAGGGACCGATGACCTCTGCAGTTTGGTCCCTTACGAATTCACACACGTTTGAACATTTGGACTACTTCTCAGTCAAGTAGTTCCTCAATTGGCCTCACAAGGACTGAGTGCATCCCCCTTGCCAACAGCGCTCGGCAGACCTGGAGGCCCGACAGCGCTTACATTCAGTTATCTGATGGGAACCAGTGTTACCACTGCAGCAAGGCCGTTGGAAATTTGGTATCTGCTTCATGAAAAAGGTTCCTTATAGAAAGGCACAATACGTAGTAGTTCGAAGCAATGGAAATTTCTCAGGGAATGGATCATCAAATAATAACAAACAGTATACTCTTCAGAAAAGCAAGAATGACAATAAGTAAAGGAGACAGTGAAACAGAAATTGCGAACTGTCTTAGTTAGGTTAGGACAACAATAAAATTACTAGAGATTACAGATATAACTAAGAATACGAAAGACAGATATACAAAGCAGTAGTTGAAAATTTACGTGTACATGGAGCGGAATGTTCGAAATTACGAAGAAGAATAAAAAGAAATTAAGAGGAACGCAAGCTAAATACAGGAGGCACTGCCGTACAGTAACAAGAGGGGATCGGGTAAGAAATCAAGAAATATGAGATAGAATGGGTATTAGAAGAGATATTACTGGAACAACTGAAACGAAACGGTGCAGGGGGTTTGGGGTCTTTAATGTCCTTGGACAGGTACCCCAAGAAGATAGTGGAGTGTCTACCCCTGGGAAGAAAAATAAGGAAGACCTAAATGGAATTGACGTATGGAAGTTCACGATACCATTGAATCCCAATGACAGAAAGCGGGAGGTGGGGAAGGCCTCAAACGCTGTCGTTTGGTCAGTCACTTTTTCGTCTTATGTGCATTTTTTTTTACAGATGTACTGCACGGTTTACCAAAACAATTCCAACAGATGTCAGACTTTTATCTGAATTCTGTATCTATCCAGCGGAGAGGAATTACGGTTCTTCGTAGAGATGCGTCATTCATTCTGGAGAGTGCTTACCATGTTGTAGTGTGTGTGTGTGTGTGTGTGTGTGTGTGTGTGCGTGTATGTGTGTGTGTGTGTGTGTGTGTGTGTGTGTGTGTGTGAGAGAGAGAGAGAGAGAGAGAGAGAGAGAGAGAGAGAGCGTAGCGCGGCGATGCGATGCACTCGGCGCCACATGTAGTGTATACAGTAAGTACCCCCACCTGCGTCGGCTCTGTCAGCAGCGGGTTTTTTGCATCCTGCGTCGCAGCACTGAAGCTCTGGTGCTGACGCTGTGTGTGGTGTCCTCATTGGTCGGGGACTGTGTTAACTCCCCTCCACAGTCGAGGTCCTTAATGCACAGCCTTAGCTGACCCGGAGATAGTCAATTCAGATCAGTATACTGGAAAAAACAATCACCACATTTCGACTGCCGAAGGTGGCGGAGGTGTGCTTCCGAATTTTTGATCGCCGATCTGTGTGCCAGTGTCCTGCCTTAAAGTCCAAAGTCTTCCTCAATGGCCTGTGTGGCTTGCCAGTGTCCTGCCTTAAAGTCCAAAGCCTTCCTCAATGGCCTGTGTGGCTTGTGTCCCCGCCGTACACAAGCACGAGGTTGTATTGTAACCACATGGAGAGGGAATGACTCCTACCCTGACTGCGGGTAACAGCTAATAAGGGTACAGAAGTCTGAATAATATGCTGAACTATGAGGCTACAGACTGCCGCTAGGACTTTGGCTCTACACAAGGTGCAAAACAATTTCGTTGAAGTTACGGCTATAAAACAGAAACCAATCAGTGACGAGCACGCGAAAGTGCGTGCATTTAACCTAACTTGCCCCAGTTAATACCTTTTATTCTCAAGAGAGCGGTTTTTGGGTACAATAACGCAAAGTAATTGTTTAAGCTCAACACAGGAAGCTAAAGTTCGTTTAATTGCTTTTCCACGGCCGGTTTCTTTAGTTGCGAATTTTTGTGTTTTTCACTGCATAAAGTATAATTATTAATTGGTCTACGCTAGAAGTACTTTAATTTCATTATTAAGCTGCACGGCAGACTCAGCACTGCAGTAAGATAATGGAAGAAAGGTTTAACGTCGCATCGATGACGAGGTCATTACAAAAATGTTCAAATGTGTGTAAAATCTTATGGGACTTAACTGCTAAGGTCACCAGTTGCTAAGCTTACACACTACTTAACCTAAATTATCCTAAAGACAAACACACACCCATGCCCGAGGGAGGACTCGAACCTCCCGCACAGTGCATGACTGCAGCGCCTAACACCGCTCGGCTAATCCCGCGCGGCGAGGTCATTACAGGCGGAACGGAACTCTTCACTGCAAAATGATGCGGAAAGCACCGTCCCAGCTTCTGATTTAAGTGACTTAACGGAAAGCAAGGAGACCTAAATCTGCGAGCCCACTTCTTACCGCTGCGCCACTTCGCTCGTAACGTCATAGAATCGACACGTGGTGCTGTAAGATACAACGTTTTCATTCCTGAAATTTAATGGCCACATAGTTAAATTTACGCTAATGTACATACAGCGACATAACCTTTTATTGCAACATTTAGATCAGTAACTTTGTACTAAGACACAGGCGAAAAAGTAAACAGCAATCAACTCTGAAATACTTGTGTCTCAAACATAGTTTTTATAGTTAGTGCTCAAAATTTCTGACTCCAAGACCCCAAAAAGTTGAAACTCATTAACTCACACAATGGAAAGCACCTGGCACATTACAAATGACTGTCGTACCTCGAAATTTTTGCGAAAAACTTCTCACAGATGTTCACTTCCACACATTGATCAATGATTGACTTCTATTTTGTGGCAGAGGTTGAAAATACCTGACTCCATCCTGTGTTCACGCTGGTTATACATCGCTCGTCCACTGCGGCGCTCGTGGCCACAGCACACAGTTATAAGATCTGAAGATGCGCATGTAAGAGCCCGAAACCAGTTGTGGTTTAACTGCTCCGAAACCAGTTGTGAAAAATAAAAAAAAAAACTTACAAGTGAAGCGGTATTTTCAAACTCTGCTACAATGCTCGGCTGCGGATGTTCCTCCGGCAGGACTGCTTGCTCTATTTTGTGGTTCGAGCCACATAACGGCGCATTGCTTCTGGAAATTTTGGCCGCTCATTGCTGTGATGTTACTCGTTCTCTTTTCTGGTGTCCTTTGTCCAGGTTTGTCAAAATATAGCTAAAACAGTTTCAGGTAAGGACCACCTGCGTTCCGAGATCAGACATATGATAATGGTGTTCTGACAGTAGTGAACGAGATTCAGACGTACATTAATGAATACAGGCAAAGTGCTCGAAGACAAAAGTACTCAGTCCGTTCTCCTACCATCCAAGAAAACTAAAGACAAGCTCAGACCATTTAAAGACAACCTTGGTCAAACTGTTACGGTAATTATAGGATTGACTGTGAATGTGGTAACGATTACGTTGGTAAGTGTGCACTGCACAAAGCACTGGCACCATATTAAGTATCACTATTTTGACAAATCTGCTATTTCTGAACACAGCCCCATAAACAAAAATATGATTACGTGTGATGAAATGAAAACCTTGTACCATGCATCTAACCTCTGGAATTATGTTATTAATGCAACAAAAATTTTACCGAGATGGTGGCTGTATCGGAAATGGCCGATCCGTGCTTAGATGGCATAGAGAAATAAACTGTGGTTCCAACCTTGTATCGGAATCAGCCTTACTACCAATGCCCCTCCATAAGAGACATCGACATAATCTCTAGTAGTATCTGGAAGTTTCACGAGCTTTTGGCCTCTCCATGGCAGACTTTGGCCAACTAAAGGGTGGTTGTAAATCTTTCGCTACTTGAGAGGGCCCCCAAGAAACTTTGTGGAAACGTTAATAAGAGAAATAAAGAATAAACCATTGAAAGAAACACATTTTAATTTCCAATTGAGATGTTAACATTTGTTCCTTGGGTACCATGTTTACATCCCAGGTTACAAATATTGCTCAATGTGACGACCCTGCGTCCACGAGAGCCAGAAACCACAACAGATATCATTTCACAGTTATTCGAATCACTTTTCCAACTATGGATCACGTAATTTTCAGTTGTCGTGACACAGCTCGGGCACCACTTGAAGATCGAATTTGCATCCAGTATTTTCAGACACAGCAACGGTAACTTCTTCATCAGCTTTTGGCGCAAATGGCCGTCGGCCTCTCCCAGGAAAATTCCCAAACGCCAGTTAATTCGAGCTTCTGAATAATGTTTGCCAAGCCGTGTGCGGGAAGACAACCTCTCCGTGTTGGTTTAATGCATCGATACTAGCGACGAGAAACATCATTTTAAATGGTCTTCCGTCTGCACTGTCTCAAGCAACGAAAGTTTAATTAAAACCACCCTCTACTCGTGCATAGGAAAGTACCACACAGCCTTGTAGTAGCACGGTTAACTACTGAGTACGACGCCAGGAGAAAGTTTAAGCAAGGAGTGTAAAGTTTTAACTATCAGCTCGATAAAATATAATTACGTATGCAATTCGTTTTAGTTTGCAGGTGCATGTCTGTTGTCCTGGTACGCAATGAAATCCCCTAGCCAGTATTCCGTACGATGCTGCCGGTAGGTGAGCCAAAACAAAATGGCTCAGCGATATATCCACTGAAGTGTAATGAGGAGACATGGCGCTACCGCTTTACGCTGTCCGTTATTTTAAAGCCAGCGCCGCCATGTTAATTAGCCCGAAACATTAGCAGGCGATTGCTTCTTGTTCTTAATTTCTTTCGTGTACGCAATAGCTGTGTTAAATAGCTAATGGTACAGTGCTTTTAGGGTAAAAAGTAAAAAAAAAAAAAAAAAAAAAAGCATCAAGGAGGCATTTTCAGACGATTTTCTATTTGATCCCGTAATAAAACTCTTTTCGCCTCTTTAATTCAACTTTCTTTTCGTCTCGAATAACCAAGTATGTGATATGAAAATCCTGCTTTCATAATCAAACATTTTTCTTGATAGGGACTGACTAAACAGATACCCGATCAATGTCCTCCTCCCGAAAATGCTGAGAACAGATTTTGCCATTTTCGGTTGGTTTCTAGTCTTTCATTCACACAGCGTTCACAAGAGAGTTTCGAGTCTGACTGACAGGAAATCTAAAGTTAAATGACAGAAATAAAACCACTACAGTAAAAATAACCAGCGTAACTAAAATTCATGTACATAAAAGAAAATATCGCTTGAACGAATCCACTTACTAATGAAATGTGATTCCTTTACACATTAAACTATAATCAGACTAGTACACCTGTAAATGATGCAAACTAGCATTCTTTATCAAAACACTTCCACCGGAAGCCAATATTTGGCCGTACTAACATGCCGAATGTCGGCTACAAGTTTGTGACGTCATGACAACTCCCCTCGTTATACCTCCATGGATATATCGACGGGCTGTACCAGTCTGCAGTACCTCCTCTGACGGCGAGCTACGTAGCTGTGGATGACGGATTTCATTGTGTAGCAGGACTACAGACTTACAGCTGGGGAAAAATGCACTAGGTAAAACATTACTGGCCATTAAAATTTCTACACCAAGAAGAAATGCAGATGATAAGCGGGTATTCATTGGACAAATATATTATACGAGAACTGACATGTGATTACATTTTCACGCAGTTAGGGTGCATACATCATGAGAAATCAGTACGCAGAACAACCACCTCTGGCCGTAATAACGGCCTTGATACGCCCGGGCATTGAGTCAAACAGAGCTTGGATGGCGTGCACAGGTACAGCTGCCCATGCAGCTTCAACACGATACCACACTTCACCAAGAGTAGTGACTGGCGTATTGTGACGAGCCAGTTGCTCGGCCACCATTGACCAGACGTTTTCAGTCTGAGAGAATGTGCTGGTCAGGGCAGCATTCGAACATTTTCTGTATGCAGAAAGGCGCGTACAGGACCTGCAACATGCGGTCGTGCATTATTCTGCTGAAATGTAGGGTTTCGCTGGAATCGAATGAAGGGTAGAGCCACGGGTCGTAACACATCTAAAATGTAACGCCCACTGTTCAAAGTGCCGTCAATGCGAACAAGAGGTGACCGAGACGTGTAACCAATGGCACTCCATACCATCACGCCTGGTGATACGCCAGTATGGCGATGACGAATACACGCTTCCAATGTGCGTTCATCGCGATGTCGCCAAACACGGATGCGACGATCATGATGCTGTAAACAGAACCTGGATTCATCCTAAAAAATGACGTTTTGCCATTCGTGCGCCCAGGTTCGTCGTCGAGTACACCATCACAGGCGCTCCTGTCTGTGATGCAGCGTCAAGGGTAACCGCAGCCATGGTCTCCGAGCTGATAGTCCATGCTGCTGCAAACGTCGTCGAACTGTTCGTGCAGATGGCTGTTGTCTTGCAAACGTCCCCATCTGTTGACTCAGCGATCGATACGTGGCTGCAAGATCCGTTACAGCCATGCGGATAAGATGCCTGTCATCTCGACTGCTAGTGATACGAGGCCGTTGGGATCCAGCACGGCGTTTCGTATTACCCTCCTGAATCCACCGATTCCATATTCTGCTAACAGTCATTGGATATCGACCAACGCGCTACGCTACAATCCGACCTTTATCAAAGCCGGAAACGTGATGGTACGCATTTCTCTTCCTTACACGAGGCATCACAACAACGTTTCACCAGGCAACGCCGGTCAACTGCTGTTTGTGTATGGGAAATCGGTTGGAAACTTTCCTCATGTCAGCACGTTGTAGCTGTCGCCACCGGCGCCAACCTTATTTGAATGCTCTGAAAAGCTAATCATTTGCATATGACAGCATCTTCTTCCTGTCGGTTAAATTTCGCGTCTGTATCACGTCATCTTCGTGGTGTAGCAATTTTAATGGCCAATAGTGTAGTTGAAACCTTATGACTATCCTCCTATGCAAATACATCTGATGCGGCAGAGAAAAAAGAGACGCTAGTCATTCATCCAGACTTTGTCGTCGCAAGAACAATTTTAAACGTGATACTGTTTTGCTCCGTCGGTTACCGCAGGCCTCGTCCTTTTGCGGCCGCGGTGATCTGTCTCTGGTTTGTAAATAGACTCTCTGGAGGGAGAGTGGCCGCCACCATCAGCGCTCAGCGGCCCGTCATCAATGCCGGAGGCTCTCCTTTTCAGAAGCAGGGCCGGCGGCGGCGCATTGTCCGCCAGGGAATTGTAAAGGCGAGGGAGGTCTTATCGGGCGCCGGCCTCAACTTCCCGCTCCATTCATCTCGAATTTACACCACAGAGGGGGTGGAAACCGCCGTTAAATCCACCTGCCATTAAGGCGTACACTAACCACAGTGACGTTGCTTTTCGTTTCATTTGCCCACACAGCTCCTGTCTCCCTGCTGTTGTTACTTTTGACGGTTTCATTAACACTGCGAATTGTTTGGCCCAATCACGGACACCTGGCGCTTTACTTCTCGGCTCTTATATTACAGTATTTAATCTTTGTATTACGTGTCACGTGTATTATCAAGAGTTCCTTGTTTGACGTCTTGTCTATAGGGGTGAATTCTCAGTGGAAGGAAAAATAAAATTAGTCTAGCAGCACAGAAGTGCAATCATAGCTTTCATAACCGGTTGTCTCACATGATGGTGGAAATTCAGGTATTAAGATTGTAGGTCTTGAAACATTTTCGTCCAGAGCTGTATTGAGCATCTTGAACACGGGTGGCCAAGAATTCGCTCCACGAGCCGTGTCGTGGCAAGAGTGCCATAGCACTACGCCTCAGTGCACACATCCCCCACCACGCAAGGGAAGGGTAGAGGGAGAAACTGCGAACGCACTGCATCACTGCAGTTGCGGTGCATATGACTTGGTTTTACATTTCACATTTCTTAACAACATCGATCACAAACGAGACAGCTATTCAGTATTATTTACTTATTTTTGGTGCACTGAAGACACAATTTTTAGCTGGTACACGTAAGTGTTCAAAAATGGCTCTGAGCACTATGGGACTCAACTTCTGAGGTCATTAGTCCCCTAGAACTTAGAACTAGTTAAACCTAACTAACCTAAGGACATCACACACATCCATACCCGAGGCAGGATTCGAACCTGCGACCGTAGTGGTCTCGCGGTTCCAGACTGCAGTGCCTACAACCGCACGGCCACTTCGGCCGGCACATAAGTGTTATCTGCTACAAACTGTCCTCTTACGGACGGATGCAATTACACTCAGGTTGCCACGTCATCGTGTCTTATTTAGTTTCATAATCGAAGGAAAGATCTTCCACACAAATACGTCGATTGAAGTATTGTAGCACTTTTGCAACCACATTAGGAAGATAAGGAAACTCTACCTGAGGCAAACGGTGTAGACGTCTTGGACAGTCTTAACGTGAACGGATTTGCCATTAAAACGTGAATTACCATGCAAGTTAATCAGCTACATCAAGAGCGCTTTCACGTATAACGGCAAAAAGCCACATCAAGAGCGCTTTCACGTATAACGGCAAAAAGTTTCAAAACCAGCTCGGAAACAGATATAAGATTCGCAATGGCCTCAAAACGTTTAGGAAACGATCCTTATAATTCTCTTAAGACAAGAATGTGTCCCTTCTATAGCAAAATTTTTTTTTTAAATGCATCCCATCAAATCAGGAAGAAGTGGTTTCTCGTCTTGCAGTATCTTACTGTGAGAAGTGTGCACGCAAGTCCACTTAAAATGCGAGGTCTGCAATCCATTCGGGACGTTCTAATTTTCGTTCCTCCACCGCTTCTTCCTTCATAAATTAAACGATAGCGAGTTTTAAGTCGAAAAATCGCTCCAGCCATGCCCCTTGACTTAACCAGCGTTCTTTGCAGTAATATGTAAAGTAACCATACTCTTTGTTCATTTGCATCGAAAACATTTGCACTGACAGTTTAATAACACGTGAGACTTCTGAGCTATTACTATTCACTCCACCATTTCTTCACGTGCTGCATGCCTGCAGATTTAGCACAAAGCGATTCTTGATTTGCAGAACACTGAATCCTGTCCGTCGATTCTTGTAATTTTTTGCTGTTTCACTGTCAACTAAATCTTTATATTTTCTCTGCGTGGTATCATAAATACCGTTACATATGAAATTTCCGCTCTGTCAATAGTAGACAGCAATTTCCGTGTTGTACAGTATTCCGTGTTGTACAATATTACCCACCGTCTATCAATAAGAGTGAAGGTTGTGGTGTGTGTAGTAGAATATCTTTGCGGATCTACTGAAATTAGATTTTTATTGTGCAAACTAGTTGCACTGTATAGTCACTGGCTAATATTGTACGCATATTTTCGTTAGCTCAGTCCCGTATGCCAAAGTGTTTATTTCACTTTATTTGTTGTGATATGTAAACAGAAATGTAGATATGGTTTTGAAATGTGCACTTTCATTTTAGAAATTATTGAATGTCTATAAGGATAACCTTGGCGTGTATGGAATCATGCGACCGCGGTAACACAATTAATTGTTATCGAAATATGCAGACGTAGATGAACTACGTTTAATAAAATATTCAGACGTAGATGAACTACGTTTAATAAAGAAGTTATTGAGGAGTAATCAATGGAACTGCAACAAAACAGATCTATAACTGACGAGCTCCTTAATCCAGCATTTTGGTATTTTTGATGCCAAAATATTAAAGGTTGAAAACGGTATGTAGATGGATGGATGGGTAGAACACCAGAAGTCAGTGAAGAAGAAAAAAAAAAAAAAAAAAAAAAAAAAAAAAACCATTTTGGAGGGCAAAAAATCTCTTCTATTACAGAAATAACCAAAATTTCAAAATTAAATACGTATATAGACCTAGCATTACCTCCACGTAATGTTTCAAGTTATCTATAATAGCTGGGCACGTTTCCATCACGATTAGGTTTATTGACTGTGGTGATACTACACTTATGAATTTTAGGTCTTTAAATGAATGTCCTGTAGCCATATAACATAAGGTAATTGACAGGCACCGACCTGCAGGAGTAGTGTCTCAAAAATGAGCTTTCAGATAACTTTAGGTGTAGCCATTTCCAAAAATGCATCAAATGAACGAGCGCCTGTCCCCAGAAAGTTCCTATAGTTAATCGTTTGGCTCGCTTACCCTCAAGTCGTTCAGTAAATTTTCATGAGTCAGTCTTCCTCTTTTCTTATACTACTACTACTTCTTTATGCATCTACGCTTCTTTCCGGCCGCGGTGGCCGTGCTGTTCTAGGTGCTCCAGTCCGGAGCCGCGCTGCTGCTACGGTCGCAGGTTCGAATCCTGACTCGGGCATGGATGTGTATGATGTCCTTAGGTTAGTTAGGTTTAAGTAGTTCTAAGTTCTAGGGGACTGATGACCACAGCAGTTGAGTCCCATAGTGCTCAGAGCCATTTGAACCACTTTTTTCTACGCTTCTTATTTTCTTTCCGCGTCCGCAAAGTTAGAACAACGGTCAGATAACAGCTGGTGTCCATATTCGCCATGTTTGCACCTCCGACATTTGACATGAAATTTGCGCAATATCATTTTGGTGTCAGGAGCCAACGGTCAGTATATTGAAAAATATCATTGCTCAATATTATTGACAGTCTAGGGGCCGCTTTAGTCGTGTTTCATCAGCAAGACTAAACGAACGTAGGAGTACGGCTGAAGATATCCATGTCAGCTCGGAGCAAAGAGTCAAGGATGAAAAAAACGTTTCGTGAACCACGACCATACATCCCGCAATATTCACCAGCAGTTTGTACTAAGGTACCTTTGGGTTTTGGCAAAAGTCCATTCGGCGTAGGTAAAAGATTAATTTACAAGTTGTTTGATGGCAACAGTGTGTACATCGTTCACTTTAAGAAGACTCCTGGTCATGTGACTGACGGGAATAGCTGTTTCGATAGAAGTCGGAAGACTGTATTAACGTCAAACCGATGTGCTTGTTTCAGTTGATACCAATTTCACTGTTTTATAAAAGGACTTCCTTCATTGAATATACCAATAGATTTAAATCAATATAAACCCAGTACACATAACATTCCTGCGATCTTTTACTCCACGTTTTACGCGTGCTTTCATTTACTAGTAGGTGAACCCATTGATTCGAGTAGGTAACTTTCCAAGATATTTTCTTGACCTTGTTAAAACAGAACACATTTTTAAGGTAATACCCCCATCACAAATATTACAAAATAAGCGGGTCGTAATTTCTCCCCTCTCCCCCCGACCTCTCTTATCTTTAAGCCTCAAGCATGAATTAAATCGTATTCAAGCTCTATAAACATTTATTACTTCACAAATTTGTTTTCGAGATACAGGCAGTAACGGTTCACAGTAACAGAAGGAAACGTGGGAAATTGTAATTTGCAGAAACAGACACACTGACACTATCAACAGATACCTGTTCCGATTGTTATCATTACTCTACCACATTTACGTAACAAATTGGAACATAGCTACGTCTTCATTTCCTTTTCCGAATAAAATAAAAATAATCAGCAAACTGCAAAATGTTATTGTTAACGTACTAGCAAGCACAGGCAGATATAACAGATTACTGTTATTTGACGGACAGCAAGTCTAATCCGAATCCCTTGCTTTCGCAGAAATTCCTCTACAATGTACACTTTTCTATTGTCGTTTTGATTTCCGATGAATGGTGGGCTCCATGTGGTTCCCAAGTCGTGCAGCGACCTTAAACCGTAGAATTATCAAACATGCAGCAACCAGTCGCAAAATCATGTTTTATTTATTCACTTATGCAAATCGATTTTAACTGATTAACAGCCATCATCAGTGCTTTCAACCAATATGTCCCCTGAGTAGTAATACTGTCTTAAGACGGAATTACTGCTCGGGGCACATATTGGTCGAAAGCACCGATGATGGCTGTTAATCAGTTGAAATCGATTTGCATAAGTGAATAAATAAAACATGATTTTGCGACTGGTTGCTGCATGTTTGATAATTTTATTTTGATTTCCATCACGTGGAGAAACACTGAGAGATCACAAAAACATGATTTGTAAGCACACTTCGCTGTAACCTGTACGAATAAATCGTGATGACCGTGAAGAAGAAGTGAAACTCCTAGTATTTCTTTGCAAAAAACAACTGAATCTTAACCTTATGCCTAATGAATTTGATCGGTTTCAGGCGTAAGTGTGTGGTTATTAATAAAACTGTTCGTGAAACCATCATCCCGGTCGTTAATACAGACTTCCGAAAAGGTGCCGCTACATTTCCTTCAAGTAACTCCTGAATTGTTTCCACGAGGTTGATTGAATGATCTGTAAGTAGAAGGTGTTGGTGATACAAGCGAGCGAACCGTGATCACCTGTCTATCAGCCAGAGAAACTGGCCGGTAAGACACAGAGACATGTGGTTACATAAAGCCGGTACTGTATTCTGAAGGACGTATTTGCAGTGTCACCGGTATTGCTTTGGCAAGACGAGAAGAAGAACCTGACAGGGCTATGTATCGCCACCCTCTGCTGTTCGTGATTTCTTATACAGTGGGAGTGCGAGGGGCAGCTCCGTGTGACCTTGGGTGCAGGTCTGTGCCTGAAAGCGGGGGAGGCGGTACCACAGCTAGGCAGGCAGCTACACGCTGGTGGCAGCTGGGTCACTTCTCTGAGTGATTGAATGCACTGCGCTGCATGCCCGATTAGAAACGACAATTGGTGGCTCCACTGCTAAACCATTTCGCATTACGCAGAAACACAGTGTAACATCTTGTATCCTAATTTCTGTAATCACTACGACTGCCATACCGTAGTTCGTTTACAAGCCTTTTTAAGGGTGGTAGGACATCAAACGGGCCGACTTGGAGCAGGAGAGGCACCACAGGTCATTTTATTTTCTACTGTCTATACTTTTACAAATAAATTCATAAGACTTTGTCAGCATGACCAGGATGGATTCAGGATTCACACTCATAGCAGTGGAAGTGCAAAACATAATAAAATAAATTTTTTTTAGATAAGAAATTTCATCATTTTTTTCACTTACTGTTGGCTGCATTTGTTGCTATAGGTACTTTTTTCTCCACAACCAAGAGAGATTCTTTGATGAATTTTGCACAGCATACAAACCATACTTACAGGTGTATGAAACACTAGAATTTTCCAAATGTATTAAAAACTGTGGTAAAAATTGAGATAATTAACTACAAAATTTGATTTTTTTTCTATACATTAAGTTTAAAACGTAACAGCTCATTCATTTTTTCGGAAAATCTAGAGTGTCAGACAACTGTAAATATGCTTTATATGCTGTGCAAAATTCATCGGCCAGTCTCTCTTACTTATGAAGAAAAGTGTACCTATAGCAACAACTGAAGCCAATATCAAGTGAAAAAATGATATAATGTCACATGTAAAATAAATTATTTTGTTATGTTTTTGAACTTCCGCTGCTACGAGTGTGAATCCCGAATCCTTCCTGGTCATGCTGACAAAGTTTTATGAATTTACTTGTAAAAGTGTAGACAGTGGAAATTAAAATGTCCTGTGGTGCCTCTCCTGCTCCAAGTCGGCCCTTTTGACGTCCTACCCCCCTTAAGGAACTTAGTTAACATTGACCGAATAGCTTGTAACTGAGTGGAAAGCCACACCATACTCCCCAGACATGAACAGTATTGAGCATATCTTGGATGTCTTGCAACGTGTTGGTCAGAAGAGCTCTCCACCCCCTTGTACTCGTACAGATTTATGGACAACCCTGCAGGATTCGTTGTGTCAATTTCCTCCAGCATTACTTCAGACATTAGTCGTTATCATGTCACGTCGTGTTGCGGCACTTCTGCGTGTTCGCGGGGCCCTAGACAATATTAGGCAGGTGTACAAGTTTCTTTGATTCTTCAGTGTATAAACGCGGCTTTTGGTGGGAATTTGAAGCACTTCCGGTGGTGTCCCCGCGAGGCCCGCAGCAGATGTGTGAGTGAGGCGGGCGCTTCTGTAACGGCTGCCGGGACCGCCAGTCGCCCCTGCATTCCTGCGAGGGCTGCCGGCCCGTGCTTCCGGCCTCGCTCCTGCCCACCACGTTGGAAGCTCTCGTCCTCTGTTCCGCTTCGATGAGTGCGGCTTAAAGCCGTCGCCACACGGACCGTGCATCTGAACGTTGAGCGTTGAGCGTGGCGAGTTGTCTGACGTCATAGCGTGGAATAGCACGTTCGGGAGTCTTTCCGAACGTGCAGGGCAATATCTGGCATGTCAGATAATCTGAGCGTGGGTCTGAGCGTTGACCAATGAGATGGCACAACGCCACTTACGTCACACGCACGCCGTCTCCCTTCAGTACAGTGTGAGGCGCTATACTGGCATTAATTTCAAGCCTATATGTATACAGAGTGTTACAAAAAGGTATGGCCAAACTTTCAGGAAACATTCCTCACACACAAATAAAGAAAATATGTGGACATATGTCCGGAAACGCTTAATTTCCATGTTAGGGCTCATTTTAGTTTCGTCAGTATGTACTGTACTTCCCCGATTCACCGCCATGATTTCATACGGGATACTCTACCTGTGCTGCTAGAACATGTCCCTTTACAAGCACGACACAACATGTGGTTCATGCACGATGGAGCTCCTGCACATTTCAGTCGAAGTGTTCGTACGCTTCTCAACAACAGATTCGGTGACCGATGGATTGGTAGAGGCGGACCAATTCCATGGCCTCCACGCTCTCCTGATCTCAACCCTCTTGACTTTCATTTATGGGGGCATCTGAAAGCTCTTGTCTACGCAACCCCGGTACCAAATGTAGAGACTCTTCATGCTGGTATTGTGGACGCCTGTGATACAATACGCCATTCTCCAGGGCTGCATCAGCGCACCACGGATTCCATGCGACGGAGGGTGGATGCATGTATCCTCGCTAACGGAGGACATTTTGAACATTTCCTGTAACAAAGTGTTTGAAGTCACGCTGGTACGTTCTGTTACTGTGTGTTTCCATTCCATGATTAATGTGATTTGAAGAGAAGTAATAAAATGAGCTCTAAGATGGAAAGTAAACGTTTCCGGACACATGTCCACATAACATCTTTTCTTTCTTTGTGTGTGAGGAATGTTTCCTGAAAGTTTGGCCGTACCTTTTTGTAACACCCTGTATATGCCGTTTCTGAGCACCAGCAAATTGACAATCAGTGGAAAACCCGTTGTTAACTGTGTGATTCGTTCCAATAAAATAATGAGAAATATCATATTCGCGGCAAAAGAATTATTGTAACTTACGTATTATGAGAGTAGGTTATTTGAAGCCAGCGACACAAATTTCAATTAGTAACATGTCTACGATTAAGGTTTTATGCAGGACGTAACAAACTGTGATTAGACAAATGTGGTCTGGTATTGGTGTAGCGTAACGACTAGCGTCACTGCTCGTTGGAGGAGTTTCTTGTTGGGGGCGGTGGTTCCTGTTTTACCACTTCCAATTTTTTTTCCTAACATTCGCGTTTTCATTGGGTTCTGATACTTTATTATTAATTTAACATAAGTATATACTATAATATTTGATGTTATGTAAATATAAGTTCACCTTTTTTTGAGGGGTGACTTTGTTCGATTGGCTTAATCTACAGGACAGGACTCGTATAAAGATATTGTGCTCCTTTTTCTTTTACACTTCGTAATTCACATGTTCCAAAGATTCTGCTACTGGGTAGGAACACTGATCAAGTAAGACTGATCTTGGGGTTTTACTAAAATGTGAGAATGATGAAATAATGCTTATCTTATGCGGAGAAGTATTCCAAATTTGTACCGTACTGTTTGTAATAGAACTTTTATAAGTCTGTGTCCTAATTGATTCGACCTTGTACTTTCCTTTTCGTGGACGATGGAGGAAATGTGCGTTTTAATAGAGCTAACGTGGGAATTATACGCGCGCCCGTTGATTAAACAATGTGATTTACGAACTAGAAACATCCCTCAACTGCCGCAGGAGTGCGTTGCGATCGCATATACCACGTTGGGGCCCACGTACCGTATGCACAAGTCGCATCGTTCCTGAGCGTTCAGCAGCGCGTTGAAATTGGCACGCTCAACGTTAACGTTCGACAGCACGGCGGTCCGTTTGCCGACGGCGTAAGGCCCGCTTTACACGAGCGAGTTTGTTGTGTCTGTCTGCCACCAATGGCGAGTCTACTGCAGCGCCCCTGGCGTATTATTTCCGTACTGAGTCAAGCCTTGTCACGAATGGTCGTTTTCGTGAACATGCGTTGAATTACGAGACCTGTCTTGTGTGCAGCTTGACATCAGGCCGTTGAAAACGAGATTATGAGGGACCATCGTCCTTACAAAAAGTAAAACATAGAATCAAGGAACCAGTAATAACAATACACTTTATTAATTACCAAATCTAAATGCGTAGAGGACGTTCTTGACAAACGTTGTATGGTAAGTTAGGCTCACTGCTGTGTGAAAACTGATGGAATAAGGAAAGTACTACTCAACCACGATATTATTGCACCTGGCCGTTATCGGAAACGCCTTGTGACGTTACAGCAAACCAGAACAGTTGTGATTACGGAAAACGCGTTACACTGCCAATGCTTTAGAGGTCAGTTGCGCTTACACTATCAAACCCGATTACGCGCTGACTTACGGTCGGCCGACTGAAGCACCCTGTCTCAGGTGCAGGAATATCGTGGTCGACTAACGTCATCCAAACATTAAAAAAAAAAAAATGGTTCAAATGGCTCTCAGCGCTATGGGACTTAACATCTATGGTCATCAGTCCCCTAGAACTTAGAACTACTTAAACCTAAATAACCTAAAGACATCACACACATCCATGCCCGAGGCAGGATTCGAACCTGCGACCGTAGCAGCCCCGCGGTTCCGGACTGCAGCGCCTAGAACCGCACGGCCACCGCGGCCGGCTAAACATTTCAAAACATCAACATTTATTTGCTCTAGAAAATGTACATAGTGAACCAGAACTCCACCGACAAACTTTCAGAGATGTTAGTATGGACCAAAACAAGAAAATTAATGTGTAGTAAACATGGGCCGCAAACTGCAAACCTTACGAGCTATGAGTGCTTGTTCATCTTCGATACTTTGGAAGACATCTCTTTTACTACAGTCTCTCTGCTTTCCATATTTTGGAGGAGGTAGTGTGGATCAAAACAACAACAAAAAATTCCGATTAACATGGTCTCTAAAATGCGTACCTTGAGAGTTATGGGAAACTACTTCAGTAAAACTACCCCAGTAAATCAGATGTGTTTTACATATCAAAGATGATGAAGTGCTAGTAACTCTTAAGATATGCATTTTACAACCCACGTTTATTAGACTTTCTTTTTTTGTTCTGATCCGTACTACCAGCTCAGCAATTTTATCGGTGGCGTTCTGGTCCAGCCTGTGTACATATAAATACATCAAACCATATTTAGAAGCGGTAATTAGTGGTTTCTTTCTGTGTGCTAAACAGCATCGAAATCTATTGTTCTTCTTTAATAGAGCTGACTTTTTGACTAATGAAATAATTTTTATTAAAGAAGTTTTGAATCTGTTTACGTTCTTATTTATGCAAAATGCTTCTTCTTTGTCGAGGTATTGTAAAAGCTAAACAACTCTTTGCTTTCAGGTATTTACAATTTTTTATGAGGGAACATCATTAGAAAAAATATCAGCTCTTTGTGCAACCCTTGAAATGTGCCACGAAAACAGAACAAAGAAGAAATGTTTCCTTTCTGCACCAAGGTTGCTGGAACGATGTGTTGTCGCTAAACTGTCTGGCTCTTGCCTGTAACACCAGTGATGATTAAAATGTGGGAGCTGAGTAATGAATACTTCTAGGCGGCTCACGAGAACTTGTTTGATGTTACGTTTAATTAACAAAATTCGGTAATAAATGTCGGCAGTATATTGCACGGTATGGGTACACGAGCAACTAATACACCGTAAGATTATGCGAAAGTGAGGTTACTTTACAGATTTAAGCAGTAATTTTTTTCAAATAATTTCGCAGATTCCAGCACAGTAAAGCTGAAGACAATCACCAAATAAATAGTAAAAACCGACAGTTCTATCTGTTCACTGTAAATTGCTGAAGTTCGAAGCCACCATATTAAAATTCTGCTGCGTTCGAAACTTGCGCTTCCACACCGATTTGTACAAAGTTCCACACTGTGGCTTTTAAGCCGCCCAGCATCTGTCTCTGTAGCTTCTTCTAAACTTTCCGGCTCAAATAACCGCTAATCCCACTACTATTTAGTGTGATGAAGGCACTACATGGAAAAAAAGTAAATTAATGAAAAAGAGAAGGAAAAAAAAATTAATGTTCGAATACAGTATAAATGGTGCTCTGATTGACACAGTCAGATCGATTAAATATACAGGCGTAGCGCTACAAAGCTATGTGAAACGGAACAAGCAGGTCAGGTTGGCTTCGGTTTATTGGGAGAATGTGTCCCTCACTTTGCGCGCCTATACAGTATATCCACGCCCCCACACGGTCTCCTAGTCCTTTATTTTCACTACCCAAATACAGAAAAATCACAGTAAAAACTACATCCTCTAAACTACATTAAAAGTATTGCCGCCACACTGCCGCTTTCAAAGCTGCGTCCACCGACACCCAACAGCTGTGTTTTTATTTATTCTTTGGCTTCAGCAATCGTTTACTAAATTCCTTCTTATAGTAAGTTATTGCTCTTTGATTAATTTGAAATAAATCATTAAAACTAAGGATGAGCTCACTCATTTTCAAAAGTTTTTTTCCGATTTTTGCGTATATGCTGGCCATTTGTCCTTAACTTTAGTAGTTCACACCGAATGTTCAAATTAATTATAATTAATTTTAGAAACTAGGCATCACCCGGTTTCTTGATTGAAACTCGAATTTAATATTACTACTCTATTCACTACGGTACTGTATAGTTTTCTGTTTTTATTTATTGCTAATTTACTCTAAATTGGCCCTGTCGCGTGAAGAAGTCATCGAATGACACCTTGTTTACTAATGTGCCATTTTTTCTTTAAAAGTTATTAATTTACGAAGTAAATGTTAAAATGTTCTCTGTACACAGTGGCGTCTCTTCTTTCGGACATGTCCAAATGGACAGACACCATTTTGAGCCTGCAGCCACTATGAACCGGCGAGATGGCACGAGTAATGAGGCTATGAGCAGGGGAACTACATCAGTGGCGTGAGATATAAATTTAGAATTTGCGTGACCACTGTTCCCGGATAGCGTAATGGTCAGTGCATCTGTCCAGTAAGCAGTAACCTGGGTTTGAAACCCGGTCCAGCACAAATCTTCAACTTGCCCCATTGATGTAAATAAATGCCCACTGGCAGCTAATGTCTCTGATTCCTTTGCGTCTCTCTTTACTTTTATCACGACTCGACCGTGTATTATGCAACGAAAAGTGCTCCTGTTTTAAACAATTTGTGTATTTTTCTGAGTCGACCAATGTTTCCGTATGCTAAGTGCTAACTACAGTGGTGAAAGCCATCAGATAACCTCTTGGACGGTAACTTCCGGTAATTCTACCACACACGCTGGCGCAGAGCACACCTTGTCAGAGCTGGCTCTCGCGCTCACGTCCATCACTTGTTCTATCACCTCTCTGGGCTACTCAACCACGCCCATCTCCGATTAGGCTTGTCAGACACAAATTCAGGATGCACACCATTATGTTATGTCTCAAACTCAAGAAATACATTAATAAACCACGAGTGGTCTGGGCGAGGAAAGGTTAATTACCGACGTTACACACGATAATAGAGTACCTTGTTTTTACGCGTGTGGGGTCCGCAGAATGCTCAGGACTTTAGAACTGTGGAGTCGGTACAGTCAATTAATCTCTGACGGGAATGACCTAGGGTGACACGTCAGCCGCAATCATCACGAGCAGTCGATCTTGACCAGAAAGCAGCTCGTGTAAAACAGGCTTAAGTGTGCGCTGCGTTTCACGTTTGCACTATTAATTTAAACAGACCGCCTTTCACAACACATGTAAAGTTTTGGTGCTGGTTTTCCCCCAGGTACAAGCTAGTCCGTCAACGTTAACCAAGTTCCTTAAAAAGGTTTCTAAATGAACTACGGCATGGCAGAAAGTGTGATCCAAAATGTTACAGTATATAATGTAGTCGATTCCATAATGGGAACACTGATCACATACGTCGATATGCCCAAGAAATCCAGTTGACAATGGCTGCTGATCGGAGTAGTTTTAGTGCAGATCCATTAGCGGAAATAACCTTAAATAGTGCAGACGTACTAGTTCCGAAACTAAAAGATGTACCTAACGCACGAACAATGAGACAGGAATAGCGATAGTCGTCCTAGAAGCAGCGGTACCGGTGCAAAGAATAGCACTAGCTGCAGGGTAAGGTCACAGTTCGTAGTAATAGACGGAAAGGTATCGAGTAAAACAGAAGTAATATCCGGCGTTCCCCAAGGAAGTGTTATAGGCCCTCTATTGTTCCTGATCTATATTAACGACATAGGAGACAATCTGAGTAGCCGTCTTAGATTGTTTGCAGATGATGGTGTCATTTACCATCTTCTAAAGTCATCAGATGATCAAAACGACTTGGAAAATGATTTAGATAAGATATCTGTATGGTGCGAAAAGTGGCAGTTGACCCTGAATAAGGAAAAGTGTGAAGTTATTCACATGAGTACTAAAAGAAATCAGCTAGATTTCGATTACACGATACGTCACACAAATCTGACGGCTTTAAATTCAACTAAATACGTAGGGATTACAATTACAAATAACCTAAACTGGAACGATCACATAGATAATATTGTGGGTAGAGCAAACCAAAGACTGCGATTCATTGGTAGAACACTTAGAAGGTGCAACACGTCTACTAAAGAGGCTGCTTACACCACGCTTGTCCGCCCAATTCTGGAGTATTGCTGTGTGGTGTGGGATCCGCATCAGGTGGGACTGACGGATGACATCGAAAAAATACAAAGAAGGGCAGCTCGTTTTGTATTATCGCGAAATGGGGGAGATAGTGTGACAGACATGATACGTGAATTGGAGTGGCAATCGTTAAAACAAAGGCGTTTTTCGTTGCGACGGGACCTTCTCATGAAATTTCAATCACCAGTTTTCTGCTCCGATTGCGAAAACATTCTGTTGGCAGCCACCTACATAGGGAGAAATGATCATCACGATAAAATAAGAGAAATCAGGACCCGCACAGAAAAATTTAAGTGTTTGTTTTTCCAGCGCGCCGTTAAAGAGGGGAACGGTAGAATGACAGCTTGAAGGTGGTTCATTGAACCCTCTGCCAGGCACTTAATTGTGAATAGCAGAGTAATCACGTAGATGTAGGTGTTGAATTGGTTGCGGCGTTTTTGTATCGTGATGGAAATTAGATTTATCTTACCTTTTTTGTATTTTAGTAGAATTGTTTTTGTGGAATTATTATGGTGTAATAACTGTGTGGTACAGTCACATTAATATGACGACCGTCTATACTCGACGTCAGTGTGCAGTAACCTCTTACTGACGGCAGGTGACAGCACTAGCAGAGGAGGGTACATAAAGCGTGTCGGGGGGGGGGATGCGGGAAACAATGCACTCGTGGTAGTCATGTGGAAACGAAGCGATTTATTTGATGTCCAAACGAGCATGATCATTCGCTGTCAGGCCAAGGGTCGAAGCATTTCCGAAACCACTAAGTTTGAAAACCATTCGTTTCTTTCTCCCGCGGCACGATGACATTTACCAGCAGGACAATGCAACGTGTCACACAGTGCGCAGTGTACGTGCGTGCTTAGAAGAGCCCCAGGATGAGTTTACCGTCCTGCGCTGGCCATCAAACACCTCAGATTAAAACCCGATCAAGAATCTGTGGGAACACCTCGATCGGACTCTTGCCGGTATGTATCCTCAACCGAGAAACCTAGCGCATCTAGTCACGATGGTGGAGTCAGCAGTGCCTCCACATCTCTCTCGGCACCTTCAAGAACCTCACTGACACTCTTCCTCCACATCCGCGCTGCAAAAGGTGGCTATTTAGGCTTTTGACAGGTGGTCACATTAATGTGACTGGACCGCGTATTATATATATATTTTATTATATACATGTACGTGGGTCACACAGTATGTTTTAGCTATGTAGATAATAGGCTGAAACTGTAAGGAATATTTTAACAAATCATCTTCTTCTTGTTCCCATCTTCCTATGCTGAAGCTTGTTTCCGTCAGTACCCGTCAGTCTGCCCGGAGGCTGTCGCTCCATTTTTTCCTTAGACGGCCAATATTTCTTCTATCAGCTGGTAATTTATTTCTAGCGATTTTCACAATCTTCCATTCATCCGTTCATCCATCCAGTCTGTTTGATCGTTCCATTCATGCTTTCTGTTACGTGTCCACTCATTAACGGAGTCCAGTTTACATTCTTTTCTAATGGTTTCACTTCTGTCGCTATCTCGCAGTGTCTTCCCTGTAAACCTTCGCAGAATTTTCATTTCTGTGGTTTCGATGTTTTTTTTATTTTTCCGGTCCTGCCTCCGCTGTGTATGGCATAATTGGTCTCACTATAAAATAAATAAATATTAGAATTTGTCCGAAAGATCTTGTGAGCAATAATATGGATTTACTGCGACTGAAAAAGGAAGCAAGATTAGAAGTAATGTCCCGTCAATGAAGAAATCTTTAGAGTCTGGGCACACGCTCGAAATACAGAAGTGTTGTAAAGGAAATCGATCGCGTCCTTTCCGAAGAAACCATCAACCATCGCGACATTCGCCTTAACCGATTTAAGGAAACGTACAGAACTAAATCAGGAATGCTGAACTAAGTCTCAGATGTGAACTGCGACTGATACAAAATATCTCGATCTGAGTCCATTAGTCACAGCTCTGAAGTCGATCGTATCCTGGCTATACAGTGGGTGCAGTGCTATTGGGGTGCACTTGTCTGGGAACGCTTACGCCTGCGAGACTACTAAATCTCTGCAGAGCTCCGGCAGCGGGGGTTAGCGAGGAACTCTGCGCTTATCTAGGCGCTGCATGGCGGCGCACGAACGCCCGACTCGCTTATCGAGGGCCAGTCGCCGGCGCCCACACACGAACACACACACACACACACACACACACACACACACACACTCCCACTCCCACTCTGCCGCGCCGTCTCGCACCTGCTGCCGTGATGGAGCGCCTGTATCCGCCGCAGCCGAATGCGGATACTGTGGGCGGATCAGTATGCACACACGCTACTCGCTGACCGGCTCTCAGTAGTGAACAAGCCAACCGATCAAACCGTCGTGTCTCTGGCGGAGAGGAAGAAAGAGAGAGAGAGAGAGAGAGAGAGAGAGAGAGAGATGGTCAGCGCAAATGGGAACCTTAGTTCTAACTAGAACCTCACATTTTAGGAGAAGAAAAGGGAGTACCCAAGTAAGAAAGACGCTTTTTTTTTCTTCCTCAGAACTTTTTCGAGACCAAAAGTTTCACATAACTGCACGAACATCTTACTTGTAGATAAATGCAACACATTCTGTCAGCTGACGTCGTGACTGAATTCCGTTATTGCCATAACCACAAGAACTGTGTCAAAAACTGAATAAAATAAAATGAAAGTACTCTGACGGAAAATAAAATCGTAACGCTAAGAAGGAGTCGTGCGATATAAATGAAAGTTGTTAGGCGTGTTGCAACATCTGAAACATGGACGTCAATTCAACCATCGCGCCAGTTCCACGAGTGTGGTGCTAGTAGCGCCATTATGAGGATGCAGGTCAGGTTTGCTTTCAATACACGCTGTAACGGTCGTGAGCATAGTTACCTGTGAGATGGGACGTGGTGTGGTGATGATGGTAAAGACTGTCTTTAAGGCGACAAAGACGCCATCATCAACATCTGACTGAGTTTGAACGAGGTCGTGTAACACGGCTGCAAGAAACTGGATGTTGCTTCTGCGATATTGCGGAAAGACTTGGCAGAAAGGTAACCACTGTTCATGACTGCTGGCAGCATCGGAAGAAGACCGAGTTCAGGGCAGCCATGTGGCACTATCGAGAGCGAAGACCGCCATCTTCGGCTTACGACTCTGTCGCATCGTACTGCATCTGCAGCAGCAAACTGAGCAGCAGTTGGCACCACAGTGACACAACGGATTGTTACTAATCGGTTACTTCAAGGAAAGCCCCGAGCCAGACGCCCTGTAACGTGCTTTCCACTGACCTCAAAACATCACCATTTATGACTTCAGTAGTATCAAGCGAAAGCTCACTGGAGGGCAGGGTGGAGATCTGCTGTGTTTTCCGATGAAAACTGGCTCTGCCTAGGCGCCAGTGACGGCCGTGAGTTAGTTAGGTGGCCAATTGAGGACCTGCACCCAACCTGGAGTTATGGCCTGGGGTGCGACTTCGTACGTCAGCGGGAGCACTCTCGTGGTTATCCCACTCACCCTGACTGCAAAACTGTACGTCAGGCTGGTGATTCGACCTGTAGTGCTGCCATTCATCAATAGCATTCCATTCTCTGCCTCGTGATGACTGGGTGTTGTGTGATGTCCTTAGGTTAGTTAGGTTTAAGTAGTTCTAAGTTCTAGGGGACTGATGACCATAGATGTTAAGTCCCATAGTGCTCTGAGCCATTTGAACCATTTGAGCCAATAGCATTCCAGGGTGTGTTTTCCAACAGGATGATGCTTGCCCCCACATCATTGTTGTAATCAAAGTGCTCTACGGAGCCTCGACATGGTGCCGTGGCCTGTTCGATCGCCAGATCTATTTCCAATCGAGCACATGAGGGACATCAACGAACGACAACTCCGGCCCTGTACTGGCCCATCAGCCGGCCTGAGTGACCGTGCGGTTCTAGGCGCTACAGTCTGGAACCGAGCGACCGCTACGGTCGCAGGTTCGAATCCTGCCTCGGGCACGGATGTGTGTTAGGTCCTTAGGTTAGTTAGGTTTAAGTAGTTCTAAGTCACATAGTGCTCAGAGCCATTTGAACCATTTGAACCAACTGGACGATCAATTGCCGCAGGCATGGAACTCCATCCCACAAAGTTACCCCGGCATCTTTACAACACAGTGCATGCTCGTTTGCATTATTGCATTCAAAATTTAGGCTATTACACCTGTTATTAATGTACCAGCATGTCACACATGTCACGACCTTATATTGTGCTTGCAATAACATGTGATCTTCGATTTTAATCATTTAAATATGTTACCTAGACATTTCATTGCTCTACATTAATCATTATTTGGAGTTGCGATTTTTTTTTCGTCACTGCAAATTATGTTGTAAATAGCAAGATGTTTCTCAAATGGCTCTAAGCACTATCGGACTTAACATCTGAGGTCATTAGTCCCCTAGACTTAGAACTGCTTAAACATAACTTAACCTAAGGACATCACACACATCCATGCCCGAGGCAGGATTCGAACCTGCGACCGTAGCAGCAGCGCTGTTTCGGACTGAAGCGCCTAGAACCTCTCGGCCACAGCAGCTGGCCCAAGATGTTGCGCTGAACAAAACAAACAAAATAAGAATTACTAATAATTTTGTCTTGATCGCAGTCCAACCCAATAAAAACTACATAATCAATTTCGGTTGACGAAGAATCAACATCAGATCATACTTTAACTGTAATTGTTACTTGAGACACAAAATTTTGTGGTAGTCAACCCTGTTTAATGTTCCGCGTACAGCTGCAGTGGAAGTACGATCCGAAATTGGTTCTCAGTCAATCTAAATTGGTTATCTAATTGTTACTGGGTTGAACTGCGATCAAGACTGTTGAAATTTGTAACAAACGGTACAGGTCGCTGTGTTTCTTTCACCAGACGATGTTAGGTTTTGCAACCCATAATAACAGTCGTGATGAACACAGTAATAAAGGAATTGTATTTGGAAACACATTGATCCTTGCAGTCTCTACACAGCAATAATGAAAGTAAGTAAGTTAAAATAATCGATTTCATTCTTGAGAAACTGCATCAGCAGTATCTGCAGAGAATGTCCATCGCTTTAATTGAAAGTAGGCAGCGAAATAGTTTTTTTTTATTTAAATGCAGCGTGCTCTGTGTCTACTGGTTTTAAGTCACTATGATATGGTGCTAATTGTACAAGATGGAGACTGTTTTTTTTATGTAGGTTGTTACCGTGGATGTGGGCCGTTTCACTTCATTGTAGTCTTGATTTATTCTTGATGGAACTAAGTTTTTTTTTTTTTTATCGTAGCCAGCGATGAATGTCGGTTGGACTATATGTAGAAAGGCGCCTTATATTATTCCCAGTCCACCGCTACATCCATATCCACATGTATAGAGTGTTTCACGCCTTCGACGTCGCACTCAGGAGCTACAATGACTGCTCAGACAGCGTGACCTTGAGCCTCCTTACATGCTTGGTACCATCGCTGTAACGACCGTAATACTCTGTAGCGCATGTCAGAGCTAGCCCCACGTTGTGAAACGCATAACTGATTCGGGAAATCTTTATAATTCTAGTGACAACTGAAGCAATTTTCTTCGTAATTTTCATTTTTTTCAAAGGAAAACAAAAGGGTCTGAAAGTCAGAAAATGCGTTGTTCGTGCAAAGAGTTCAGATTCTTCCCCGAAGTCTATAGCTTTTGCTGAGTTCGTATGATTTATTTTTTTGGAGGCATATTGACTTTCTAGTGTCCATTCTTGCAATTACCTCCATAATTGATCTTATTGCCAGAATCAGTTATATGTTTCATGGCGGATCCTACCGTGGTGATTGCAGTAATAAGTTTATTAGTGCGGAGGTAGTGAAGCTCAAGGCAGACTGCTTCAACACCTGTAGTAAATTTATTTGAACACGACTATAACAAAAGTCTAGTTGTATATTTTCGTTATTTGTTCTCAGAACTTTACCAACGTTTCAAGCGCATGTATAATAAAAAAATGGGTTGATAAGAATATATTCGCAACAACAACAAAAGGGGCATCTTTGAAGACCTTACCTTCGACCTTTGAGAAGCGATAGGACAGACAAAATCTCCGAAGATCCGGAAAATCGCTATAAAGAGCACGGCAAAGGTTAGTTCTGATCGTACGATACACATATTAAGATTTCTTTCTGTTTTTACATTCTCGGATGAAGAATGAAAATAATGAATGCTTTTATTGTCGGAGATATCAGGTATTTGGGAATTGAGTGCTTTTGAAAAAAGCGGAATGAAATTTTTTTATGACTCCAAAGAGAGGAAAAGAACGGGTAATGCGTCAAATATGAAGACCTAGACAGAGCAATATCACCTGCTTTGCATAGTAAACATCGTAGAAGGGATCGGAAACTGCACAGTACTTGCAGTCTTTTCGTTCATAGAAGACACAACATTGCATCTTTTTGCAAATATCCTAATTGGAAACCGTCTCCATGATGCTCCTTTCGATGAATCGGAAATGCCAGAACCTAGACACATGAAAGAAAAATAAATTGCCTCGGTATCTAGACAAAAAAACACTTCCCAACAACTGCAAAATATTAGATTTTTCAATTGTTTTTGGTGCGAAAAGTTCACCGCTTCCTCACACTATTCCGCTAAGTTGTAGGATTAGGAGAACATTATCATTCCGTACGACAGTCTGATCCTAAGCTTGTTCGTATCCTCTCTGACTTTTTTCACCAAATCACAGGGAGCTGGAAACTAGTTGTGCTCCCGAGCTATCGCAATGCATCATGAAGGAAATTTAACATAATTTAAGACATCGTAAATATTTCTTACGGGGTCCGGTAGTAGTTGTCGCATTCTGATGCAAGCAGAAATAGGCGATACATATGATAAAATGGTAAAGCATATGCTACACACGCCCTAGCATCTACTGTAAAGACATCCATGAGAGACAAGAAGCATCATTTATGAATCAACACGAATAAGGCACCAACTTTTTCTCTTGCCCTTTCTTTATGAAGGCATACAACGTCAACGGGACTCCATTTTATTCCATTTCATGAAATTCCGAACGCAATATTATGACACAAAGACAGTGGTTTTATGCGTATTTTGCTGTTAAAACGACGTCTGTAACACCGTCTGTGATCCTCATTAGCGTAAGAAAAGGCAGCAAGCAAGAATGGGATGTAATTTCCATGCCTATACTAGCGTTGTTTTTTATACGGGAAACGCTGACGTCGTAAACAGTCCATAATGCGGCAGATTCAGTAGACCATAGCCGGCCGAAGTGGCCTTGCGGTTCTAGGCGCTACAGTCTGGAGCCGGGCGACCGCTACGGTTGCAGGTTCGAATCCTGCCTCGGGCATGGATGTGTGTGATGTCCTTAGGTTAGTTAGGTTTAATTAGTTCTAAGTTCTAGGCGACTGATGACCTCAGAAGTTAAGTCGCATAGTGCTCAGAGCCATTTGAATCAGTAGACCATAACCAGGTTTACTAGGGTGAAAATAATTTGAAAATTGGTCGTTCGTAACCACATAACACTTCTGAATTATAGGAGAGCATTTCTCGTAGAATGGCCGGTTTCCGGGGAGAAAGCGAGCTCAGTTAGCGCCTACGCTTTTGGATGCCTGACAAATATTACCGACGATTTTATGGCGCACAGCCTCAAGACTTAATTCAGGCTAAAGCGGTGAGAAGTGTTTTTTAATCAGGAGACGTAAGTGGATAGTGTGGGCAGATCGGTATGCAAGGAGACTGGACAGGGCTTGCTGCTCTGCGCGGGAACGTTAACCACACAGCAGGACGCTGAGCTCAACACCTGCGGACAACGGGGTGCGTCAGCCGTTTGCATAACGTTTCGAAATGCACTGCTGTCGCAGAAAGCCGGCGTCTGAATTCCAAGAAAGTCCGTAGATTCCAAAAGCGGCTCTCTGCCGCCCTCATACACTACTGGCCATTAAAATTGCTACACCACGAAGATGACGTGCTACAGACGTGAAATTTAACCAACAGGAAGAAGATCCTGTGATATGCAAATGATTAGCTTTTCCACACAAGGATGGCTCCGCTGGTGACACCTACAACGTGCTGACATGAGGAAAGTTTCCAACCGATTTCTCATAGACAAACAGCAGTTTACCGGCGTTGTCTGGTGAAACGGTGTTGCGATGCCTCGTGTAAGGAGGAGAAATGCGTACCATCTCGTTTCCGACTTTGATAAAGGTCGGATTGTAGCCTATCGTCAAGGCTGCTCGCGTTGGTCAAGATCCAATGACTGTTAGCAGAATATGGAATCGGTGGGTTCAGGAGGGTAATACGGAACGCCGTGCTGGATTCCAACGGCTTCGTATCACTAGCAGTCGAGATGACAGCATCTTATCCGCATGGCTATAACGGATCGTGCAGCCACGTCTCGAGCCCTGAGTCAACAGATGGGGACGTTTGCAAGACAACAACCATCTGCACGAACAGTTCGACGACGTTTGCAGCAGCATGGACTATCAGCTCGGGGACCATGACTGCGGTTATCCTTGACGCTGCTTCACAGACAGGAGCGCCTGCGATGGTGTACTCAACGACAAACCTGGGTGCACGAATGGCAAAACGTCATTTTTTTCGGATGAATCCAGCCTCTGTTTACAGCATCATGATGGTCGCATCCGTGTCTGGCGACATCGCGGTGAACGCACATTGGAAGCGTGTATTCGTCATCGCCATACTGGCGTATCACCCGGCGTGATGGTGTGGGGTGCCATTGGTGACACGTCTCGGTCACCTCTTGTTCACATTGACGGCACTTTGAACAGTGGTCGTTACATTTCAGGTGTGTTATGGCCCGTGGCTCTACCCTTCATTCGAACCCTACGAAACCCTACATTTCAGCAGGATAATGCCCGACCGCATGTTGCAGGTCATGTACGGCCCTTTCTTGATACAGAAAATGTTCGACTGCTGCCCTGGCCAGCACATTCTCCAGATCTCTCGCCAATTGAAAACGTCAGGTCAATGGTGGCCGAGCAACTGGCTCGTCACAATACGCCGGTCACTACTCTTGATGAACTGTGGTATCGTGTTGAAGCTGCATGGGCAGCTGTACCTGTACACGACATCCAAGCTCTGTTTGACTCAATGCCCAGGCGTATCAAGGCCGTTATTGCCGCCAGAGTTGGTTGTTCTGGGTACTGATTTCTCAGGATCTATGCACCCAAATTGCGTGAAAATGTAATCACATGTCAGTTCTAGTACAATATAGTTGTCCAATGAATACCCGTATATCATCTGCATTTCTTCTTGGTGTAGCAATTTTAATGGCCAGTAGTGTAGCTTTGTTTGCAGGTACGAGATAGTGCGAGATAACGTCACTTACTCAGCATTGCTAAATAAGTGCTGCCTGGCACACTTGTGACCAAGATACAAATGGACCACGCGTCACCTACGTGACGCATATCCATTTTAAATATTTTTGTCTGCGTGTGACAAGTACAATAATATTACACTTCATCAGTTCCAGATTTAATCACCTAGTTACCACCCGTATCAGTTACACGAAGTTGAGACACCGAACTCTTAACACGAGAGAGAAAAAACTTCAGATTCACGTCCAATTATTCATTTTTAGAGTCTCGGTGTTTCCCTCAAACCACTTCAGGCAATATGAGGGGATAGGCCGAGCACGTTTGCCTCCTCTACCGAGCGAGGTGGCGCAGTGGTTAGACACTGGACTCGCATTCGGGAGGAAGACGGTTCAATCCCGCGTCCGGCTATCCTGATTTAGGTTTTCCGTGATTTCCCTAAATCGCTCCAGGCAAATGCCGGGATGGTTCCATTCAAAGGGTACGGCCGACTTCCTTCCTCGTCCTTCCCTAATCCGATGAGACCGATGACCTCGCTGTCTGGTCTCCTTCCCCACAACAACCAACCAACCAACCAATTTGCCTCCTCTGTCCTTGTCCGTCTGAGGCGGCCCGTCGTGAATAATCTCGACGTTGACAAGGCGTTAAGCCCTATCATCTTTCCATGCTTCCCACTTGGGAGCAGCAGAGTTAATATCACTTCATAATACAAGCTATTCATGAGTCCCGTAAATCTGTTGAACCGAACTCTGCGTTCTTTAAATTAGGCCAAAGCGCATCTTCCCAGTTTCTTCAAATTCTCGATACAGCTGCGATGCTTCAAATATAATCGTTTTTTCTTCACTAGCGTCTGTTTTCCGTCTAACATGGATTACGTATCTAATTTCTCGATTGTAGACTTAAGCAATCAGATGTAAGAGATGTATAGCGCGCTCAGTTAATTGATGGCTGGTTTGCAAGCTAATAAAAGGAAGTCACAATGTGGTCAACAATGTCTGGAGTATTTTTCGGCATCTTCTTGCTAAATTAGAAACAGAGTGATTTTGTCAAAGGTATTCGACAGGCCTAAGGGCTGAAGTCTACTCTGATCACAATAAGACAATATTTTCTTCCTGCTCTCGTGATAGGAGATGCAATGTAGGCTCATCTTTATAATGCGGAAATGAAAATCATCAGTCCACGAAATATTTTCTAAGGAATAAGAAGTCCGAGAGTAAGCAGTTAGCACGCATATTCTTCTTTGCAATACGTCCGAAACATCAACAGCGAGTAGCACATAGAGGCATTCTCAAATCTTATTAGAAGCCACAGGGAATGACGGCACAAGTATCCAGAAATGATCCGAAATTCACCTGGACTGTGAGAGTGCACATCTGGTTGGCAATGAATCAAGAGATCGACTAACTAGTCCGTAGTCCTCTCACCACTGTAGAGCCTGGATTTACCACCTCTAAATGTTTAGTCAAATGAAGGACACTTAGGGGATTTGATGAGGCAGCCGGTGTAGAGGTATCGGTGACCCGAAAGATTTCCATCAGTTAATAAGAAAGATAAAAGCATTGCTGCATACTCTCGGAATAGCCAAAATAATTTCCCCATCTGCGCCTACTTCTATAGACAGGGCATTTGAATTGCCCCTACCGATGTCTTTTTATACAACCCGCAATGTTATATGTGGTCCTCATAAACCACGCGTGAGATTTTCATATTCTCTTGGTCGCGAACTATTAGTTCTATAGAAAAAAATAACTGGGTCTTTTTGTAGGAAATTTTATGAGCCGGCCGGGGTGGCCGAGTGCTTCTCGGCGCTACAGTCTGGAACCGCGCGATCGCTACGGTCGTAGGTTCGAATCCTACCTCGGGCATGGATGTGTGTGATGTCCTTGGTTAGGTTTAAGTAGTTCTAAGTTCTAGGGGACTGATGACCTCGGATGTTAAGTCCCATAGCCCTCAGAGCCATTGAACCATTTTTGAAATTTAATGTAGTTAAATTTTGTACTGGAATATGTTTTCGATGGAGGCCACGGTTTTCGAGTTATTCAAGAAAAACGTACATAATTGACCAAACACACCTCCACCCCCATACTCATCCCTCATCAGTCCGGGTTTCTAGTATGTTGTACGTGGCGCTCCCTCCTATCAGTGTTTAAAAATTTCCTACTACACCAGCTGTTCCCGATATTCGACCTTTCCTGGTGTCTGTTGATTGGGCTATTACGCCACCAGGATAGTCGGCTATTTCGTTAAAATTATTAATTTAAACGTGCCCGTGAGGGTAACGAAGGAAAAAACTTTTGTAAACGTTACACTAAAACTAATTAAGTAATCAATTCGATCCAAATTTAACCTTCACAAGTTTCTTAGTCAGAAAACCTGACGAATACAAAAATGTAATTGTTCATTTTACGCTGTTAAAATTCACAAAATTGTTAGGTAGTATTTACACAAACGTTAATTTTACCATTTGTAAGTGCTCGACTAAGCCGGTAGCGTAATAAGGCCAGTCAATGAAGACCAAAAAAGATCGAGTGTGGAAATTACTCGTGCCGTCGCAAATTTTTGTACAGTGGTAGGACGGAGTGCCCTGAACAACATTATAGAAATCCTGACCGGTGGGGGCTAAGTGTGGGAGTGAGGGTGCGACTGAAATTTACCTTTGTATGTTTTTTGAATAACTCGAAAACTACGGCCTCTAGGAAAACATATCCCAGTACAAAATTCAACTAAACGAAATTTCATACAATAAGGTCCTGTAAGTTTTTTCCGTAGGACTCATAGTTATCGCTTAGCGTGGGAAAGAATATGAAAATCTTACGCGTGGTTTTTGCAGAGCAGGTATCTAACTGCGGGTTGCATGAAACGACATCGATAGGGGCAGCTAAATCACTCTATATATGCTCCGCAAGCCACTATACAGTGGTTCAAATGTTTCAAATGGCTCTGAGCACTATGGGACTTAACATCTGAGGTCATCAGTCCCCTAGAACTTAGAGCTACTTAAACCTAATTAACCTAAGGACATCACACGCATCCATACCCGAGGCAGGATACGGACCTGCGACGGTAGCCGTCGCATGGTTCCGGGCTGAAGCACCTACAGCCGCTCGGCCACCGCGGCCGGCTTATGCAGTGGAGGATATATCGTACCAATATTATCGATTGTCTATCCTATTCCATTCGCTTAGTGAGGGAGGGAGAAGTGACTGTCCGTATGCCTCTGTACGTGGTGTAATCTCTCTCATCTTATTCTCATGGTCCCTACACGAGATTTACGATCGCGGCAACATAACAGTCACCGAGTCTTCTGCGAATACGCGTTCTCTAAATTTGCCCATCGATGTTTGGCGATAACTGCGTCGCGTTTCTTGCAAAGATTCACATTTAAGATCTGGGAGCATTTCTTTTTTATAAATTTTTATCTGTGAGACTTCCACAACCGTTCTGCAACTTGATTGTGAACAAATCCGCCACAGTTGTAAAATACTTTTGTTGAGCGAAGTCTTTCACGAGAGAAGTCGTAATACACTACAACGGTTTCGGCATCTCAGCCCTATCTTCAGGTGTAGCTGAAGTCTAACCGTAGTAAGACATCATGCCCCAGCCCATCCAGCTAGTAGGCAAACATCTACCGTAGCTGGACAGTCAGATAACATTTGGCGGCCATAATTTGGGATGTTATTTGACGGTCCACTTACGGTAGGTATTTGCCTACTAGTTAGTTGGGTAGGCATGGGCATGACGTCCCACCACTACTACATTTCAGATATGCCTGATAATGGGGCTAGCACACCGAACACAGGGTAGTACACGAGCGTCTTTGTCAGAGCTGTGTGGTAATTTGAAATAGTATTACAAGTTTGCAGTACAATGGCTCTCTTTGAACGCTATGCATAAAGAGACACTGGGAAAATGCTGCTACGCATTTAACGTAGTGTGTCGCACACACACATAGAGAGAAAGCAGGAGCCATTTCGTATGCAGCGCACGGAAGCGCTCATTTGACATAGCGAGCGAGCTGCGAGGGCGTTTTTGCAGGCGAAGCGGTGTGAGCCGCGGAAGTTGCAGGCGGTGTCTTGACGAGAAAGCGTCGTCCGGAAGCCATGGCGCGACGGGAAATGACTGGCCGGACGCAAAAAGAGTGCCCCACTGGCCGCTGTCACGCACAGCCGACCCGACGTTTCTGGTTCGTGGGCTTTAGTTTCGTCAGCAGCGGAGGGCGAAGTTGTTTTGTTGTGATCATGCTATGTACAAGGATTTCTACGTCTAAACCCCACAAGCCACCTAATGGTCTGTGGAGGAGAGTACTTTGTTTAGTACTATGCTCCCCCCCCCCCCCCACCTCTTTCTCGTTCAAGTCGCGAATTATCCGCAGGAAGAACGATTGCTGGTAAGTCACTATGTGAGCTCTAGTCAAACTCTACCTTCACTGACGTTTGCAGGGCCTATGTGGGACCGGCCGGTGTGGCCGTGCGGTTCTAAGCGCTTCAGTTTGGAACCGCGTGGTCGCTACGGTCGCAGGTTCGAATCCTGCCTCGGGAATGGATGTGTGTGATGTCCTTAGGTTAGTTAGGTTTAAGTAGTTCTAAGTTCTAGGGGACTGATGACCTCTTTTTTTTTTTTTGCCTACGTGGGAGGAAGCGATATGCCGGCTGACTCTTCTAGGAACGCACGCTCTCGGAACTTTTGACAGTGAACCACATCACGATGCAGAACACGTCTCTTTCAGCGTCTGCCACTGGTGTCGGCTGAGCGTGTCCGTGACACTTTCGGGCTTCTGAAACGTACCTGCAACGAAACGTGCTGCTCTTCTTTGGATCTTCTCTATATGCTCTATCAGCCCTTTCTAGTACGGGTCCCAAACTGACGAGTAGTATTCAAGTATTGGTCCAATGAGTGGCTTGTAAGCTAGCTCCCTTGCTGATGGACTACATTTCCTGAGGAATCTTCCAATGACTCTCAGTCTGGCACCTGCCTTAATCGCGATTAAGTTTATATAGTCATTACACTTCAGATCGCTCCGTACGCATACCCCTAGATATTTTATGGAAGGAACTGCTTATAGTGACTGTTCCGCAATCGTATGATCATACAGTAATGAGTCCGTAATATGTTACATTTGTTTACTCTTGCTTTCATCGTGTGCTTAGAGTTAAGAGGCTGAAAACTCTTGTCGACTCAACGTGATTATCACATTTGCAGATTTTTAACCGAAAACGAGTTGACGTTTTTATTGATGAATACAGTGTTGTTCTCTCTGAGGAAGTATGATCATTGTGAGATACTATATATTACGTCAGTTTTGAAAGAAGTAAGCAGATAGTGTGAGACATTTCTTTCTTGCACGCCTTATATTGAGAAGTGGGAGATAAAGACTTTGTTTCGGCCAGTTTTTGTACTTGACGTGCTGTTATCTTTTGTGGCTCTGATCGTGATAATATATCGTGTAGCTACCGGAAAGCGTGAAAGTACCTAACTATAAAGAACCTTTGTATTACACTGCTCTTCTGCGGGCAGGTAGAACGTTAATGCCTGGAAGTACCTAGTTATAAACAACCTCTTTCTTAGGCTACTTTTCTTCGGACAGGTACCACAGTCGTACAAAACTACTGAAATGACATCAGTTTCACCAGAGACTGTAATTATTGATTATTTTCTGCAATTGGCCAATATCGGGTATCGTTCCATAATGGCATTTGCCATTTGTAATCATTTCAGAAACTTTTGATTCAATGTAAATAAAATATTATAATGAGATACGCATCATTCAATAGACGAAATATCGTTACCATCACTTTCTACAGTACTGCTGCGTACAAAGAACGGCCCATGTAGCGAAAACACTTATCAAGTTTGGGTATGGATAATACATTCATTTTGGTGCATAGCTGACTGTGATTACTAAACTTCCGACAGGCGCGCCTTCTAGTTGGACAAGGGCGGCCGCGCGTATCTCACGTATACTACTTGTTGTTTATAAACTTTATGTCCTTTTAAACGTTAAATTTTTATTATAAAAGTAATATTAACTACTATTCATGGATCATACAAACACGAGCAAACTAAAAAATTTATTTAAAAGTAAAGTTATCTTTCATAACAGACAGCATTTCTGGCAGTTCTCAACGAATTCTTCGAACATAATTCACACAGGAACCTGGCGGTCAGTTTTTCTTCGTTCTCCTCTTGTTTCCATATCATCAAAACGAAAAGATCGAATTAAAATTTGAAGTCTTTTTGTACTCATGACGGTTAGGAAGTCATCTATCCTTAAGTCGTTTAGATTCATCGACTCGCGTGGTACATGACAGGCAGATAAAGTAGCCTGAGTAGCGCTTTCATTTCCACCGTGTCTGTCTGTTGAGCGTCCCTTGCAGGAGAATATTTATTTTGTATTGTAATAATAAATTTGTTTGTATTTTCTACAATACGTTGAATCATTGTGTGCGTGAGATGAGGCATTTCCGTGAATCAAGAATATCAGTCACGTTTTTTGCAGGTCCAATTACTCCGGGCAGATGAAGTAAAATATTTAGTTTAGCTCGTCTTTGCCTGTCCCTCGGACCGTTTTTGCCATCATCAAACCTCGATGATAATTTTTTTCTTTTTCTTTTGAACAGCCTGAAATGTA